>NC_091795.1:50857500-51457500 GCF_041296235.1 Equus asinus
ATAGATGTACAGCCCCCTCCTTCCAAAACTGTCTTTGTTTTGCTCACAAGGGACTCGCAGGAACTATGCCTTCTGGAATTGTCCCTTGGAAATGTTTACAGTGTGGGGCAATAGAATGGGTGAGAGAGGGGCCGGCCCCATGGTGCAGCGGTTAAGTGCACATGTTCCACTTCTAGGCAGCCTGGGGTTCCCCGGTTCGGATCCTGGGTGTGGACAGGGCACAGGTTGGCACGCCATGCTGTCGTAGGCATCGCACATATAAAGTAGAGGAAGATGGGCATGGATGTTAGCTCAGGGCCAGGCTTCCTCAGCAAAAAAGAGGAAGACTGGCAGTAGTTAGCTCAGGGCTAATCTTCCTCAAAAAAAAAAAAAAAGAAAAGAAAAGAAAAGAAAAAAGATGGGTGAGAGGTATGACTTTCTTTTGTAAAGTGGGAGATGGGATATATGAAAGGGAAGCGAGAGTTAAACGGGCAAATGGCTGAAATATTTTAGGGCAGGTTACTGTTAACAGAGTCCATGTTGAAGTTGATTTCCTTAAAGGTACTTAATTTAGCAGCCCCTGACAAGCATTTGGGTACCCACAAGGGGCAGGCAGTCCAATGTGAAGACAGCTGGTCCTAACCTCCTGCATGATTCAGGCCACACCCATTACCTTTCCAAGTTTGCCTTGCGCTTCGAGAATTTAACATGAAGCTGGTGAAATTTAAGCTCCAGAGCCCTTATCTTGCATGAGCTCCTTCCAAGGCCCTTTAGGGTCTTGTGTGATATTTGTAGTGTTTGCCAATTTTTAAAATTTGTAATTAAGATTTCTCATTCTAAATAAGTATTCACTTTCATATGTAATTTTACATTTGCCGTTTTGTACATAACACGGAACCTGGATCCACCCGTACTCCCATCATTTTGTATTTGTTTTCCTTTAGTCTGACTGTTACTTTGGGGGTATGGTTACGCTACTGAAAATAGGAAAATGAAATGAACCTGTTCACTCTAGATGCTTTAATTCTCCAGCCTTCTTTCTTGGCTCCCAGGAAAACTAGTCACTAAACCCTCAGGCTTCTGGCAGGAGACTGCAAGAATCTTCTCTGGGACTCTGACCAGCTCAGGAGGAAGGAACTATAGGTACTGGCAGAAGTTCTCCAACTAAATCAACAGGAGACCACTCTACAATGAAGATCACAGTAAACAAGCCCCATTCATGGGCACAGCCTTCCACTCAATTTTTTCATTCTTGCACTTTATTTATTTTTTATTTTTTTCTGAAGAAGATTTGCCCTGAGCTAACATCCATGCCAATCTTTGTCCTTTTTTTTTTAGTATGTGGGTTGCCAACACAGCATGGATGCTAAGAGAGTGGTGTAAGCGTGTGCCTGGGTACTGAACCCGGGCTGCCAAAGCTGAGTGTGCCAAACTTAACCACTAGGCCACCAGGGCTGGCCCCTCTTGCACTTTAAATATGAATGGACAACCAGGGATTACCAGGCATCTGAGGGCAGCCTCAATATGAAAGATAAAGTAGAAACAAACAGGAAAAAAAGCAACTTGAAGAAAACAGAGAACATGCACAGGCAAGAAAAGTAAATAAACAAGAAAACTATCACCAATGCCCTCAGAGAAATCAAGAGAAGCTATTGCAACCAAGAAATAAGAAGAGAATACCATATTAAAGGTAAATTTATAGAACAAAACAGAACTTTTGCAAATTAAAGAATAGCAGAAATAATGAACTTAAGAGTGAAGGATAAGTTCAGGAAATCTCCCCAAAATGGAGTAAAAAGACAAAAAAGTAAAAGATTGGGAAGAAATTATTAAAAAATTAGAGGACCACTTCAAAAGTTTTGAGTTACAAATAGTGTGAACAGAGAAAATGGAGGGAAGGAAAAAAAAGAAAGCATTCAAGGAAATTTTCCAGAATGAAAGGACATTGATTTGTGGATCGAAATTGCCCACCAAATACCCATCCCATAGGGTAAAAATAAACCCCAACAGTGTATGCGGCTGGGAAACTTCAGAACACTGGACAAAGATAAAAACCTACACATTTCCAGAGAGAAAAATAAGTCACATAAAAGGATCCAAAATTAGAATGGACTTCTCAATAGCAACACTGGAAAGTCTTTAAAATTTGGAAAGAAAACTATTTCCAACCTAGAATTCCTTGCTCAGCAAATCAATCAAGTATGAATGATAGAATACTGATGTATTTAGATATTCGAGATCTAAATAATTTTTCTCCCATACTGTCTTTCTCAGAAACAACTGGAGGATAGGTTCCACCAAAACAAGGGACTAACAAGACATAGGATACAGATAACAGGATGTTGACCTGAGAGAATGGCAAAGGTATCCTCCAGGATGGTGGTGAAGAGAAATCCCAAATGACCAGCTGAGTACCACAGTACAGAGGGAAATCTGTCTAGATCTAGGAGGCACTTTCTTTAGGAAGATGAAACTGATAGAATGCTTGATGCGATAGGTCACATATCATATTACAGTTGTAGATATTTTGAAATATCATTTATGTTCATCACTATTTCAAAATTACCATAGTTATTAACTCCCCCAGCCATAGCTTGTTATTTGATGCATTAATAAGGAAACATGTATTTCTATATCACAAATAACATCTTAAAAATCTTTTTATAACTTTGTTTCAGTATGATTAATTTTCTTTATAATACTATATATTTTATTTTCTCAGGTATCCAAAGGCTTCACCAAACTGCCAAATGGGTTCGTGGCATAAAAGCAAAGAACCCCTGCACCAGGAGGACCTCAGGGGTCGCCAGTTACTCTCTAGGTTAGAATAAAGTCTAAGAGTGGGATGTCCTGACCGCTAGTGAAAACCGTCATTGACAGTAAGTAAAGCCAAGAGTGTGTTTATCCCACAGGAATGTAGTGCTTGGTGGGGAAAAGTGAGGAAGTGGAGTACAAAATGGGGATGCAGGGGATGCAGAAAATCATTAGTTCATAGGTTCTTGACATTTAAAAAAATTCAATGTATTGTTCTGAATAGATAATACATTCATCAAGCAAAATTCCAAAGGCACAAAAAATATAGTGGAAAGGAAGTTTCCTCTCTACCTCAATCCCTCAGTCTTATTTCCTGTCCTTGGAGAAAACCAGTGTTATTATTTGTAAATACTACCACAGACATTCTGTGCACATAGCAGCAAATATGTAGATCTGTTCTCCTCTGATCTTTTGATAAAATAGTAGTATATGGTACATACTGTCTTGCAACTTGTTTTATTCAATGAATGAATCTTGGAGATGTTTTCATGTTAGAAGTATGTAAAAAGTTTCCTACTTGTATATGCAGTGGCTGCATAGTTTTCTACTGTTTAAATATGCATGATTTAGTTTCCTAATGATGAGCATGTAGGCTGTTTCTAGTCTTTTGTTATTACAAATTATGCCACAATGTATGTGTACATATGTCATTTCACACATACTGGAGTAATTCTATGGGATAAATCCCTAGGAGTGGAATTGCTGGGTCAAAGAATATATGCATTTGTAATATTGATATTGACATATTGCTTTCTATAAACGTTGAACCAATTGACACTCCTACAGCAGTGTGGGGGAGTGCTTGTTTCCCCACACTCTGACAAGGTGTATTCTCAAATTCTTTAGTTTTGCCGTTATGATAGGTGAAAAATGGTAGCTTAGTCTGGTTTCTTATTATGGGTGAGGTTGAGAATATTTTTAAATGTTTCCAAAACATTTGTGTTTACTTTTCTGTAAAACATTTATATCTTTCACTAGTTTTTTTCTTTTTGTTTTTACTGACTTTTTGGTCTTTTTCTTATTGATTTGTAGAAGCTCTTTGTAAAAATTAGTCCTTCTGAGATATGATTTACAGACATTTTCTCTTTCTCTTCTGACTTTATATATACTATATATTTAAAAAAATTTTTTTGGGGGGTTTGTTTGGCTTTTAGGGGCTTTTTTGGGGGGGTGCCATAAAGAAATTTTTCCTTGTATGTGTGGAGTTGAACTTCTCTTGTCTTATGGATTCTGGGTTTGGGCTTATACTTAGTGAGTTATAAAAAATTCCCCATAGTTTCTTCTAGTAATTTCTTTTTCCTTCTTTTCTTTGTAATTATTTAAATTTATGATCCATCTGGAATTTTAGCATTTTAGTGTAAGATGCTATTATATTACTGCATTTATTTCAGTCTTTTGCTGTTCATATTTTTATACATAGATACAATCATAGTGTTTATCAATTTGTATAAGATTAAAAATTCTTTCATAGCCTAGAGATTCTTAACTATTTTGGGGACAGTGTAATAGAGTTAGAAACCTTTCTCTCCGGCAAATGCACATAAACCCCAAATTTTGTATAAAATTTCAGGTCTCTGACTTCATGATACAGTTTTTTTTTTTTTTTTTTTGAGGAAGATTAGCCCTGAGCTAACATCTGCCACCAATCCTCCTCTTTTTGCTGAGGAAGGCTGGCCCTGAGCTAATATCCGTGCCCATCTTCCTCTACTTTATGAGTGGGACGCCTACCACAGCCTGGCATGCCAAGTGGTGCCATGTCTGCACCCGGGATCCAAACCGGGGAACACCGGGCCGCCAAAGCGGACCGTGTGCACTTAACCACTGCACCACCTGGCCGGCCCCTATGATACAGTTTTTACAAAAACAATAGCTTATTATACACTGGGCTTTTTCACCTAGTGATGTATCGGACCTGTTGTCCCACATCAGTATTTAAAGAGCTTCCTCATTATTTTTTATGGCTCCGTTATACTCCATTGGTTGAATATACCATAATTGATTTAACCATATAGTACTATGATAAGCATATAGACAGTATCATGTAGTGATTAAAGGAGTCTAGAGCTGTACTGCCTGGGTTTGAATTCCAGCTCCAGCACCTACTAGTTGTGTGACTTTAGGCAAATCATTCAACCTCTCCAAACCTTAATTTTCTCATCTGTAAGATGGGAATAATACTTAATCATAAGATTATTTTTACTTATGACTGAGCAATATACAATACACGTTGTTAGCATTATGAGCTGCATATTTAGTTCCATCTCACTAGTATATTATATAGTAGCCAACAGAACAGAGGCCTGCCAGATGGCCAAATTGCCATCCATCCTTAACTTTTATTTCATTTTATTGTAGTTACCTGCCCATGGGCACCGGTTGTATGACCTTAGGCAAATCATTTGACTTCTCCAAACCTCAATTTCCTCATCTGTAAAATGGGAATAATACCTATCCATAAGGTACCTATCCATAATACTTACTCATAAGCTTATACCTACCCATCTGTAAAATGGGAATAATACTTACCTCATAAGGTTATGAGGATTAAATGAGTTAATTTATGTAAAGCATTTAGAACAGCATCCGGCCCACAGTTGAGTGCTAATTTCTTGCTATTACCATGAGAAACTTGTATGTGTGTGAGTATATACAAATGATAAATTTCCAGAAGCAAAATAGTTGCACCAAAGGGTTTGTGCATTTGTAACTAATAGATATAAATATGGGCTGAAATGTGGCCTTAGTTACTGCAATGTGATAAAATTAATGAGATAAATTCTACTATAAACTCATTAGTTCAAGCTAATTGTTCTGAGATATCATGATGCTCATTGGCCTCCTGACATAATGACATTTGAGAAACATTTGCAGTATTTCTGCCAGTTCAATTTCTGTCACAATAGGAAGACTGCTCTTTTAGGAGGATGCTTGTTTATCCTTATCTTTTAATTATGCAGTTGCTGCTGCTTCTAAATAGTTTTTACTTTGGTTTTATTTTTACTGCTTTGAAATTCTTATATAAACAGTAAGTTTGCAGTTTTTTTAATAAATTGGATAATTTATAACAGAATAGTAAAAACAAACACCCAAGGTAAAATGACAGCAAAGTTTCGAAAAGTTTCTTAACATTCCCTTAAAATATCAGAAAGCTGAATCTGCTGGAAAACAAAGGGGAAATAATACCAATGATGAACTACAGCCTGAACTTGGAATACTGTACAAAATAAGAACAGTCTAGAATGTCTTTTGAGACTGTGGAAGAATTGGTACAGTAATAAATTATTTGTATTTCCAGAATGGAAAGACAGCTTTATTATTTCAACAATATATACTGGTGGCTTACTATTGTAGGTTACATAAACATAGATACAAATGGTGGTTAAATGTATATTATTAAAAGTTGAAAGTGCTAATCACATATTCCATTTAAATGGCAATTAGGTTCTGTTTAGCTCATGATTTAAAAAAATTGCAATCATCAATGGGGACTTTTTTTCTTTGAATAAGATTAGCCCTGAGCTAACATCTGCTGCCAATCCTCCTCTTTTTGCTGAGGAAGACTGGCTCTGAGGTAACATCTGTGCCTATCTTCCTCTACTTTATATGTGGGATGTCTGCCACAGCATGGCTTCACCAGCAGTGCATAGGTCTGCACCCTGGAGCTGGGCTGGTGAAACCTGGGCTGCCAAAGCAGACCCTGCAAACTTAACCACTGCACCACTGGGCTGGCCCTGGGGAAAATTTTTTTATTTGAGTTCATAATAGTTTACATCATTGTGAAATTTCAGCTGTACATTATTTCTTGTCTGTCACCACATAGGTGCTCCCCTTCACCCCCTGTGCTCACCCCCCAGCCCCCTTCCCCTGGTAACCACTGAACAAAATGTTTTCTTTGTCCATGTGCTTGTTTATATGCCACATATGAGTGAAATCAGCTGATGTTTGTCTTTCTCAGTCTGGCTTATTTCACTAAGCATAATTCCCTCCAGGTCTGTCCATGTTGTTGCAAATGGGTTGAAATTGTCTTTTTTTTCTGGTTGAGTAGTATTCCATTGTGTGTGGGTATATATATATATATATATATATATATATATATACACCACATCTTCTTTACTCGATCATCAGTCGATGGACACTTGGATTGTTTTCATGTCTTGGCTACTGTGAATAGTGCTGCAGTGAACATAGGGGTACATATGTTACTTTGGATTGTTGATTGCAAGTTGATTGGGTAGATACTCAGTACTGGGATAGCTGGGTCATATGGTAGTTCTATTTTTAGTTTTTTGAGGAATCTCCATACTGTTTTCCATAGTGGCTGCACCAGTTTGCATTCCCACCAGCAGTGTATGGGGGTTCCCTTCTCTCCACACCTTCTCCAACATTTGTTATTTTTAGTCTTAGTGATTATAGGCATTTTAACAGGCATTGGGTGGTATCTTAGTGTAGTTTTGATTTGCGTTTCCCTGATGATTAGTGATGTTGAACATCTTTTCATGTGTTTATTAGCCATTTGTATATCTTCTCTGGAAAAATGTCTGTTCATCTCCTCTGCCCATTTTTTGATTGGGCTGTTTGTTTTTGTTGTTGTTCAATTGTGTGAGTTCCTAATATATTATGGAGATTAACTCCTTATCAGATACATGATTTGCAAAAATTTTCTCCTAATTGGTGAATTGTCTTTTGGGTTCGATCCTAGTTTCTTTTGCCTTGCAGAAGCTCTTTTTAGTCTGATGAGCTCCTACTTGTTTATTTTTTCTTTTGTTTCCCTTGTCTGAGAAGACATGGTATTTGAAAAGATCCTTTTAAGTTCAGTGTCAAAGAGTGTACTACCTATATTATCTTCCAGGAGTTTTACGGTTTTGGGACTTAGCTTCAAGTCTTTGATCCATTTTGAGTTATTTATTTATTTGTTTAGGAAGATTAGCTCTGAGCTAACATCTGCCACCAATCCTCCTCTTTTTGCTAAGGAAGACTGGCCCTGAGCCAACATCCGTGCCCATCTTCCTCTATTTTATGTGTGGGACACCTGCCACAGCATGGCTTGCCAAACGGTGCCCTGTCTGCAGCTGGGATCCGAACCGGCGAACCCCAGGCCGCCAAAGTGGAATGCGCACACTTAACCGCTGAGCCACAGGGTGGGCCCCCTTGAGTTTATTTTTGTGTATGGTGTGAGATAATGGTCTACTTTCATTCTTTTGCATGTGGTTGTCCAGTTTTCCCAACACCATTTATTGAAGAGACTATCTTTTCTCCATTGTATGTCCTTGGCACCTTTGTTGAAGATTAGCTGTCCGTATATGTGTGGTTTTATTTCTGGGCTTTCAGTTCTTTCCATTGATCTCTGTGCCTGTTTTTGTACCAGTACCATGCTGTTTTGATCACTATGGCTTTGTAGTACATTTTGAAGTCAGGGATTGTGATGCCTCTAGCTTTGTTCTTTTTTCTCAGAATTGCCTTAGCAATTTGGGGTCTTTGGTTGCCCCATATGAATTTTAGGATTCTTTGCTCTATTTCTGTGAAGAATGTCATTGGGATTCTGATTGGGGTCGCACTGAATCTGTAGATTGCTTTGGGTAGTATGGGCATTTTAACTATGTTTATTCTTCCAACTCATGTGCATGGAATCTCTTTCCATCTCTTTATGTCATTATCTATTTCTTTCAATAATGTCTTAACTATCATCTTCCATAGTTTTCATTGTATAAGTCCTTTGCCTCCTTAGTTAAATTTATTCCTAGGTACTTTATTCTTTTTTTTTGTGATTGTAAATGGAATTGTAGTCTTGAGTTCTCTTTCTGTAAGTTCATTATTAGAGTACAGAAATGCCACTGATTTTTGTAAGTTGATTTTGTACCCTGCAACTTTACTGTAGTTGTTAATTATTTCTAATAGTTTTCCAATGGATTCTTTAGGTTTTGCTATGTATAAGATCATGTCATCTGCAAACAGTGAGAGTTTCACTTCTTCCCTCCCTATTTGGATTCCTTTTATTCCTTTCTCTTGCCTAATTGCTCTGGTGAAAACCTCCAGTACTATGTTGAATAAGAGTGGTGAGAGTGGGCATCCTCGTCTTGTTCCTGTTCTCAGAGGGATGGTGTTCAGTTTTTCCCCAGTGAGTATGATGTCGGCTGTGGGTTTGTCATATATGGCCTTTATTATGTTGAGGTAATTTCCTTCTATCCCCATTTTGTTCAGAGTTTTTTTTAATCATAAATGGCTGTTGGATCTTGTCAAATGTTTTCTCTGCATCTATTGAGATGATCATGTGGTTTTTAATCCTTAATTTGTTAATGTGGTGTATCATGTTGATTGATTTGCAGATGTTGAACCATTCCTGTGTCCCTGGAATAAATCACACTTGATCATGATGTATGATCTTTGTGATGTATTGCTATATTCGGGTTGCCAATATTTTGGTGAGGATTTTTGCATCTATATTCACCAGCGATATTGGCCTGTAGTTTTCCTTTTATGTGTTGTCCTTGTCAGGCTTCGGTCTCAGAGTGACGTTGGGCTTGTAGAATGTGTTAGGAAGCGCTCCATCTTCCCGAATTTTTTGGAATAGCTTGAGAAGGATAGGTAATAAATTCTCTCTGAAAGTTTGGTGGAATTCCCCAGAGAAGCGATCTGGTCCTGGGCTTTTATTCTTTGGGATGCTTTTGATTACTGTTTCAATTTCTTTATTTGTGATTGGTCTATTCAGATTCTCTATTTCTTCTTGATTCAGCTTTGGGAGATTGTAAGAGTCTAAGAATTGATCCATTTCCTCTAGATTGCCCATTTTGTTGGTATATAGTTTTTCATGATATTCTTTCATAATCTGTTGTATTTCTGTGGTGTCTGTTGTTATTTCTGCTCCTTCATTTCTAATTTTATTTATCTGAGCTTTCTCTCTTTTTTTCTTTTGTACATCTGGCTAGGAGTTTGTCAATTTTATTTATCTTCTGAAAGAACCAGCTCTTTGTTTCATTGATCCTTTCTACTGCCTTTTTTGTTTCAATAGCATTTATTTCTTGTCTGATTTTTATTATTTCTCTCTTTCTGCTTATTTTGGGCTTTGTTTCTTGTTCTTTTTCTAATTCAGTTAGGTGTAGTTTGAGATTGCTTATTTGGGTTTTTTCTTTTTGTTAAGGTGAGCCTGTGTTGTGATGAATTTTCCTCTTAATATGGCTTTTGCTGCATCCCATATGAGTTGGTATGGTATGTTTTCATCTTCACTTGTCTCCAGATATTTTTTGATTTCTCCTTTAATTTCTTCAATGATCCATTGGTTGTTCAATAGCATGTTGTTTAGTCTCCACATCTCTGTCCTTTTCTCAGCTTTTTTCTTGTAATTAATTTCTAGCTATATAGCATTGTGATCAGAAAAGATGTTTGTTATTATTTCAATCTTAAATTTATTGATGCTTGCCTTGTTTCCCAACATATGGTCTATTCTTTTTTTTTTTTTTTAAAGATTGGCACCTGAGCTAACAACTGTTGCCAATATTCTTTTTATTTTTATTCTTTTCCCCAAAGCCCCCCAGTACATAGTTGTATATCCTAGATGTGAGTGCCTCTGGTTGTGCTATGTGGGATGCCGCCTCAGCATGGCCTGATGAGTGGTGCCATGTCCATGCCCAGGATCCGAACCGGCAAATCCCTGTGCTGCCAAAGCGGAGCTTGCGAACTTAACCACTTGGCCACAGGGCAGGCCCCACATACGGTCTCTTCTTGAGAATGTTCTTTGCGCACTTGAGAAGTGTATTCTGCTGTTTTTGGATGGAGTGTTCTACATATGTCTCTTAAGTCCATCTGGTCTAGCTTTTCATTTAATTCCACTGTTTCCTTGTTAATTTTCTGTCTGGATGATCATCCATTGAAGTGAGTGGAGTGTTGAGGTCCCCTACTATTATTTTGTTATTATTAATGTCTTCTTTTAGGTTTGTTAATAGTTGCTTTATGTACTTTGGTGCCCCTGTCTTGGGTGTGTAGATATTTATGTGTTATTTCTTCTTGATGGAATGTCCCTTTGATCCTTATATACTGCCCCTCTTTGTCTCTCTTTACCTGTCTTATTCTCAAGTCTACTTTGTCTGATATAAGTATTGCAATACCAGTTTTCTTTTGTTTGCTGTTAGCTTGGACTATCATCTTCCATCCCTTCACTCTGAGGCTATGTTTGTCATTGGAGCTGAGATGTGTTTCTTGGAGGCAGCATATTGTTGAGTCTTGTTCTTTAATCCATCTTGCCACTCTGTGTCTTTTTATTGGAGTATACAATCCATTTACGTTTAGGGTGATTATTGATATATAAGGGCTTAATGCTGCCATTTTATCACTCATTTTCCGGTTCTGCTGCATTTCCTTTATTTCTCATCCTGTGTATTTTGGTCTACCAAGCGAGTTATGTAGTTTTTTATGTTGTGTTTCTTTGCTTTCTCCATATTTATTATTCGTGCTTTTTTTCTTTTTGCTTATTTATTATTCTGCTTTTTTGTTTATTGGTTACCCTGAGGTTTGTATTCAAGATCTCGTGGATAAGATAGTCCCTTTTCTGATGGCCTCTAGTTTTCTTAGACTAAACTGATTCAGTTCTTTTCCTCTTCCCCTCCTAAGTTGTTTTTCTCACATCTTATTCCATCTTGTGTTATGAGTTTGTGGTTAAAATGACAAGATTATCTTTGTTTTTGGTGTTTTCCTTCCCTTTGTCTTTAATGCTATACTTGAGTATTTGCTATCCTGCTCTGATTCTGTCTACCTATTTATCTCCGTACTCCTTGCTTTGTAACCCCTTTCTCTCTTTTTTTTTTTCAGGTATGAGGGCCTTCTTGAGGATTTCTTGTGTGTGTGTGTGTGTGGGGGGGGGGGGGTATTGTGGCTATGAACCTCCCTTAGCTTACATTTGTCTGGGAAAGTTTTTATTTCTCCATCATATCTGAAGGATATTTTCACTGGATAGAGTATTCTTGGCTGAAAGTTTTTGTCCTTCAAGGATTTGAATATGTTATTCCAGTCTCTCCTAGCCTGTAAGGTTTCTGCAGAGGAATCTGCTGAAAGCCTGATGTGGGTTCCTTTGTAGATTATTTTATTCTGCCTTGCTGCCCTTAGTATTCTTTTTGTCATTCAGTTTTGTCAGTTTCACCACTGTATGCCTTGCAGTAGGTCTTTTTACATTGACATATTTAGGAGGTCTGGCAGCCTTTTCCACATGGATTTCCTTCTCCTTCCCTAGGTTTGGGAAGTTATCTGCTATTATTTTGTTGAACAAGCTTTCTACTCCATTCTCCTTCTCAAATACCTATAATTCTTATGTTGTATTTCCTAATTGAGTTAGATATTTCTCCGAGACTTTCTCCACTTCTTTTTGGTCTTAGTTCTCTGTCCTCCTCTATCTGGAGCATTTCAACATGTCTATCTTTGATTATGCTGATATGCTCCTCTATGGTGTCTGCTCGAGTGTTCAGGGAATCCATATTTTGTTTTATTTCTTCTATTGTGTCTTTCATCTCTAGTATTTCTGATTGATTCTTTATAGTTTCAATCTCTTTTGTGAAGTTGCTCTTGAACTCGTTGAATTGCTTCTCTACATTCTCTTTTACCTCTTTGAGTTTTTTGATGACAGCTGTTTTGAATTCTTTGTCATTTAGGTTACATATTTCTGCATCCTCAGGACTGATTTCTGGGTACTTGTCATTTTCTTTCTGGTCTGGAGATCTAATGTGATGTTTGATATTGCTAGAGTGAGTTGCTCTGTTCTTTCCCATCCTGGCGTTATTTGGTCGCAGTTACCACCTATTGCCACTGGATGGGGGACAAGAGCCACTTATTCTTAGCTCTCTGCTTTCAGCTGAAATCCCAGGAGCTGGAGCCATGCTGAGTGGGTGGGGGGAGGGGCACTTTCTCCTACATGCTCTTGGGGTTTTCTCCCTCTGCTCTCCTGGGGTGTTGGCTTGATAAGGTCACGCCCCATGAAAGCTTTTGCCCTGGTAGAGGGCTTCTCTCTAGGCTGCAAGGGCCCTTGGGAGTCCTTGATGTTCCTGTGAACTAATGTCTCCTCCCCTATCCTTCCCTCTCGGAGGCCTCCCGTGGTCCCAGATGGCAGTCTTTAAGGGGAGGTAGGGAAGATGGCAGTCTTTAAGGGGAGGTAGGGAAGATTTCTCTTACCCCATTCCACCTCCTCTGAGGGGGGCTCCAGTCTCTCTGCCCTCCCTGGTATGGCTGTGTGGGTCTCTCCAGTGTTTTTTGTGTTGTGATTGGATCTCCTCTGCTGGATTATGGATTTTTTGTTGTTGTATATTGGAGGGGGAAGATTTCTGAGACCTCACTCTGCCATGATGCTGACATTCGGGAATTTTTTTTTAATTAAAAGAATATCATGATACTATTAAGCTATAAAAAAAACCCTACTGATACATGTAAGAAATGCATGCATCTCAAAAACATTATGTAGGTGAAAGAAGCCAGACATAAAGGAGTATATATGTACAATTGCATTTATATAAAATTCATGAACAGACAAAACTAATGTGAGATAATAGAAAGTGATTACGTAGGTATTATACAACTTTCAAAAGTCATCAAAATGAACACCTAATATGTACATTTTATGTTAATTGTACCTTAATTTAAAAATACAAAAAAATTAAAATATAATAGCCCGTTTCTGTGCATGCAGCCTATATGTACATAAATCAATAAGACTAATGATCACAGATTTTTAAAATCAATGTGTTGATAAATTCAAGAAAAATTGTATATATTTATATTATATATATATATATATATATATTTGAGGAAGATTAGCCCTTAACTAACTACTGCCAATCATCGTCTTTTTTTGCTGAGAAAGACGGGCCCTGAGCTAACATCCATGCCCATCTTCCTCTACTTTATACATGGGATGCCTACCATAGCACGGCTTTTGCCAAGCAATGCCATGTCTGCACCTGGGATTCAAACTGGCGAACCCCGGGCCGCCAAGAAGTGGAACATACAACCTTATCCACTGTGCCACCAGGCTGGCCCCTATATTATATATGTTAATATAGAATATATATTTAAACATACATGTTTAAAGGAAGTATCAAATGAATTTTTAACTCTATAAACTAATAGAAATTGAAATTTTTCAGATATAAAATACTGAAAAAGACTTCCAACAAACAGAGAACACATATAGTGATTATTACTATCTAGATTAATGGTTCTGCTTTTTGCAAAACATACATCTACTGAAATGAGAAAACTTTTAGGAAAACATACTTCAAAGTGGTAAAATTTCATGATTATTGATGAGACTTCAAGTGTTTCATATAAAAGTACTGTGATAATTTACTTAAAACAAATGGATAAAAAATAATTTAAAATTATTTATTTATTGAACTTCAAAGCTTTAGAGATAATTTAATGGTTTTTATTGATAATACAAACATCTGAAATAATATATCAAATTTTATTCTTAGTATACTAAAAATTTTCAGTGAGAAATCTTACATAAAATTTGGATTGAATTTTATACAGACCGAGCCAGCGTTAGGAGAAAATCTGGACTTTCAGCCAAAAGTTTAGAAAATTGTAATTCAGCACTAATTCACTGTATTCAACTATCTCTGGATGATGTAATAAAAGATGTAAATCAAATAAATCACTTTAAATAGTATTGGATAAGTTTGATCTTCTATCATACCTCAAAAAAAATCAAAGAGAATTAAATTACTATATAGCTGAAAAGCAGGGAATTGAAATAAAAATCAGAGGAATATTTGGACGTTCAAGGGCAGTCTGTGGTGCAAGAGCTGAAAGAGCAGTTTAGAAACTGAATCAAGCCTTGTATATTTAGTTTAATAGAAATTATGAAATTAGAGTAAACATTTGGAAAATGAAATTTTCTTTAAAGATTTGGTTTTAATAAACAGTAATCTTAGAGATGTCAATTTTTTCTTTTTGCTTTACAAGAAGCCAGTTTCAGTTATTAAAGCTGACAGATTAATCCAATAATAGATACAAATGATTAAATATGTAAAACTAAACAAAGGAAACTATGAAAGACAAGTAGAAGATATAGAAATGAAGAAATATGAACTATAAAACAAAACAAAATGAAGATTCAATTCTAAGAGAAAAATTAAATTATCCAAGAAATTACATGAACATGTGTTTGCTGTTTGATCATTAAAGTGAAGTGAAAAATACAATGAACTTTCAAGTTCTTTCAACATTGAATCCTAAATCTGGGCCAGATTATAATTATGATGTTCTGTGGATTGAAGGTGAACAAAAATTAATAATATTAAGCCAAGTAATTAATTATGGGATTCCAACGAATGACCTTATGACTTAGCTGATAGTAGAGGTATTAAACACACACAAATTTCAGTATTATAAAGGTTAGAAAATTTTCAAAGCAATTTAATGCAGTTCAGCAGAAGCTGTGATATAACTTCTCTGCTTTTTGAAACATCTGCTGGCTCTCACTTTGATGGGGAAGCTTTGGAAGAGTCTCACAGTTCTCTTCGGGAAGTCACTGCAGGGCTACATTTAGCTAACTGACAGTTGCAGCAAACAAAAAATAACACCAACAGTTTCTAAAAATCAACGAAAGTCTTGGTAATTATAAGAACAATTTCATCAACAATGTGTGTCCTAACTTTGTAATGTTTATAATATACATATTTTTAGTTTATTTCGGGAAAAAGGAATACATTTTAATTAAATTTACTTATTTTGAATATCCTTTCCTACTCCCATAAAGACTGTACCTTTCTTTTTTCTCATGAGCAGTTTATGAGAATGCCTGCTTTTCTTTTTTAAAAAGTGTTTTGTTGGCTGGAATGTTTTGAGAATTTTCACAAGAGAAGTGAGTCTGATAAAGAATATAGGTTATCTTACTTTCATTTAGCGCTTTATCTGTTTATCCACTTAGCTGCAAAGTTAATTTTTTTAAAAATGGCTCATTTTCATCTTTCATATACTTCTTTGCTATTAATTCAATTTGGTTGGCATCTTTCTAATCAGTTGAGTATCTAACAGTGTGCACACATCAAAAGTGAATTCATAGTGTCATTTTATCTTTTTGTTTCTGCTTTTTCTCCCCAAATCCCCCCAGTATATAGTTGTATATTTTAGTTGTGGGTTCTTCTAGTTGTACAAGGCATGTGGGACACCACCTCAGTGTGGCCTGATGGGCGGTGCCATGTCTGCGCCCAGGATCCGAACCAGTGAAACCCTGGGCCGTCGAAACAAAGTGGTGAACTTAACCACTCTGCCATGGACCGACCCCTCATTTTATTTTCTAAACTTCTCTAATGGATTGCAAATTGCTGTCAGTCTCTGCAACCCAAAAGTAGGTTGTTGGTCTTGTGGTTGTAGCCAGACCACTATGGCAGCATTATTAGCCCCTGGGATTGCTGAGGAGGTAAAGTTCAGGAAAATGCTTAGTAAATAAATGTTATTCAATTCCTCAAATGCTTAGAGTCTGCATATTATGTACTGGGTCTTGTTAGTTGCTGCAGTTGCAATGGTGAGTAAAATATCTAGGGCCCTATCTTCCATCAGAGACACAGAAAAGGGGCCGGCTGGGTGGCTCAGCAGTTAATTGCGCACGTTCCACTCCAGAAGCCGGGGGTTCGCCAGTTTGGATCCCAGGTGCGGACATGGCACTGTATGGCAAGTCATGCTGTCGTAGGCATCCCACATATAAAGTAGAGGAAAATGGACGTTAATGTCAGCTCAGGGCCAGTCTTCCTCAGCAAAAAAGGAGGAAGTTTGGCAGTTAGCTCAGGGCTAATCTTCCTAAAAAAAAAAAAAAGAGAAAAATATGAAAGTGCTACGTGCTATGATAGGGGTGCACACAAATTGTGATGGGGTGTGAAAGAGGGGCACCTAACCCAGAACTGACTATGTTGGGAAAGTTAGGGAATACTATTTTGAATAGCCTTAAAGTCAGCTTCATGAAGAAGGCAGAAAGAACAAACAAGGCAGAGAAAACAAGAGTAAATGCCCCAAAGCATAGAACGGCATGATGTGTCTGTGGAACATGGAAGTGAAAAGATCCAGGCAGAGTCTTCTGTCTCTTGTCAGCAGTCCTACTGTGTACAAAAGTAGGAGTTGTTGGGGATACGATGATGGCTAACAGTAACCTGCTATAGCATTTAATCCTCTTGAGAACCTTGTCACATGCCATCATCCCTGTTTTACAGATGAAGGAACCAGGGCAGGTCAGGTTTTCACGTGCCCGTGGTAACAGAATTAAGGAGAGACAGAACAGCTAGGATGAAAATCCAGGCCTTCTGGCCCTCCGTGTACTTTTCACAATTGTTAGGTAGGCATAATGCAGTCCAATGGAGGAGGATAGGTATGTGTAAACATCTAACAAGAATACAAATAAGTGTTATAATAGTGCTTTGGTGTCAGAGGGAGAATTCTGTCTGAAAGTAATGGCAGTAGGGGCTGGCCCCGTGGCCGAGTGGTTAAGTTCGCGTGCTCTGCTGCAGGCGGCCCAGTGTTTCGTTGGTTCGAATCCTGGGCGTGGACATGGCACTGCTCATCAAACCACGCTGAGGCAGCATGCCACATGCCACAACTAGAAGGACCCACAACGAAGAATATACAACTATGTGCCGGGGGGCTTTGGGGAGAAAAAGGGAAAAAAAAAATCTTTAAAAAAAAAATAGAACTTTGAAAGTAATGGCATTAGATCTTTAAAGAATGATCTATTGATCAACCTTAGTAGCAATAGTGGAAGTGCAATTTAAAACAATGAGATAGCATTTCACACAAAGATTAAAAAGGTCTGATAAGACCTGGTGAGGATGTGAAGAACCAAGAAATCTTGTACCTACTGCTGAGAGTATAAACTAGAACATCCACTTTGGAGAGCAATTTAGCAACATCTAGAAAAGGTGAAGAACTATATATCCTCAATTCAGCAATTCCAATTCTAGGTATATATTCCTGAGATTCTTTTGCATATGTATCCAAGGAGAGAGGTACAAGAATATTTATTGCATGGTTTATAACAGCAAAAGCTGGAAATAAACTAAATGTCCAAACAGGAGAATAGACAAATTGTGATATACTCAAATATAGGGATATTATGCATGATTTAAAATGGACTAAGCTATATCAATTAATAAGGATAAATTTTAAAAATATCTTGAATGAAAAAAACAATTAGCAAATATGTACAGCATACCATCTATAGTTCCAAAAATATGCCAAATTGTGCTATGTTTTAAATTAATACAATCTGTTGTATTAATAATATAAAGACATGTGGGTGTGGAAAAATGCCAAATTTAGGTAAGAGATTATGATTACTTGGGAGAGTAGGCGGTGTGGAATGGCTAATGGAATAGGGAGACAGACATTTCTTTACGAAAAAGAAAGCAAATATGGATAAAGGATTTAATAGAGCAGAGTGGTTGATAAAAGAACGTTTGTTATTGTCTGTATTGAATTATTATACAAAAATTTTTGAAAAATAAGGAAATTGGCAGTTTAATTATCTGTAAAAGGAGTGTGAAAGTTGTGAAATCAATTTAGTATGTTTTAAATGACATTTTTATTATTTGACATATTATGTAAGTTTATGGTGTACAACATGTTGATTTGATACATTTCTATATTGTAATATGATTGCCATTGTAGTGATAGCACCTTTATCACATCACATAATTATTTCTTTTGTGGTTGGAATAATTAAGATCTAGTTTCTTAGCAAGTTTGATGATTATAATATTGTTGTGTATGTTCACTATAGTGTGCATTCGATCTCTAGGACTTATTTACTACTAGTTGCAAATTTATACCCTTAAACAACATCTCTCCTTTTCCCCCACTTCTCAGCCCCTGGTAACCACCATTTTATTTTGTTTTTACAAGTTTGGCTTTTTTAGATTACACATATAAGTGCTATCATACAGTATTTGTCTTTGTCTTATCAAAGCATATGATTTATCTTAGCATAATGTCTTCGAGGCCCATCCATGTGTCACAAATGGCAGGATTTCCTTCTTTCTCATGGCTGAATATTCCATTGTGTATATATATATATACACACATCTTCTTTATCCATTCATCTATTGACAGGCCCTTAGGTTGTTTCCGTATCTTGGCTATTGTGAATAATGCTGCAATAATTGGGGGCATACATCTCTTTGCCATCCTGTTTTCATTTCCTTTGGGTACATAGCCAGAAGTGGAATTGCTGGATAATATGGTAGATCTGTTTCTAATCTTTTGAGGAACCTCCATACTCTTTTCCATAGTGGCTGAACCAATTTACATTCCCACTAACAGTGTACCAGCGTTCCCTTTTTTCTAGATTCTTGCCATTCCTGTCTCTTGTCTTTTTGATAATAGACATTTTAATAGGTGTGAGGTGAAACCTCATTGTCGTTTTTTGTTTTTTAGATAACGCATTTTTTTTTTTAAAGATTTTATTTTATTCCTTTTTCTCCCTAAAGCCTCCTGATACATAGTTGTATATTCTTAGTTGTGGGTCCTTAGCTGTGGCACATGGGGTGCTGCTTCAGCATGGCCTGATGAGCAGTGCCATGTCCACACCCAGGATCCGAACGGGTGAAACCCTTGGCTGCCACAGCAGAGTGGAAGAGTTTAACCACTCGGTCACCGGGCTACCCTCACATTGTGGTTTTGATTTGCATTTCCCTAATGATTAGTGATGTTGAGCATCTTTTCACGTACCTGTTGGCCATTTGGAACATGTCTATTAAATTCCTCTGCTCATTTTTGTTGTTATTGTTTTGAGTTGTATGAGTTCTTTATATTTGGATATTAACCCCTTTCCCATATATGTTTTGCAAGAATTTTCTCCCATTCTGTAGCTGTCTTTTCATTTTCTTGATTGTTTCTCTTGCTATGCAGAAGCTGTTAAGTTTGATGTAGTTCCACTTGTTGATTTTCGCTTTTGTTGTTTTGGCTTTTGGTGTCATTTAAATGACCTATTTAAAAAATAAAATAGAAGATATCAGATGCATTGCACATAGTAAGGATAAAAAAGTTATCTCATGAAACTTTTGTTTCAATTATATACAAATTACATATATGTGTGTATGTGTTTGGTCTGTGTGTAAGATGTGTGGGAGGGTAACCACATGTCCTGGTTTGCCTGGGAAAGTCCTAGTTTATGCCTGTTAATCCAGGGTATTTTTCAATAATGCTCTCTTTCAGTCTAAAGGTGTCCTGGTTTAGAACAATAAATTATATGGTCATCCCGGTTCTGGGTCTTGATGGATTGCAGTTAAAAAAAAAAAAAAAAAGTATGAAAAACCCTGGCCTAGATGACAACTGAAGCACCATTCTTTCCAAACATCTATGGGATTGTATCAGTATCCCATTGACCTAAATGCAGAGGAAGTCTACATATCAAAATGCTATGTAATAAAATCTCCTATATATTGTGATTTATATTTACACATTTATTCACTATATGTATATTTTCTAACCCGAATAGCTACCATTTATCGAGGACTCACAGTATGCTAATTATCATGCTAAATTTTTTACATACAATTTGATACCCTTTAAAAAATGGTATACGCTATTATTTATAACATACTTCTAGATTATTAAATATTATGGAAGACCTATCTTAGTGACTACATGATATTTCTTTGCATGGGCACATTATATTCTACTCTAATTTCCTACTGCCAGGAAGTTAGATCATTGCTGATTTTTTACTGAACAAAGCTTTGAAGAGCATTCTTCTATTTTTTATTTTTTTTTTAAGATTTTATGTTTTTCCTTTTTCTCCCCAAAGCCCCTCAGTACATAGTTGTATATTCTCAGTTGTGGGTCCTTCTAGCCGTGGCATGTGGGATACCACCTCAGCATGGCCTGACAATTGGTGCCACGTCCATGCCCAGGATCCAAGCCAGCGAAATCCTGGACCACTGCAGCGGAGCGGGAGAACTTAACCACTTGGCCATGGGGCCAGCCCCTGATAAGCATTCTTGTAATTAAGTCTTAGGTTGATAATTACCCTTATATAAATTACTACACATGGAATTTTTAGGTCAAAGCATATATAAAAATTGAAGATTTTAATACATATTGCCAAGTTTCTCTCCAGAAAAGCTGAACCAATTTTATATCCTCACCAATAATGTATTATAATTTGTGATTTCTCTCTACCTTAGCCCAAGCTAGGAATTATTATTTAAAAATTCCTTTCATGGTATTGAATGAGGTTAAATTTTTTTTTAATGATTCCAATTTATGCCAGCCTATTTTTCTGTCCTAAGTGTTTATTTGTACAAGTAGAACAGTACTTGCAGTGTTAGAATATTTCCTCAGTTTATCTTTATTTCAGTTTTATTTATGGTGGTTAGGTACACAGAATTTTTAAAAAATTTTTTGCTAAGGAGGATTAGCCCTGAGCTAACATCCATTGCCAATCCTCCTCTTTTTTTGCTTGAGGAAGATTAGCCCTGAGCTAACATCTTTGCCAATTTTCCTCCACTTTATATGTGGGTCACCACCACAGCATGGCTGATGAGTGGTGTAGGTTTGCACTCGGCATCTGAACCTGTGAACTTGGGCCACTGAAGTGGAGTGTGCCAAACATAACCACTACGCCATGGGGCTGGCCCCCACAATTTTTTTAATGTACTCTAATCTATCAATTTATGGATTCTACTTTTCACTTAATGCCTAGAATAAAGGCCTTCCATAACATAAGATTATATAATATTCCCCTATATTTTCTTTTAATACCCTTACAGTTTAATTCTACATTTTTGGTAAATGATGTGATAGGAAATTTTTTTTTTTAAAGATTGGCACCTGAGCTAACATCAGTTGTCACTTTTTGTTGTTGTTGTTGTTTTTTTTTTTTTTGGAGGAAGATTAGCCCTCAGCTAACTACTGCCAGTCCTCCTCTTTTTGCTGAGGAAGCCTGGCTCTGAGCTAACATCCGTGCCCATCTTCCTCTAGTTTATACGTGGGACGCCTACCACAGCATGGCTGCCAAGCAGTGCCATGTCCGCACCGGGGATCCGAACCAGCGAACCCTGGGCCGCCGAGAAGCGGAACATGCGAACTTAACCGCTGCGCCACCGGGCCAGCCCCTCAGTTGTCACTTTTTTTCCCCTTCTTCTCCCCAAAGCACCCCAGTACATAGTTGTATATTCCAGTTGTACGTCCTTCTAGTTGTGCTATGTGGGATGCCGCCTCAACATGGCTTATCAAGTAGTACCATGTCTGTGCCCAGGATCTGAACCAGTGAAACTCTGGGCCGCCAAAGTGGAGTGCACGAACTTAACCACTAGGCCATGGGGCTGGCCCCAGGAAATGTTTTTTTTTCCCCAAATGACGAAGCAGTTTTCCCAACATTATTTAAGCTATCTTTATAATAAAGTCTTACATACATATTCTGTTTCTGGATTTTCTACTACTTAGTTTTGTTTTTCTATTCCTGTGTACATATTGCCGTTTTATACTTTATTTTTCATCTTAGTATTCATTATGTCCTGGTCAATACAGGCAAATTTGTGCTGGGAAAATTTGCCTGTGACAATTTAAATATCAAGTGACTCAAGAGGCACCCTTGACATGAATTCTACCTTTATTTGGATCTTTATATGAATTTTTTGTTGTAACTTTCCTGGTGTCAGCTTCCCATTTAACCTGCCTTGGCTCCTTATACTAAAGAGAAGAAAAAGACAATCTCCAGAAGTATGGTCCTGTTGAGTTCATTGACTAAAATTCTCTGTCTCCCTTACTTCCATTCATCCATCCAACCCCACACAACAAACACAAACCAGGGATGGCATTTGAGAAACATTTTTGGATATTAATTCTTAAGAAAGCAGTAGCTTGAAGGAATCTATATTGTTTCCAACAGAATCAGAGGAAGAAAAAAAGGACAAACGGTTTCATTATCTGTGGAAGCTCAAGAAAATGTTGGCTATGCTACATGAAGAAAATATTTATTTAGGCTTCAATTAAGGAAAAGAATATACAGAGAAAGCAAAAAGGCATAAAGTGAGAGCATGAAGGGTAAAAGTAAAACTAAGACAAAATGTGTAGGAATGAAGAGAGAGATGGAAGGAGAGGGAACAGGTTGACCATACAGCAAACTCTAGGGTGAATGTTAATTCATGGTAAAGTTTAATTCATGGAACGTACTCTGCTGTTCAATTGGGTTTGGTAAATAATTTAACAACTATCACAAATGGTCTTCAAAATGTTGATCAGAAGTTAGATATATTTATTAAACTTTCACTTGTTTCATACCTGTACTGAAAGATCCATTATTTTTATCTTGCAGTGGCTGGTGCCAGGGCAACATATCCTAATAAGGCCAGATGAAATAAAACTGAAGTCTTGTTCCTTGAATCACAGACAAAATTTGACATATATCAGTCTGTCTTGGGCACCAACCAAATGGAGTAACTTCTAGAAGTATCTGATGTAATAACCTAGTGTTCTAGCATGGATTGAGGGGCAGAATTACAGCTAGGCATCACATCTTTACATAAAAGGGTAGTACAATTTAATTTTATACTCTGCCTTATTCTAAATTTAAGTTACCAAATATAGCCCTGCTTCATAATATATAAAGGAAACCAATTTGCAGAAAATAGCTTTCTCTTGTTAGTGCTGTCGATTCTGACTCCTAGTGACCCTGTATATAGCAGAGCGGAACCCTTTTTGCACTGTCCTCTCACCTTCCTGCTCTATATCAGTCAATACTCTCCTACTATTCATTGGGTTTTCATGGCCAATGTTTGGGAAAGTGGGTGGCCAGCTCCTTCTTACTAGTCTGTCTTCGTCTGGAAGCTCCACTGAAACCTGTCCACCATGGATGACACTGCTGGTGTTTCAAATACCAATGGTGTAGCTTTTAGTATCACAGCAACACACAGCTGCCACAGTATGATAACGACAGTCAGGTGGTGTGGTTCCCTGACCAGAAAACAAATTGGACTTCAGCAGGGAGATGGCTGGATCAACCACTAGACCACCAGGGCTGACTAGAAAATAGGTAAAATCCATCAATTAGTTAAGAACATTTATACTTCATAATTTAGAATGTCAGTCTTTAGGGAAAGTACCTGGGAGGGCAGCTACCCCAATCTCCCTTCTGAGACATTCCAGCTAACTGGTCATCTAGTCACTACATCACCAGTGCATGTCCAGCTAAAGCATTAACCTGTTGGCACTATGTAGCACAGGAATAAGTGATGATCCTGGATCACTACTCTAAATTGGTAAGATTCTTGGGACAAACATTTCTAATATCTGTGCTGAATAAAATAAGTGAGAGCAGTTGTCAAAATACTAGAAGTTTGATGGTTCTAAAGTGTTTATAAGGTCATTTTTATTGGACCCCTCCTCTTGGCCTGGGTCTCCTCTGACCCAACTAAAAACCATAATTTGGGGTTTCTTTCAGCATTTAGAATTCCTAATAAGGGACCAGAGGGAAACAGGAATGAGAAGCATAAGAAGGTGGAGGAGAGGAATATGGAAGGAGATGAAAGAGATGAAAGTGTTCAAGGGTGAAACATGAGGACAAAGTAAGCAACTGGAAGATATAGGAACTTGGTCTTCTTGTGCTCCCAGTGTGTACAGTGATTAATTAGTAGGTAGGATTAGAAGAAACTTTATTGTTGTTAATCATATACATTAGACAGCTAAACAAGTGAAAAGGGGCTGGCCTGGTGGTGTAGTGGTTAAGTTCGCGTGCTCTGCTTCAGCAGTCTGGAGTTCACTGGTTTGGATCCCAGTCGCAGACCTATGCACAGTTTATCAAGCCAGGGCCAGTCCTCCTCAGCAAAAAGAGGAGGATTGGTAGTGGATGTTAGCTCAGAGGTAATATTCCCCCCCAACCCAAAAAAAACCCCACAAGTGAAAGATGACAATTTGGTCTGACCCTGGTAAACAGTATATTGGAATTAACATGCTTAGTTAGACTGCACCTAGGTAAGGACTATATACCAATAAATTACATGTCAATTACCCTTAAGTTTCATGAGATTAGAACCATGCATTTGAAGAGCTTTCAGGGGGTTTGGTGTGATAACAAACAACCCACAGTCTTAATGGCTTACATTTCTCACTCAAGTTACAAGTCAAGCGCCAACCTATTCCACGTGTCTGTTATTCTATAATTCAGACTGAGGGAGAATCCCCTATCTCAGTCTTATGGGAGAGGGAAAAAAGCAACGGCAGAACTATGATGTCTCCTAAAGCTTCTACTCAGACTTGGCCTAAATCAGTACATTCTATTGGCCACAGCAAGTGACATGCCAATGCCGCCATCAATACGGAGAGGAATTATACTCCTCCCATGGGTATGCAGTGCAAGTCACATAGAAAGGGAAGGGAGAAATCATTCTTTCGGGGGGCCAGGGTGGGGAATAATTGGGAACAATAATGCAATTTATACCAGCAGTGTGTTGACATCAGTTTGCTAAATGAAATTTTTTTTTGTGTGTGAGGAAGATTGTCCCTGAGCTAACATGCATGCCAATCTTCCTCTACTTGGTATATAGGATGCCATCACAGCATGTCCTTTTTTTTTTTTTTTAAAGATTTTATTTTTCCTTTTTCTCCCCAACCCCCGCAGTACATAGTTGTATATTTTTAGTTGTGAGTCCTTCTAATTGTGGCATGTGGGATGCCGCCTCAGCATGGCTTGATGAGTGGTGCCACGTCCGCACCCAGGATCTGAACCGGCGAAACCCTGGGCCACCGAGGTGGAATCTGGGAACTCAACCACTCAGCCAGGGGCCGGCCCCCCACATCATGTCTTGATGAGCAGTATGTAGGTTTGCACCTGGCATCCGAACCTGTGAATCCTGGGTGGCTGAAGTGGAGCATGTGAACTTAACCACTATGCCACCATGCTGGCCCTAAGTGAAGTTTTTTCAATATACTATTGAATAGCATCTTGAGTTTTTTCAAAAAACAATTATGTATCCACTATGTGCCAGGCACCTGAGATAGAGATTAAACAAGACATACTTCCTGCAGTTGACAAACTCTCACTTCCTTGAGGAAGGCAGATATGGGAAGAGATAACATGCAATAAGGGATATGAACAAAATATTATGGGAACTACATGAACTCTACCAGAGATGTTTCCCAAAGGAAGTGACATAAATGCGTCATTAGCTTGCAATTTAAAATGAGGAAACATTTTTCACCACTACTAGAAAATTAACTTGGCATATAGTCTTCTGAAGGTAAATAGGTATACTAAGATTTAGCAATAGCACTGGTGCATTGATCAATGCACTGTAGTACTTTGGTTTTTAAACCAGTTGTGATTACATAACTTACACTGAAAGTTCCTTGCTTGATTTATAATTTCAGGTTTATTTTTCCCATTCATTAGAAATGTGGCCTAAAACTTTATATTTTATAGTAACCTCAATTATTATTCCACCATTACATGATCAAGAGTATTTCAAATAATAGTTTGGATGGCAGACTCAGGCTCAAAAAAAAAAACTTGCAAAATAGGGTGAATGAGATGAAATTAAACAGAAATTCAATTTTCCACCCATCAGATTGGCAAAAACTAAAAAAATACTCTATCTAGTATAGTCAAGATATAAGGAAACTGGAACTCTCATCACTGCTAATAGGCATATAAAATGATACCACCTTAATGGATTCATTCAGTCAACAAATATTTAATGAGTGCTTATAATGTGCTCAGCATACAACACAGAACAAAATAAAGGTCCAGCTTTCATGGAATTTATATTCTAGTGGGAGGAGAAGACAAACAATAATCAAATATATTCATAACATGGGTATAGTGGGTAACTGGGGCGGGTGATATCTTACACAGGTGGTCAGGGAAGACTTCTCTGATAAGGTGATAGTTGAGTAGGAAGTTAGGAAGTAGGCCATGTGATTACCTGGGGAAAGGCAGAGGGAGAGGTGAGTGTAAAAGTCCTCAGATGGAACATCCTTTTTTTTTTATTATTTTTTTTATTGAGTTATTGATAGGTTACAATCTTGTGAAATTTCAATTATACATTAATGTTTGTCAGTCATGTTGTAGGTGCACTTCACCCTTTGTGCCCATCCCCCACCCCACCTTTCCCCTGGTATCCACTAAACTGTTCTTGGTCCATAGTTTTAAATTCCTCACATGAGTGGAGTCATACACAGATTATCTTTCTCTCGCTGGCTTATTTCACTTAACATAATTCTCTCAAGGTCCATCCATGTTATTGCAAATGGAATGATTTTGTTCTGTTTTGCAGCTGAGTAGTATTCCATTGTATATATGTACCACATCTTCTTTATCCATTCGTCTGTTGATGGGCACTTAGGTTGCTTCCACGTCTTGGCTATTGTAAACAGTGCTGCAATAAACATTGGGGTGCACAGGACTTTTGGGATTGCTGACTTCAGGCTCTTTGGATAAATACCCAGTAGTGGGATGGCTGGATCGTATGGTAGTTCTATTTTTAGTTTTTTGAGGAATCTTCATACTGTTTTCCATAGTGGCTGCACCAGTTTGCATTCCCACCAGCAGTGTATGAGGGTTCCTTTTTCTCCACAACCTCTCCAACATTTGTTGCTATTAGTTTTAGATATTTTTGTCATTCTAACGGGTGTAAGGTGATATCTTAGTGTAGTTTTGATTTGCATTTCCCTGATGATCAGCGATGATGAGCATCTTTTCATGTGCCTATTGGCCATCCGTATATCTTCTTTGGAGAAATGTCTGTTCATGTCTCCAGCCCATTTTTTGATTGGGTTGTTTGATGTTTTGTGGTTGAGTTGCAAGAGTTCTTTATATATTAAGGATATTAAGCCTTTGTCAGATATATGACTTGCAAATATTTTTTCCCAGTTAGTGGGTTGTTTTTTTGTTTCAATCCTGTTTTCATTTGCCTTGAAGAAGCTCTTTAATCTGATGAAGTCCCATTTGTTTATTCTTTCTATTGTTTCCCTTCTCTGAGAAGGCATGGTGTCCGAAAAGATCCTTTTAATACTGATGTCAAAGAGTGTACTGCCTATGTTTTCTTCCAGAAGCCTTATGGTTTCAGGTCTCACCTTTAGGTCTTTAATCCATTTTGAGTTTATTTTGGTGAATGGTGAAAAAGAATGGTCAATTTTCATTCTTTTACATGTGGCTTTCCAGTTTCCCCAGCACCATTTGTTGAAAAGACTTTCTTTTCTCCATTGTGTGCCCTCAGCTCCTTTGTCAAAGATAAGCTGTCCACAGATGTGTGGTTTTATTTCTGGGCTTTCAATTCTGTTCCATTGACCTGTGCACCTGTTTTTGTACCAGTCCCATGCTGTTTTGATTACTGTAGCTTTGTAGTATGTTTTGAAGTCAGGGATTGTGATGCCTCCCGTTTTGTTCTTTTTTCTCAGGATTGCTTTAGAAATTCGGGGTCTTTTGTTGCCCCATATGAATTTTAGGATTCTTTGTTCTAATTCTGTAAAGAATGTCATTGGGATTCTGATTGGGATGGCGATGAATCTGTAGATTGCTTTAGGTAAAATGGACATTTTAACTATGTTTATTCTTCCAATCCAGGTACATGGAATGTCTTTCCATCTCCTTATGTCGTCATCCAATTCTCTCAGAAAGGCTTTGTAATTTTCATTATATAGTTCCTTCACTTCCTTAGTTAAATTTACCCCAAGGTATTTTATTCTTTTTGTTGCGATTGTGAATGGTATTGTATTCTTGAGTTCTTTTTCTGTTGGTTCATTACTGGAGTATAGAAATGTTACTGATTTATGCAAATTGATTGTATACCCTGCAACTTTGCTGTAGTTGTTAATTACTTCTGACAGTTTTCCAATGGATTCTTTGGGGTTTTCTATATATAAGATCATGTCGTCTGCAAACAGTGAGAGTTTCACTTCTCCCCTCCCTATTTGGATTCCTTTTATTCCTTTTTCTTGCCTGATTGCTCTGGCCAGGACCTCCTGTACTATGTTAAATAAGAGTGGTGATAGAGGGCATCCTTGTCTCGTTCCTGTTTTCAGGGGGATGGGGTTCAGTTTTTGCCCATTGAGTATGATGTTGGCTATGGGTTTGTCGTATATGGCCTTTATTATGTTGAGGTAGTTTCCTTCTATGCCCATTTTGTTCAGAGTTTTTATCATAAATGGGTGTTGGATCTTGTCAAATGCCTTCTCTGCATCTATTGAGATGATCATGTGGTTTTTATTCCTCAGTTTGTTGATGTGGTGTATCACGTTGATTGATTTGCAGATGTTGAACCATTCCTGTGTCCCTGGTATGAATCCCACCTGATCCTGATGTATGATTCTTTTGATGAGTTGCTGAATTCTGGTTGCCAAAATTTTGTTTAGAATTTTTGCATCTATGTTCATCAGTGATATTGGCCTGTAGTTCTCTATTTTCGTGGTGTCCTTGTCAGGTTTTGGTATCAGCGTGATGTTGGCCTCATAGAATGTGTTAGGAAGTGTTACATCTTCCCTAATTTTTTGGAATAGCTTGAAAAGGACAGGTATTAAATCCTCTCTGAAAGTTTGGTAGAATTCCCCAGGAAAGCCATCTGGTCCTGGGGTTTTATTCTTTGGGATGTTTTTGATTGCTGTTTCAATCTCTTTCCTTGTGATTGGTCTGTTCAAATTGTCTGCCTCTTCTTGAGTGAGCTTTGGGAGATTGTAGGAGTCCAAGAATTTATACATTTCCTCTAGGTTATCCATTCTGTTGGCATATAGTTTTTCGTAGTATTCTCTTATAATCTGTTGTATTTCTGCAGAGTCTGTTGTTATTTCTCCTCACTCATTTCTGATTTTGTTTATTTGAGCTTTCTCCCTTTTTTTCTTTGTAAGTCTGGGTAGTGGTTTGTCAATTTTATTTATCTTCTCAAAAAACCAGCTCTTTGTCTCATTGATCCTTTCTACTGCCTTTTTCGTTTCAATAGTATTTATTTCTGCTCTGATTTTTATTATTTCTCTCCTTCTGCTGACTTTGGGCTTCATTTGTTCTTTTTTCGCTAGTTCAGTTAGGTGTGCTTTAAGGTTGCTTATTTGGGATTTTTCTTGTTTGTTAAGATGTGCCTGTATTGCGATGAATTTTCCTCTTAATACAGCTTTTGCTGTATCCCATATGAGTTGGTATGGCATGCTATCATTTTCATTTGTTTCCAGGTATTTTTTTATTTCTTCTTTAATTTCTTCAATGATCCATTGCTTGTTCAGTAGTGTGTTGTTTAGTCTCCACATCTTTGTGCCTTTCTCAGCTTTTTTCTTGTAATTAATTTCTAGCCTTATAGCACTATGATCTGAGAAGATGCTTGTTATTATTTCAATTTTTTTAAATTTGTAGAGGCTTGCCTTGTTTCCCAACATATGGTCTATCCTAGAGAATGTTCCATGTGCACTGGAGAAGAATGTGTATTCAGCTCCTTCAGGGTGGAGTGATCTATATATGTCTATTAAGTCCAATTGTTTTAGTTTTTCATTCAGCTCCACTATTTCCTTGTTGATTTTCTGTCTGGATGATCTGTCCATTGATGTGAGTGGGGTGTTGAGGTCCCCTACTATTATTGTGTTGTTTTTAACATCTTCCTTTAGGTCTGTTAATAGTTGCTTTATGAATCTTGGTGCTCCTGTGTTGGGTGCATAGATATTTATAAGCGTTATTTCTTCTTGATGAAGTGTCCCTTTGATCATTATATATTGTCCCTCTGTGTCTCTCTTTACCTGTCTTATTTTGAAATCCACTTAGTCTGATATGAGAATTGCAACACCTGCCTTTTTTTCCTTGCTATTTGCTTGAAGTATTGTCCTCCACCCCTTCACCCTGAGTCTGTGTTTGTCCTTGGGGCTGAGGTGTGTTTCCTGGAAGCAACAAATTGTTGGATCTTGTTCTTTAATCCATTTTGCCACTCTGTGTCTTTTTATTGGAGAGTTCAATCCGTTCACATTGAGAGTGATTATTGATGCATGTGGACTTAATGCTGTCAATCTGTCGCACATTATCTTGTTTTCCTGTGTTTCTTTTCTTGTGTCCTTTAGACTACCCATTTAATACTGCAATTTCTTATGCTGGGTTTCTTAGATTTTTCCTTATCTATGATTTGTGACTCTGTTCTGTACTTTATTTTAGTGTCTACCTTGAAGTTTGTATTTAGAATCTCGTGTATAATATAGTCTATTCTCTGGTGGTCTCTTACTTACTCGACCAATACTGATTTAGACCCTTTGCTCTTCCCCTCCTAAATAATTATTTTCATTTTTTATTCCAACTCGTCTTATTAATTTGTAGTTAGAGTGCTAAGATCGTCCTTGTTTTGGTAGTTTCCTTATTTTTACCCTAATGCTATAGTTGAATATTTGCTATCCTGTTCTGGTTCTATCCATTGGTCTCCCTAGTCTGTGGATTGTGTCCCCTTTCTCCCTTTTTTCTTTTTTCAAGTATGAGAGCCTTCTTGAGGATTTCTTGTAATGGAGGGCTTTTAGTTACAAATTCCCTTAACTTTTGTTTGTCTGGAAAAGATTTAATTTCTCCTTCATATCTGAAGGAAATTCTTGCTGGATAGAGTATTCTTGGCTGAAGGTTTTTATCCTTTAAAGCTTTGAATATATCACTCCATTCTCTCCTAGCTTGTAGGGTTTCTGTAGAGAAATCCGCTGACAGTCTGATAGGGGCTCCTTTATAGGTTATTCTCTTTTTTGTTCTTACTTCCCTGAGTATTCTTTCCTTATCATTCCTATTTGCCAGCTTTACTATTATGTGCCTTGCGGTGGGTCTTTTTACATTGACAAATCTAGGAGATCTAAAACCCTCCTCTACACACATTTCTCTGTTGATCCCTAGATTTGGGAAGTTCTCTTCAATAATTTCATTAAGCACACTTTCTACTCCATTTTCCTTTTCCATATTCTCGGGAATTCCTATGATCCTTATGTTCTTACTCCTCATTGAATCCATTATCTCTCGGAGATTTTCCTCATTTTTTTAAATTCTTAGTTCTCTTTCTTCCTCTGTCTGGCGCCATTCAGCCTGTCTGTCCTCGATTATGCTGATTTGCTCCTCTATGTTGTCTACACGGGCATTCAGGGAATCCGCATTCTGTTTTATCTGGTCCATTGTGTTTTTCATCTCAAGTAATTCTGTTTGACTCTTCTTTATGATTTCAATTTCTTTTGTGAAGTAAGTCCAGAACTCGGCTTGTTTCTCTATCTTTCTCTCTACCTCATTGAGTTTTTTGATATTATAGCTGCTCTGAATTCATTATCACTTAGTTTACCTAATTCCAAGTTCTCAGGACTTAATTCTGTGTTTTTATTGTTTTCCTTCTGGTCTGGGGCTTTTATAAATTGCTGGATGGTAGAGGAGCAGTTTTTTCTCATGGTGGTAGAATTCAGTTGCAGTTACAGCCTGTCACCACTAGATGGGGATCGAGAGCGGCATGTTAGCTCTCCGCCTTGGGGCAAGATGGCTGCCCCCACTGGCTTTGCTGGGGGGGAGGGGCTGTTACTCACACGCGCAGGTCTGGGTTCAGATCAGTTCTGTTCTCTGGTCTCCCAAGGCCCTTGATTTATAGGGTTCCCGCGGACGGAAGCTTTCCCCAGTCAGTGGGTCTCCAGTGAATCAGCGGCAGGAGTCCTGGATGATCCCCCGGTCGCGCGGCCCCTCCCCGCTCCTTCCCGACCCGCGCCGCAGCGATCGCAGACTCTAGGGGAGGGAGCGATGTTCTCTCCTACCGTTCCAGCGCCTCCGAGGGTGTAAGCAAGGTTATGATCTCCGCCTTCTTGGTATTGTAGGTCTCTAACGAGCTGGCATTATGTTTATTCTCTGAAATTCAGTTCTTCCAATCTTTTGTTGTATTTTGCAGGGGAGAGAATCCCGGCTCAGCTCACCCCGCCATTTTGCTCCGCCCACTCCTATCTCATCAGATGGAACATCCTTGATGTATTAGAGCAAGGTTTCTCAAACCTTGACACAATTGACATTTTGGGCAGGATAGTTCTTTGTTGTGGAGAACGTCCTGTGCATTCTAAGATATTTAGCAGCATCCCTGGCCTCTACCTACTAGAGGTCAACAGCACTGCCCCCCAACTCCATTGTGACAATCAAAAAAGTCTCCAGACATTGATAAATGTCCCCTGGGGGAGAAAACGCCTCCAGCTGAAAATCACTGTGTTAGAGGAACAACAAGGGAGTTGGTGGGGCTAAGGTGGAATGAGGAGATAGTGGTGGAGAACTAAGGTCAGAGAGGGCATGGAGGATCAACTCACTTAGGGACTTAAAAATCACAGCAAGGACTATGTATTTTATTCTGAATAAAAACAGAAGCCACTGGAGGTTTTAATTAGAAAACTGACATACAATTTACAATCCAGGCATGATTTTGGCTTGCACTAGGGTGGGACTAGTGAGAAGTGGCCAGATTCTGGATATATTTTGAAAGCTGAACCAAAAGGATTTGCATTGTAGATGGAGCATGAAAGAAAGAGGAGTCAAGATTTTTGGCCTAAGCAACCGTTTGGGGGGGGGGGTTCGTTTTTTATTTCAGTAACATTGGTTTATAACATTATATAAATTTCAGGTGTATATATTTCGAATTCCATGTATATTATATCATGTTCACCACCCAAAAACTAATTACAATCCATCACCACACATATGTGCCTAATTACCCCTTTCCAGTCTGGTAACCACAGATCCAATCTTTGTCTCTATGTGATTCTTTGTTGTTGTTTTTATCTTCTATTTATGAGTGAGATCATATGGTATTTGACCTTCTCCGTCGGACTTATTTCACTTAGCATGATACCCTCAAGGTCCCTCCATGTTGTCACAAATGGCCAGATTTCATTATTTCTCACGGCTGTGTAGTATTCCATTATGTATATATACCACACCTTCTTTATTCATTGGTCCCTTCTTGGGCACCTAGTTTGCTTCCAAGTCTTGGCTATTGTGAATAATGTTGCAATGAATATAGGGATGCATATATCTTTATGCATTTGCGTATTCGAGTTCTTTGGGTAAATACCCAGCAGCGGAATAGCTGGATCATAAGGTAGATCTATTCTTAATTTTCTGAGTTATCTCCATACTGTTTTCCATAGTGGCTGCACCAGTCTGCATTCCCACCAGCAGTGTATGAGGGTTCTTTTCTCTCCAGCACTTATTATTTCCTTTCTTGTTAATTATAGCCATTCTGACAGGGGTAAGGTGATATCTCATTGTAGTTCTGATTTGCATTTCCCTCATAGTTAATGATACTGAACATCTGTTTTTTTTAAAGACTGGCACCTGGGCTAACAATTGTTGCCAATCTTTTTCTTTTTTTTCCCCTGCTTTATCTCCCCAAACCCTTCCTGTACACAGTTGTACATCTTAGTTGCAGGTCCTTACAGTTGTGGGATGTGGGACGCCACCTCAACGTGGCCTGACAACCGGTGCCATATCCGCACCCAGGATCCAAACCCTGGGCCGCCGCAGCAGAGTGTGTGAACTTAACCACTCGGCCACGGAGCCGGCCCCTGAACATCTTTTCACGTGCCTGTTGGCCATCTGTATATCTTCTTTGGAGAAATGTCTGTTCAGATCTTTTGCCCATTTTTTAATTGGGTTGTCAGTTTATTTGTTGTTGAGATGTATGAGTTCTTTGTACATTTTGGCTGTTAACCCCTTATCTGATATATGGTTAGCAAATATCTTCTCCCGATTGTTAGGTTGTCTTTGCGTTTTGTTGATGGTTTCCTTTGCTGTGCAGAAGCTTTTTAGTTTGACATAGTCCCATTTGTTTATTTTTCCTATTGTTTTCCTTGCCTGGTCAGATATGGTATTTGAAAAAGTGCTGCTAAGACTGATGTCAAAGAGCGTAGTGCCTATGTTTTCTTCTAGAAGATTAATGGTTTCAGATCTTACACACGAGTCTTTAATCCATTTTTAGTTGACTTTTGTGTATGGTGTAAGATAATGTTCTACTTTCATTCTTTTGCATGTGGTTGTCCAGTTTTCCCAACATTTATTGAAGAGACATTCCTTTCTCCATTGTATGTTCTTGGTTCTCTTGATGAAAATTAGTTGTCCATATACGTGTGGACTTATTTCTGGGCTCTCGAGTCTGTTTCATTGATCTGTGTGTCTGTTTTTGGGACAGTACCATGCTGTTTTGGTTACTATAGGTTTGTAGTATGTTCTGAAATCAGGCAGTGTGATACCTGCAGCTTTGTTGTTTCTTCTTAGGATTCCTCTGGCTATTCAGGGTTTTTTTTTTTTTTTTAAAGATTTTATTTTTTCCTTTTTTTTTCCTCCCCAAAGCCCCCCATATACAACAATAGTTGTATATTTTTTGCTGTGGGTCCCTCCAGTTGTGGCATGTGGGACGCTGCCTCAGTGTGGTCTGATGAGCAGTGCCATGTCCGTGCCCAGGATTTGAACCAACGAAACACTAGGCCGCCTGCAGCGGAGCGCGCGAACTTAACCACTCGGCCACAGCGCCAGCCCCCATTCAGGGTCTTTTATTGTTCTGGACTGAGCAACTGTTTAGATAAAGTTGCCATTTACCAAAATGGGGTAGATTACGAAAGGAGCAGGTTTGGCAGAGATAATCAAAAGTTCAAATTTGGACTATTAAGTTTGAAATACTCATTAGGTAAGTGGCGATTTCAAGTCAGCACTTAGATTCAGGAGAGAGGATGGGTTGGTGCTACGAATTTAGTAGTTGTTAGGTGGTATTTAAAACCATGGGACTGGATGTGATCTCCTAGGAAGTGAACAAGAAGAGGTCGAGCACTGAGCCCTGGGCACTGGTCAATCCAGGGTTCAGACATGAAAAGGAGCCAACAGAGGAGATAGAGAACAAACATCCAGGACACAAAGGGTCCATGTGAAGAGGTCATATCCAATAACTCCATTTCTAATAATTTAGCCAAAGACGATAAATGAAACAGTACACAGATATGTATACATTAGAGTGTTTATTGTTGGGTTCGCTTAAGAGGGAAACTCAGAGACAATTTAAAAGTTTATTAACTGGGTCCAGTTTAATGAAATTATTGTGAATCCATACAATGAAATGCTATACTAAGGGCAATAAAAGTGATATGTATCTATACATGTTAACACGAAAAAATATTTGTCTCATTTAAACATTTTAGTCCCATTTTAATAAAAGATTTACATGCCTATAAAAGAATGAAAGGACATGTATTAAGATGTTGATAGTGCCCATAATTGGGTTTGGGATAATGGTCAATATTTAGTTTCTTCATCTTTTACTGTAGATTTTACAATGAGTAATATTACTTTTATAAACAGAAAAGAGGTTACAATAATAACAAATAACTGCAAACTATTGCAAGTAGGTAAAAAAAAAATTGCACAAACATAGGGAGAGATTTGGATACCAGCAAGACATGAAAAAGAGCTAAATATTTTAATTAACTGCAGTTTAGAGTGGCCAAATATTATGTGGCTACATTAATTGAAGTATGTTGTTCAGAACAAGAGAAATAATAATTTTATGCTACCCTGTATTCTCACACTGTATTTCTAAATACCATATTTAATGAAAACATTGCTATTCTCTAGACAAGGCTTAATTTCTCGAGCAGGATCATGTACAGATCTGAAACCATATTACAAGAGGAAGAGGTAAAAGAACTCTGAATGTTCTGGGCCACAGAAAAGTCAGTCACAATGGAAACCAGACTTCCTACTTTCAAATACAGGAAGGAATATGCTGAAGAAATGGGATTAAACCTGACTATAGTGTTTTTCATAGGGTCAGACAGGAACCATCTACATCAGAATTACCTGGAGTTCTATTTAAAATAGTTGATTTCTGGTCCCAACTCAGGCTTACAGAATCAAAATCTCTGGGAAACAGGCAAGGAGTACCCCCCTTTTTTTTAAAATTAAGATTATGATAGATTACAACCTTGTGAGATTTCAGTTGTACATTATTGTTAGTAATGTTGTGGGTACACCACTTCACCCTTTGTGCCCTCCCCCCACCCCTCCTTTTCCCTGGTAACCACCAATCGATTCTCCTTGTCTATATGTTAACTTTCACCTATAAGTGGAGTCATATACAGTTCGTCTTTCTCTGTCTGGCTTATTTCGCTTAACATAATACCCTCAAGCTCCATCCATGTTGATGCGAATGGAACAATTTGGTCCTTTTTTATGGCTGAGTAGTATTCCATTGTGTATACATACCATATCTTCTTTATCTAGTCATCAGTTTCTGGGCATTTAGGTTGGTTCCACATCTTGGCTATTGTAAATAATGCTGTGATGAACATAGGGGTGCATGGGACTCTTGGGATTGCTGATTTCAGGTTCTTAGGATAGATTCCCAGTAGTGGGATGGCTGGGTCATAGGGTATTTCTATTTTTAACTTTTTGAGAAATCTCCATACTGTTTTCCATAGTGGCTGCACTAGTTTGCATTTCCACCAACAGTGTATGAAGGTTTCTTTTTCTCCACAACCTCTCCAACATTTGTCACTCTTGGTTTTGGATATTTTTGCCAATCTAACGGGCGTAAGGTGATATCTTAGTGTAGTTTTGATTTGCATTTCCCTGATGATTAGTGATGACGAACATCTTTTCATGTGTCTATTGGCCATACTTATATCTTCTTTGGAGAAATGTCTGTTCATGTCCTCTGCCCATTTTTTGATCGGGTTGTTTGTTTTTTTGTTGTTAAGCTGTGTGAGTTCTTTGTATATTATGGAGATTAATCCTTTGTCAGATAAGTAGCTTGTAAATATTTTTTCCCAGTTAGTGGGCTGTTTTTTTGTTTCAATCCTGTTTTCCCTTGCCTTGCAGAAGCTCTTTAGTCTGATGAAGTCCCATTTGTTTATTCTTTCTACTGTTTCCCTCATCTGAGGAGTTATGGTGTCCGAAAAGATTCTTTTGAAACTGATGTCAAAGAGTGTACTGCCTATATTCTCTTCTAGAAGACTTATTGTTTCAGGACTAATCTTTAGGTCTTTGATCCATTTTGAGTTTATTTTTGTGAATGGTGAAAAAGAATGGTCAATTTTCATTCTTTTACATGTGGCTGTCCAGTTTTCTCAGCACCATTTGTTGAAGAGACTTTCTTTTCTCCATTGTAGGCCCTTAGCTCCTTTGTCAAAGATTAGCTGTCCATAGATGTGTGGTTTTATCTCTGGGCTTTCAATTCTGTTCCATTGATCTGTGCACCTGTTTTTGTACCAGTACCATGCTGTTTTGATCACTGTAGCTTTGTAGTATGTTTTGAAGTTGGGGATTGTGATGCCTCCGGCTTTGTTTTTCTTACTCAGGATTGCTTTAGCAATCGCGGTCTTTTGCCGCCCCATATGAATTTTAGGATTCTTTGTTCAATTTCTGTAAAGAATGTCATTGGGATTCTGATTGGGATAGCATTGAATCTGTAGATTGCTTTAGGTAAAATGGACATTTTAACTATGTTTATTCTTCCAATCCATGTGCATGGAATGTCTTTCCATCTCTTTATGTCGTCGTCAATTTCTTTCAAGAAAGTCTTGCAGTTTTCATTGTATAAATCTTTCACTTCCTTGGTTAAATTTATCCCAAGGTATTTTATTCTTTTTGTTGCGATTGTGAATGGGATTGAGTTCTTGAGTTGTTTTTGTGTTGGTTCATTGTGAGTGTATAGAAATGCTACTGATTTATGTATGTTGATTTTATACCCTGCAACTTTGTGGTAGCTGTTGATTGTTTCTAATAGTTTTCCTATGGATTCTTTGGGGTTTTCTATATATAAGATCATGTTGTCTGCAAACAGCGAGAGTTTTACTTCTTCATTGCCTATTTTGATTCCTTTTATTTCTTTTTCCTGCCGAATTGCTCTGGCCAACACCTCCAGTACTATGTTGAATAGGAGTGGTGAAAGTGGGCACCCTTGTCTTGTTCCTGTCCTCAGAGGGATGGCTTTCAGTTTTTGTCCATTGAGTATGATGTTGGCTGTGGGTTTGTCACATATGGCCTTTATTATGTTGAGGTACTTTCCTTCTATACCCGTTTTCTTGAGGGTTTTTATCATAAATGGGTGTTGGATCTTGTCGAATGCTTTCTCTGCATCTATTGAGATGATCATGTGGTTTTTCTTTCTCATTTTGTTAATGTAGTGCATCACGTTGACTGACTTGCAGATGTTGAACCATTCCTGTGTCCCTGGTATAAATCCCACTTGATCATGGTGTATAATCTTTTTGATGTATTGCTGTATTTGGTTTGCCAGAATTTTGTTGAGGATTTTTGCATCTATGTTCATCAGTGATATCGGCCTGTAGTTCTCCTTCTTTGTGTTGTCCTTGTCAGGCTTGGGGATCAGAGTGATGTTGGCTTCATAGAATGTGTTAGGGAGTACTCCATCTTCCTCAATTTTCTGGAATAGTTTGAGAAGGATAGGTATTAAATCTTCTTTGAATGTTTGGTAGAATTCTCCAGAGAAGCCGTCTGGTCCTGGACTCTTATTTTTGGGGAGGTTTTTGATTACTGTTTCTATTTCTTTACTTGTGATTGGCCTATTCAGATTCTCCATTTCTTCCTGATTCAGTTTGGGGAGGTTGTAAGAGTCCAGGAATTTGTCCATTTCTTCTAGGTTGTTCAATTTGTTGGCATATAGTTTGTCATAGTATTCTCTTATGATCCCTTGTATTTCTTTGGTATCTGTTGTGATTTCTCCTCTCTCATTCCTAATTTTATTTATTTCAGATTTCTCTCTTCTTTTCTTGGTGAGTCTGGCTAAGGGTTTGTAGATTTTGTTAATTTTTTTGAAGAACCAACTCTTTGTTTCATTGATCCTTTCTACTGTCTTTTTCGTTTCAATATCATTTATTTCTGCTCTTATTTTTATAACCTCTTTATCAAGAGCAGACCAAAAGTTCAAGACAATTATCCTTTGAGAGAAAACCAAATTTTAATTTCTGTACCAGTTTACTTTTTCATATTAAAACCCATTTACTTAGATTCCTTTCAATCTTAGCCACCTTCACCAGGCATAAAACTCCTTCCAGAATTTCTCCTTCACAAACCTTCTACAACTTTCTTTTTGCCTTCAGAATTTGTCCCAAAGTCTTTCATTTTTTTTTTTTTCCACCTAGTACTTTAGGACAAATTTATCTTTCTTAACCCATCAAACAAAAATATTCCATTCCTTTTATACCTTCTTTACTAAAAACTTACACCTTACTTTCCTTGAATATACAGAGCTGTTTTTCTTATTAATTTCTAGCAGCTTTAATCACATATATTAGAACTCTTTAACCTTTAACAAACCATAGGAAACACTAAAATGGTAAGCAATTATGAATTGTCTTTTATATCAGCATTCTAAACACTTTTCATAATTTCTAGAAACACGCCACACTTTACAGTAAAAGACCCAAAGACTTTTAGCCTCTCTGCAATAAGAAGGCAAAAGTAGATAAACTTAGATACGTTTACCAGTAATGTTTTAGTGTTCTATCCAATCCAAAAATGACCTAGATACTCAGATTTTTTATCATTTAACTTAACTTGGCAAAACTCAAGGGTTACCAAAAAGAATTTCGAAGCTGTTTTTTTCCCAAGTATACAGACCATAAAACAGTTATTGTATCCACTTTTATCTATTTAAATCATTTGTTTCCAACAATTATGTTCAGATTACCTATGAAAACCTCATGAGACATCGGACAAAACTGATCATTTAAAGCTATTATTTTGCTGACGAATTTCTAACAGACAACATGAGCTCATTTGACTAGTAAACCCAGGCTTGCATGCCTGCATCATATGCAAATACCAACAACTCTTGAGGGCATGCCTTTTGAATCAAACCAACAACTTAAACTTTCATTAACCAAAGATTAATCTATGTCATGTTAACTTGAAAGACATTTGGGTTGAAACTTTTTAGAGAAACTTTTCTGTAAGCGCTTACTTTAAGTCAATGGAATAGAGCTCTTTAGAAATTGTACCATCTCGAGGTAAAGTATCACATGTTTGTAACATATATAGATACAGACAGACAGACAGACATATAGAACAAAGATTTTCCTTAGATTTCTGTTGTCATAGTAGACCACGGTGAAAAAAGTTGTTTTCCCAGTTTTTTTTTCCTCTTTCTTTCTTTCTTTCTTTTTGGCCTTAGCAATCTGGCTTGGGATCCCCTTTTGTTAAGCAATTGCAATCACAGCACGAAGCCAACCGGAGTCTGGAGGAAAGGCTGCAAATTCGGGACCTGATTCAGGCTGTTTCAGAAGCTCAATTTCCCGCTTCTCTTTTGATTTTGTTTTGTTATAAAGTCTGAACAACTTCTAAGGACAGTGTAGTGGGTCAGAAAGTGTGCTGCTTGTGAGTGTTACTCCCTATAGAAAGGTCGTAAACACTCTCTTACGTGCCTCGGATTTTCCCTCCGGCTGCCTAATACCACCGTGGGAGCTCAGAGCGTGGGGGTGACCAGCCCTTATGTGTGCGTCCCCGGACGAGCCTGTAGTTAATTACCGTGAATGAGTGGAGTTCCCTATGGGACCGCTTCACGTTGCGGGGATTGATCCTCCGACACTCCCGCTTAGGTCCTTAGTCACCTAAGGGCGCCTTTTGGTAAAGGCCGGGAGGAGCAAGTGTCCCTTTTCTTTGGAGCTGAACATGTTCAGTCTCTCATTTCTCTATCAAGCAGTTTGTTCAGACTGTATAAACATAATTCTTTCCAATTTAAAGCCAAATTAAAAATGTCAGCCTTCTCCATTCACTCCCAAGTTCCTCTAGGCTCCTCTGACCTAGGAACTTCCCTCTAGGTTCCTCTGACCTAGGAACTTCCCTCTAGGCTCCTCTGGCCTAGGAACTTCCCTCTAGGCTCCTCTGGCCTAGGAACTGTACCGGTACCCCTTAACCTCTAGTCTTAAGACCTTACCCAGCTCATATAAACTCTTGGACCGTCAACTTAAAGTAAGGAGGTCTGGGTTTCAGGACAACTCACCAGGGTCACCTGAAGAATGCAGTGATCCGGGGGGCTCAATGGGCCCTTATTGGTACCGAATGCTGGTTCAGTGTAGATTCCAGGTGGCCTCCGGTGGGTTTCTCTGAAATCCTGTCGACTACGCCAAAAACTGTCGACGAAAATAATCCATAACCAATCTATAAATGAAAATTTGGGTGAGTTTATTCTGAGCTTAAATCTGAGGATTATAACCCAGGGCCTTTCTTCCCGAAGGAAGAAAGGGCACCAAGGAGTATCCTTTTACAAAAAAAAAACAAAAAAAAACAACAAAAAAAACCAGCAAGGCACTCCAAGCTATTCTTAGGAGAACCAAAGTTTAAGAATTATTGCAGGGGCTGGCCCCGTGGCCGAGTGGTTAAGTTCGCGTGCTCTGCTGCAGGCGGCCCAGTGTTTCATTGGTTCAAATCCTTGGCGCGGACATGGTGCTGCTCGTCGAGCCACGCTGGGGCGGCGTCCCGCGTGCCATGGCTAGAGGGACCCACAACGAAGAATATATAACTATGTACCGGGGCTTTGGGGAGAAAAAGGAAAAAAGTAAAATCTTAAAAAAAAAAAGAATTATTGCAAATAATTTGAGAATAACTCACCAGACAGCAGAAATTGAGGCAATTTTTCTCTCTCTCAAATAATAGATCACACTTAATTCTGTGCTTATTATGAGTCAAACACTGTTCTACATGGTTGTGTCTGTATTAACTCATTTAATCCTCACAACTCTGAGGTAGGTACTATCAGCACCCTCATTTTATAGTTAAAGAAACTGAGGCATGGAAAGATTAAGTAACTTGGTCAAGGACACACAGTAGTTATACACAAAATTGTTCAGATGGAATGAATCTCCTCTGATCTGTAACTTCAGGAATATAAATTAAGGATGAAACCCTATGAATGTTTGGAGTCTTTATGCCTCAACTAGGCAACAATGCAGAGATTTCAGAGCGGTGGTTTTCACACTAGGGTACACATAATGGGTTATATGAACACTTTCCAAAGGACCACAAGCATGGAAAGTTTAAGGGCATCAATTTCTAAATCTTCAACTTCCATGTTGCCATGATCATTACTGTGAGGCACTGCCCGAGTGTGTAAAAACCCAGGGATAGGTGGGGAACAAAGGGACAATTCAAATGATTGGTTTTGGAAAAGTCTCCTTTAGAATTAAATCACCAGGGGCTGGCCCAGTGGTGTGGCGGTTTAGTTCACGTTCCGCTTCTCAGCGGCCCAGGGTTCACAGGTTCGGATCCTGGGTGCAAACATGGCACTGCTTGGCAAAAAGCCATGCTGTGGTAGGCGTCCCACGTATAAAGTAGAGGAAGATGGGCACGTATGTTAGCTCAGGGCCAGTCTTCCTCAGCGAAAAGAGGAGGATCGGCAGTAGTTAGCTCAGGGCTAATCTTCCTCAAAAAAGAAAGAAAGAAAAAATTAAATCACCATATACTTTTACAGGATCTTTTTTCCCTGTTATGCATATTTTTTTTGTTAAAAAGTCAAGCACTGGCCTATAAACAGATAATATGTAGGCTGGCATGGTCAGTGACGTATCTCTTCATTCTCAACTGTCAAAGAATGTACAGCTCTTGAGAGAGTGACCCTCTGTAAGCAAAGTAAGCTTCAAGCACTAAAAATAAAAATGGCTCCTCTCCACCCAACACTTAAAGGTAAGCAAGTTATTTTCCAGCTATTCTCTTACTTATTTCTTTTTTTCCTTTTAAATATATAATTGACACAGTTTATTTTATTTTTCCTTTCTCTCCCCACAGCCCCCCAGTACATAGTTGCATATTTCTAGTTGTGGCTCCTTCTACTTGTGGCATGTGGGATGCCGCCTCAGCATGGCTTGATGAGTGGTGCCACGTCCACGCCCAGGATCCAAACTGCCGAAACCCTGGGCCACCAAAGTGGAGCAAGTGAACTTAACCACTTGGCCACAGGGCCGGCCCCCTATTACTTATTTCTAAGACGTGCCATTGGCTAGAAGAAAAAGCACATTTGAATAGAAGAAGCAGTCGATTTGTTGGTGATGCTGATTCTTTTTAATTTTGGGGGATTATCCGATACAATAATTAAAATCAAGGTTAAATATTTTACAGAATTTTGCTCAGGTAAGGTATACGTAAACCAATAAGGTAATTACAACTTACTCGTCAAATCATACAACATCCTTATTCAAATTATTGTCAATTCTCGGGCTGGCCCGGTGGCGCAGTGGTTAAGTGTGCACGTTCTGCTTCGGTGGCCCAGGGTTCAGGGGTTTGGATCCCTGGTGCAGACATGGCACCACTTGGCAAGCCATGCTGTGGTAGGCATCCCACATATTAAGTAGAGAAAGACGGGCACGGATTTCAGCTCAGGGCCAGTCTTCCTCAGCAAAAAGAGGAGGATTGGCAGTAGTTAGCTCAGGACTAATCTTCCTCAAAAAAAAAAAAAAAAAAAAGAGTCAATTCTCATCTTAGTCTTTTTTTTTTTTTTTGGAGGAAGATTAGCCCTGAGCTAACTGCTGCCAATCTTCCTCTTTTTGCTGAGGAACCTGGTCCTGAGCTGACATCCGTGCCTATCTTCCTCTGCTTTGTTTTTATATGTGGGACACCTACCACAGAATGGCTTGCCAAGTGGTGCCATGTCTGCACCTGGGATCTGAACTGGTGAACCTCAGGCTGCCGAAGTGGAATGTGTGAACTTAACCGCTGCGCCACTGGGCTGGCCCCTGGTTTTTATATATATTCTTAACAGTCCCCAAAGCCCAACACCAGAATTTGATAGATGCAAACATATATATTTGCTGAAGGCATAGCCTGTCATTTTTCTCATTTCATAAACTTATAATGGAAACAATGTTTTATTGCAGTTATGAAAAAATTATTTACTTGTTATTTGACTTTACTACTTTAATAATCGACCTTGTAAGATGTGTTCTAAAATGTATTTCTCAGTGGTTTTTGTTAATATTTCTCAAAGTATAAAAATCTATAAAATATACATTGATAATATTAATTTGAATTGAAGAATGTAGTCAGACATGTCATTGGTCTGATTTGGCCAACTCTGTTGACAGTAAGGACTGCCTTTGCTATTTTTTTGGTGAGGAAGATTGTCCCTGAGCTAACACATGTGCCAATCTTCCTTTGTTTTGTATGTGGGATGCCCCCACAGCATGGCTTGCTGAGTGGTGTGTAGGTCTGTGCCCGGGATCCGAACCTGTGAACCCTGCGCCGCTGAAGCAGAGCAAATGAACTTAACCACTATGTCACTGGGCCAGGCACTGCCTTTGCTAATTATATTAACATGGCCAATATTTTCTATATATTGAATTAATTAATCTGCAAACTGAAGTTTTGTTAATAGCCAAAGTTGACTCTAAGTAAAATCCCAACCCATATTTTACTTTTATATTTAATAATTTATCAAATTGTTGCATTTTTGTTGTTTTGATCAATGGTGTATTCAAAATAACAATGTCAGAAATATTAACACTTAGGGGCCAGCCTGGTGGCATAGTGGTTAAGTTTGCGTACTCCTCTTTGGTGGCCTGGGGTTCACAGGTTTGGATCCTGGGTGTGGACCTAGCACCACTTGGCAAGTCATGCTGTGGCGGCGTCCCACATAACATAGAGGAAGACAGGCACAGATGGTAGCTCAGCGACAATCTTCCTCAAGCAAAAAGAGGAAGACTGGCAACAGATGTTAGCTCAGGGCCAATCTTCCCCACGCACGCACACACACACACACACACACACACACAACATGTTTAAGAAAGGTTAACACTTAAAATCTCATGGTTAATAAATCTCTTGAGTATAAGAACTGTATCATGCTGATGTAGAATGTTATATGCTCAGGCAGTATATTACATTAGGGTAAAATTATGTGGGGGAAGTAGAAGAGCTTGTTCCCATACCTTTGTAAATGGATGATTGTATCAAGTTGCTCAAGTTTCTAGATTTCACTGGATATATTTAAAAGGGATGAAACAGTTTTATTTAAAATGTCAGTATTTGTGTCAGAAATACTCTTTTGTAACTCTTTAAGGTTATGATGAAAAATGTTAGATGTCCAATTAAAAATCTGCAAGGGATACATACTTTTTCAAAATTACTTTGTGGTCCACAGGCAAAAGGGTTAGGAGACTCCAGATCTGACTGATATTTAACATTTATTTCAACTCTTAGGGTTCTATGAATACGGTGCTAAGAGGCCACTCACAAACACTATAAATTGTGACAGAGAACAAGCACTTAAAGGCTTACTTATACTGAGCTGTCCTAACTTAGAAAAAAACAAACCCCTCATCCAGTCTTTCTCACACATCCACCCATCCACTCTCATGCCAAGATAAAACCTTTGCATCTCTTTTTACAATCCTTTGAAAACTATTATTTTAAAAATACGTATCCAATACAAGACTGCTTACAAAAATCACTTTGTGGCAGAGTGGTAATAACATTTTTAGACATTTAACCTGTTTTACAAAGGTATGAGGATAGGTTGTAGAAAAGCACTAAGTTACAGACAAGGAAGAAAGGGAGCAAAGAGGAAGGCTAGAGATGTCCAAATTACGGGCTTCACATAAAGTTTATCGGTTCCCTCTATATTTTAGTGGGAACTAAGGCAGTGAGAAACTTACTGATTCTTATGTTTGTTTTGCTGTTTATTAAGGGTTTCTATGCAAAACCTGGGAAGCTGTTGGAGGTAAACAGGGCAGACTCTGTCTCCACTAGCCTTTCTATGAGTTAGAAAGACATCCTTTTCTCACAAACTTTACTTCCACGTGTTGGAAAATTGTCATAATATCCTAACTGTTAAAAGATGTGTTATCGCTATCCTGTTACAGTAAACATAAAACCTATGACGTCTAAGATGTACTGTAGATGGCGTTCTCTTAAGCTGTTCACTGCATAGGAACAATTGTACATAAATTGCTCTGTGAGGATGGGCATTGCTAAGAAGTTCCTGAATACCCAAAACCAAGCTCTACCATACCTTCATCTCCACCTGAAATCACTATCACACTTCTTTGGTTACTTGGTTCATCTACTCTCTAAAACTTCTACTTCAAATCTTCTATAGTCCTCTTAATCTCACATAATCCTACGTTCTCCTTGACTCCAGATAACCTTGCCTCTTATTTCAGGAAAAAACCCAAAAGTCACCTAATGGGAACAACCTCAACTCCTGATCATCTAACATACACACATGGGTATCCATCCTTTCTTCCTTCCTTGTTATCAAAGGTCAATCCTTCCACCTGTGAAATGGATTCCATTTACCCCCCACACCCCTCACCCCCACCTTCTCAGAAAACTTACAGCAACTACTCTGACTTTTCTGTCCTAGTGTCATCACCCTCTATCTCTGAGACAAGTTGCTTAACCTCTCTGTGCCTTATTATTCTCTTCTGGAAAATAGGGAGAACAAGAGAACATACCACATAAGGTGGTTGTGAGAATTAAACGAGTATAACAAAAGTTACCTATCATTATTTTCATGTTTCTACGAGCATTTACATGTATTAGTCTTCTTCCTCATCTAGTTATCCCACTTTCTCTTCAGAGTCCAAAGTCTTAAAATAGTTTTCTATTTCATAGTTTCTACTATAAACAGTCTTCAGTCTACTGTAATGAGTCTTCAGTGTACATAATTCCTTCTCCCATGACCTCCAAGCACTAAATCCAATGAACATTTTGTAGATCTCATTTTAGTTGACTTCTCAGCATTCAACAAATGTTATCTTCACCCATTTTTGAGTTCTTTTCCCTTGACTTAAATGGTACCCAAATCCCTTCCTCCTCCCCCACCGTATTCTTTAAACTCTTTGGGGCATCTTCTCTTCCTCTATGCAAATTTTAGACGTTGAGTCCCTTCAAGGCTCTGTCTTTGGTGCTCTCTCTTCACTGAATTCCCTCTCCCTGTATGATCTCATGGCTTCATTTACCACAGAGGCAGATACTGTAAATAAATTCACTTAACACCCACTGCCAGGTAGCTTTTCCTTCTTCTAATAGAGGCTGTAAAGTGAAATACTGGATTTCCAAGCTTTCCTTGAGGCTTACGGGTGGCCATGTGATAGAGTTTTGGGCAATGAGACCAAAAGTAAAGTTAGCTGTAGGGGTTTCTGGAAAATTTTTGCTTTCCTGATAAGAGAGGACAGTTGAGGGAAGTGGTTCTTTCCTCTTCCTCCATGCCTAGAACTTGTAACGCTGAACGTACAGCAGTTATCTTTCCCCCATAAAGCAAAGAGCCAGTATACTAAGGATTGTTTTCCTTCTTATACTTCCAGTCCAGAACTTTCTTCTGAGCTTTAGATTCAAACAACTGCTTGTTCAACAACTCCTTTTGGTTCTTTCAGGCACCTCAAGCTGAGCACTTCTAAAATAGTACTTGTCATTATTGACACCATCTCCCTCTGGTCTTCCTTTAAGTGATCCCTAGCTTGGTGAATGGCACCCACCATTTATGCAGTTGTGCAAATCACAATTCTGGAGATAGCCCTGATACCATCTTCTCCTCTCCCCATACCCATCAAGCAAGACTTATTCATTTCTCAAATGTTCTTAGAATGGACTCTCTTTTCTCCATTTCTTTCCTATTACTCTAATCCAAGCTATCATCATCTTTCTGGATTAATATTAATAACCCTGAGTTGTCCCTACCTCCAAACCTTTCTTTACAGATTAGTCAGAATATTTTTAAAACACAATTTTTAAAACAGAAATTTTTAAAACACAAATCTGATTGTGTTGCTTCCACACTTAAAAGCTTTTCAGTGCTTTTAGGATCTGGGCCAAAATCTTTGCAAGATTTGAATGTTCTGCAGTCTGGCACAGGCCTTCTCCTCTAGCAATGTACTGGTCATACTTGTTTTATTTCTGTTCCTAGAAACAGCCAAACAATTCTGTGTCTCAGAAGTTTTGCATATGCTTTTCCCTAGATCTGCAGGAAACATGAGTTTTCTATTTGCTGCTGTAACATATCACCACAAATTTACTGGCCTAAAACTAAATTTGTTTTAACAAACAAACATCATTTTATAGTTCTCTAAGTCAGTAGTCCAACCTGCATCTCACTGGGCTAAATCAAGGTGTCAGTATGGCTGTATTCCTTTCTGGAGGCTGAAGGGAAGAATCTGCTTCTTCGTGCTTTCCAGCTTCTGGAGGCCACCCACCTTTCCTGGCTCAAGGCCCCCATACCTTCATCGTTAAAGCTAGGAATGTTTCATCCCTCTGACCATTCTTGTGTAGTCATAACTCCCTCTGAACAAAGCTGGGAAAAGTTCTCTAATTTTAAAGCCTCATGTAATTAACTGAGCCCACATGAAAAATCTAAAACAATCTTCCCATATTAAGGTCCTTATCTGCAAAGTCCCTTTTTGCCATTTAAGGACCATATTCACAGATTCTGGGGATTAGGACATGGACATCTTTGGGGGTGGGGGCATTATTCTGTTTACCACATTGACTGCATTGAGCTACAAAAACTCCAGTAGTGGCTTTAGGGTTTTATTTTTGTTAGATAACCAAACATCTTATACAGCAAGAAGTAGGCACTTGCTAACACTGATTCAGCTGCTCGACAATGCCACCAAAGACCCAGGCCTTTTCTCTTTTTACTCTGCCATCTTCAATGCCTTGGCTTTTGCTTCTTGCCTATAGGCTTATTGTTTCAGGATGGCTGTTGCTTCTCCAGATATTACATCTGTATTCAAGGCAGACAGAACAGGGAAGGGCGGTGTACGAGATACTGTCAGTGCTCTGCCCATATCCTCTAGTTCTTATCACTTCAGTGCAGTGGCCAGACTTCCAACTGCTAGCACCAGCATTCCTATGCCTGAGGGTTTTCTCTGGCTGCCTGAGCAAAGAAAAACCTGCTTTGCTGCCTACAATCCCTCCTCCCAGCAACACTCAATCAAGGACTAAAGAGAGTGGGTGTAAATACTCAGCCTCCTTGTCCCGCTTGGGTAAGATGATTTTAAGGCAGCTGTTTATACTGCTTTGTAGAGTTTCCTAGTGCGATTAGGCTCCAAACACCCTCAGGAGTAAAGGGCTTGATAATGAATCCTTTATTGGATAACTATTCCCCCATTTCCTGTCTCATTTCTCTACTATCGTACCAGTGTTTTTTGGGATGACATCAAAATAAACTACTTCTGTTTGTCTCCCTGTCTCAGGACCTGTTTTGGGGGGAATCCAAACCAAGACAGGCCATCCTCACCTTTCCTCCTTCTTCCTGCCTTTAAAGCAGACAGTTGGTGCAGTGTAAAGTTGGTGCTCCAGTAGCTATTTTACAAATAGGAGATGACAAGCCAGTATGTGGAGGGTGGAGTGGAAAGAAACAAAGAACTTGGGTCTATATCCTTGAGCCACTGTACCAGCCGTGGATTGTCTACTGCCTGTTACAAGAAAAAAATAATCCCTATTTGTTTAAGCCATTTCTTTTTTCCTTTTTTAAGATTGGTCCTGAGCTAGTATCTGTTGCCAATCTTTTTTTTTCGTCTTCTCCCAAAAGCCCCCCAGTACATAGTTGTATATTCTAGTTCTAGGTCCTTCTGTTTCTGCCTTGTGGGATGCTGCATTAGCATGGCTTGATGAGTGGTGCTAGGTCTGCACCCAGGATCCGAACCAGTGAAACCCTGGGCTGCCGAAGCAGAGCATGGGAACTTAACCACTCAGCCACGGGCCAGCCCCATTTAAGCCATTCTTAATTGAAAATTTTTTTACTTGCAGTCCAATGAGTCCCTGATACAAATAAACATAGAAATAAAGTAATTATAGACTATAGTATAGTAAGAGCTATGAAGGGAATAAACAGAGTGTTGTCATAAAATATTACAGGGGAGGGGAGTTTCTTTTTGGGATGACGTTTAAGTTGAAACCATGAGGATAAGAGGGTTGACCATTTTGAAATTAGACAGCATGTCTTAGGAAGAACCAACATTCACCAAGACCCAGAGTAGGAAAAGTTTTTAAAAAGAGAAAGAGCAGAAAACAGATCAGTGTGTCTGGAATATAATAAGAGTGATGTTAAAAACCAGATAGACAGATTGGGGAAGGCCCAAATAGAGAGTTTATTCTAAATGCAATAGGAAATATTGAAGGGATTTAAGCAGGGAAGTGATCCAATTTATTTAAAAAAATACTCACTCTAGCAATTTAAGAATCAAACAGCAATTTGCTGGGCTTATGTATAAAGCACTGAACTGGGTGCTGTGGAGAGAAGAAAACAGCATACCTGCCTTCTAATAATGGCTCTAAGTTCCACAAAACAGTGACGAGTGTGGGTGTGAGGGAGAAGAGTAAATTCTGCAGTAAATCTGGCCTTTGATACTAATAGCAGGCTTTAACTCCAAACTCCAGAGACAAAAATCTTATGTTCAATTCCTGCAACCAGAATGCTAAGAAGGGCAAATAATTCCCAAGGCAATATTGATTTTTCAAAGTTGTGTATGTGGGGCTGGTTTTCAGGCAAGTACTTAGGAATATACTACAAATATACTACCAACCCAGAAATTAGAAATTTCAAAGTAGATTGTATAATTTTACTGAAAGCACAATTCTACCACTAGATGGTGACATGTACACAAAATACTGAAAACAGTCATCCTTATCAATCTTCTGGCTATTGAAGGTGTATGGTGACTGCTGATTACTGGTTTGAAAATACAGATTTACAAGAATTTAGGGAATATTTTCCAGAGATTCTGCTTCATTATTCTTTCAGAATGCACACCTTTCAAACACATTAAAAGGTCTCTGCTGATACATATACCAAGTCGGCACAGAAGACTGTAGATTCTAGAGTTAGGAGGCAGGAAACCTTGTTTTTACTGGCTTCTATACCTTTATCTGTTAACAAGCAGCTGAGGTAGATAAAAGGGTTGGTAAACTACAGCCCATAGCCTATGGCCAGCTATATGTTTTTGTATGACCTGTGGGCTAAGAACGGTTTTACGTTTTTAAAGGGTTGAAAAAATTTTTTAAAAAATAGTATTTTGTGACACATGAAAATATGAGTATCAAATTGCAGTGTTCGTAAATAAAGTTTTATTGGGACACAGCTACATTTATTCCATTATGTATTGTCTATGGCTGCTTTTGCGCTAACAGAGTCGTGCAGTTGTGATAAGAGACTTGGATTGCCTATAAAGCCTAAAATATTTACTATATGAACCTTTACAGAAAGTTTGTTGAGCCCTGAAGTGATGACTGAAGAGCAATGATCACTTAGACAATAATTCTTTAGATTCTCAAAGCATTTTAAGCCAAGCTTCATTTCACATAATTTGTTAAAAAAAAAAAACTAGGAGGCTTGTGATTGTTCAAAAAATATTTCTTTAAAGAACACAAGTGTGTCTTCAGTACAGCCTAGTACTTCACATCTAAGGTAGTGGTTGTCCTCATTTTCAAGAACTGTTACGGGTCCTCTCTGGTTTTAAAAGCATAGTTGACAGATATTTACAAATTATCAAAAGAATGTCGGTATCAGTTAGGAATGTGTTTGGCTACAAGTAATGGAAGTGTAAGAGTAGCTTACGAAAAAGGAGTTTATTTTTCTCACATAAGCAGTCTTGGAGTAGACAGCTGCTCAAGGATGCATCAGGGACCAACAGTTTATCACTCTGTATTATCAACTTCATGGTTGGCTTTTATCCTGTTTGTGGTTTCATTGTTAAAAAAAAAATCACAACACGGATGCTGTATTCTGTTTCAAGACCATATTTCAGGCAGAAAGAAGAAAGCGTTAGGGAGCATGTCTGCTGATTAAGAATGGGCAAGTCTTTCCAAAAGACCCACTCTGCAGATTTCTGCTTATATGTCATTTGCAAGAACTCAAACCTATGACCCGCTGCCAGACAAACCATCCCATAATTGGTTTTAAAGCAATCACAAATATTCCTTGGGGCTTTCCTTCCCCAGACCAAGGTCTCTCAGCTGCCACCTGAAAAAAAAACCCCAATCTTGAGTTTGGCTAGTCTCTGTTGTCAAGGAAGAAAAGGGGTGGGTGGGAACGGATGCCGGATGGACAATGTCCGCTACAGGATCCAAAGTCAAGTCTGCAGACCTCCAAGTTTTATAGTGAAGAAGGGAAGATGATGGCACAACAGCTCTACAGCTCCTAAGGATCACCTGTTCATATAAAGCAACTTAAAACAGGCTGGGCAGAAACTTTATAGTACTGACTTCAAGCAGCAGAAAGGCAAAGAAGGTGGTTCTGGCATGGAGAGATGGTGTGACATAACCTCGACAAAACCTATAAAAGGATTACTACAAGGCCGTAACATCTGCTCCCGTTGCAGTTTTAAGAATATTATGTACGCTACCTCTCGGACCTCTCAGTCACATGTCTATATAAATATACTGGGTACCGAAGTGAGTGAGGGAGGTACTGAGGGCAGGAGGAAGGAAAAATTTCCTACGCAAACTAGTTAACACACCACCAAACTTCAGCCGAGTATGTCCTTTCCTTCGCCTGTTCTTCACTCCCCGCCCCCTCCCCCATCTTAATATCCTTAATCTTCGCTAAGAAGCAGGATATGCTGTTTCAGGTGGAGTTGTAGATGGGCAATTCGCGAGGGGCCCTCTTGCGTAAAAAGAAGATGCCATGTGAGCACTTCACTCCGCCATTTCTAGTCCCATCAAGCTGTCTTACTGCATGAGTACAGACGAGTCTTACAGAAACGAGGGTAGCAATAAACACGGATGCGGGTTACGCCGGCCCCTGCGCTCTTCCATCCTCACAAAGCCCCGCGGGGAGGCGGCCGTGTGCCTCGACCTGGGCTGCGGCGTCGCCCCGGCCCAACTCCCCCATTAACCTCCAGCCTTCCTCCACCCCCAAGCCTGAGCGCGGAGGGGGACACGGGAGATACCAGCGCCCATTCCCCTCCGAGAGCCCGGAGGAAAAACGGCGAAGCGCAGGGGCGGGGGACAGGGCGGCGCGAGCAACCCGGCGCTCGCTGGGCCTTGGAGCCCGCGGAGTGGGCCGCAGTGGGCGACGTCGCGCAACCGCGACCCGCTCGCCGCCTCCGCCATCTTCCCCTACTCACCCGGACTCCCCCCGCGGCCGCGCTGGCTCCGCGTTTCCCTTCCGGCCGCTGACAGAGATCCGGGCTGGGCGGGGTGGGCGAGCGCGCGGAGGGGGTGGACCGAGGGCGGGGAGGCCGGACGGAAGAGGAAAGGGAGGGCGGCGAGCCGGCCGCGGCGGGGCGTGGAGCGTGCGGCGTGTGTGCGGAGGGAGAGGTGGGAGGGCGGGAGGCAGGAGAGGGCGGGAGGCGGAGGAATGAGAGCGCGAGGCGCTCCTCGTCGGGTTCTTCGCCCGGGCGGAAAGAGCCGAGCGCAGCCCGAACGCTCTATTAAAATGGCGGCGGCGTCGGCGGTGGCCGCGGCGTCTGGTCGGTGAAGTGACTCTGCTGCTTCTCTCCCCACCCGCCCCCTCCCTCCCTCTCCCCTCCCCCCGTCCTTCCCCCCCTTCCCCGCCGCCGGCGCCTCCGCGCCCCTCCGGCCTGCGCACCTCCCCTCGCCCCCCTCTTCTCCCCCGCCCGCTCCGGGGACCGCCGGCCCCCTCCCCCATTCTGCTCCCCGCCCCGTCCCCGCCGCCGCCCGCCCTCGTCGCCTCCCCGCCCCGCCGGCCGGCCGGCCCCCTCCTCTGCCTCTCTCCCCTCCCCCCCGCCGGTCGGGATCAGTCAGTGCGATCCGAAGCGGGGGAGGGGGGGGCGGCGGCCGAACGATGTGCGAGAACTGCGCAGACCTGGTGGAGGTGTTAAATGAAAGTAAGTAGCCGCGGCGGCGGCCTGTCGGGGTGCACGGTTTGGGGGACCCGCGCCGCTCCCGGGCTGCCGCGGCCTGCGGGAGGCGACGGCCGAGCCGGGCGGCGTGCGGGCCTAGCGCCCCGGGAAGGTGCGCGGTGGCGCGGCCGGCTCGGCGCCTCAGGCCCAGCCCGGCCCAGTTACCTGGGCGCCCGAGAGGCGGCCGCAGCAGAGCTCCGGCCAGGCCGGGCCTGGGCGGGCTCAGCTCTCGGAAAGTTTCCTCATTACAGGTGTCAATTAACGAAGGAACTAATGAGCCTTCGCCTCCTTCGCCCTGCCGGGAAGGTGAGGGAGGTGGGGTCCGAGGACGAGGCTCTCGTCCGCAGTCCGAACCCTTCGACGCTCCGGCCGCCCTCTTTGATTTTCGGCGTGCGGCCGAGGCCTCTCTTACCTGCTCATTTTCATTAAACTCCCTGGGAGGAGGTTGGTGGTTTTCCCCTCCCTTGGGGGTGTGTGGGCGTATTAAATCCTTCTGCCAGCCCTTAAATAGCTGAAAATGAACTGTGATAGTGATGATTGGAACCTTCATACCTATTTTTTTGGTTAGATTAGTTAATGATGTTTCTTTTTGGTGTACTATTCGTCGTTTTAATGGTAAATTCTGTTACATTAAGGAGAGCACTGCACTACAGATACCATCCCAGGATAGTCGTGGCCTGTTTCCTAGAATGAAAGGCCTTACTGCTTGTACTTTTGGTTATTAAAGAGCGTACGTTGATCTTTTCTAGCCAGATTGTTTTAATTTGTTACTCCTGACCTTCGTAAGATGGTATTTTAGCTTAAAGAAACAGGATGTATGCAAGTTAACTACTTCTGGCCCCAAAGGCCTAGTTGGACGAGGTGAATTAGATAAAAGGTTAATTTGCAAAAACTTGATTGTTGAGAGAATGCTCATTTATGAAAAGCTTATGTGGGTTTTGCATTTGTGTTGTGTGTGTGACACTTCAAAAGACTTCCAAACTACCTATTTTCTAGTATGATTGTTTAAAACGATTTATAGAATGTGTGATCTTATTTGTGTTTGAATTTTACTTTATTATTTATGTGTTTGAATTTCACTTTAGTGACCAAAGGCAGCAGTAAAAGTGGAAGGATTCTGGTTTACTTTCATCTGTGCATTTTCTTCCTGACAGGTGGAAGTAGGATTTTGCACATATTCAAACTATACTTTCCAATATTTGTCATTTTAAGTTTTCTTACAATTTTTAGGTTATTTGTGTTTATTTTTAGATACTTCCATTTTCGGTGCAAGTGGTTTATGATGTGAGGATAAGCATAAGGCCTTAGTACTTATTTCAGTGAACTGTATTTTAATTTCAGATGTAAGTTGTGTGTTTATGGCTTTATTATTCTGAAATTGGAAAATGAATAGCTTTCCTACCTAATATATATTATGAAAAACTGCTTTTAGTAACTTTGTGTTTTAAAAATTATTTTAAATTTAATTAGGGAAGTTAACTTTAAACATAGTATCTGAAGAAACTAAAGTTTGTTGATCTTTATCATCTTTTGAAAAGAGACATGGTGAAAGGTCCTATTGAACGTTATTTGGGAAACCTCTAGAAATTTGTCTAGAAGCACTCAAAAGTGCAGTGGATTTATGGCAAGTTAGAAATGTGGAGAATTGAAGTAGAATTTAGCTTTTATTGCCTTTAAGTAAATACAGTTAGTTGAACTAGGTTCGCAGAATCTGGCCATGCAGACCATCTAAGAAACCTCTTTTAATAAACGTAAGAAAGATTTTCTATTTGTGTATAAGCCCATGGTCTCTAAAAATACTTAAGACAATCTCTTAATATTTCCTTTAAGGCTCAGTTTAAAAATTTGCCTCCTAAACACTACTCTCACAATTAGGCTTCCCCCTTTTTTTTTTTTTTTAAAAAAAAAAGTTACTTCAGCAATTTTATTTGTGGGTTGTATCAAGCTGTTACAAGTTATCTTTTTTCCCTGTAGTTTTGAAATTGTTTTCATTTTTCCTCTGTGTAGTTCCTGTATCCCAAACATAAAATGCTTAAGTTCCCTGAGAGCAGGGGGTATTACTGTATCTCATTACAGTAACATTTATCCGTGACTGGTTAGGAGCATGGTGGTTGGAACTTGATAAAACTTGTTGAATTGAATGAAGTAGGTTATATGTCTTTCTTGTAATCTTGCTCACAATAATTATCTAAGTCTGTCCTTTTTCCCCCATAGGTTGTGCAAAGATGAGCAACAATCCATCCTTGATTAGAAATTGAGTTAAAGTCTCAAAATGATGTGCTCAGAATTCCTTGCTCAGTATAACTCCCCATAACAGTTTAACCAAGAGAAGTAGTAAATTATGTGCATTTTTGGGTGGTGTGTTTCAAGTTGATGTTGAAAAAGATAGGTTTTTGGTATTTAAAAAAAAATAATTCTTATTGCTTGTGAAATTTACAAACCCTGATCAAACTTAAAGTATGCCTGAGGACATTAGTAAATGTATAATTTAAAAATTTTGTGTTTTAAATGACAGGGTAGACAACGTGGATAGTATAGTTTTATATCTGATATGCAGAGAGTTTTTGGTAAGGGTAAAGACTTCATATGAAATATTTATTTTAAAATCTGGCAGAATGTAATGTAGTTAAAATAAAAATTGGTAACAAAAGATTGTAAATAGCTCCCATTTGTCATCAGTTTTTGATGAGAGGATTAATATTACTAGTTATACCTCTAGTCCTGCTGAGAATCTGAAGCTGTAAAGTCAAACCATGGAAACATACAGGTATACAGACAAAATATTACTTGCAGGTTAAGGACCCAGTGAAGCCTGTCTGTGGAACCAGGCTAAGGAACCCATAATAAGGACCTGCTCATCTCCTTTTTTAATATGGTTTTGACAGATATCCTAAAACTTGAAATTACTTTTCAAGATAGCTTTTGGCTTTAGCGTTAGAATAACCAGTCTCAACAATACTAATATATTTGAGTTTCCATTTTCCTTTCAATGCTTTGTTTTTAATAAGGAAGACATTTTAAAAGCTTGAGATGTATCAAGTGAATTTTGCTACTGTCAGTTTGTGGGGTTGCATTCAGTTTAGGAAATAATTTTAAGTTTATATTCCTGTGCTTGTTCGGTTAAGTTTGTGAAGTTGCTGCTTTTATAACTACTTTTGTGAACCAATTTACTAAGTCCAAAGCATTTCTGGATGTTGATGTGAAGTTGGAGACCTGATGTTATGCTTTTGGCCATCGCCATAGGTAGCTCACTAGTAAGTTGAGCTGGTTATTTGCCATGCTAAGGTAAATTTCTCTGAGAGCAGAGTGAAATTGGCTTTAAATTTGATTTAAATCAGCCTTTTAAACCAATTGTATGTTGTGGATTTTATTGTATCTGTGTTTAGTGAATTACAGTTTACCAGATGTTTAAAATGGACAATTTATTTGTCCCTCCTGACTATCCTTTGAGAAAAGCAGGAACATGTATTGGTATCTCAGTTTTAAAGGAGAAGAACTTGAACCTCAGAAAGGCTAAGTGGTTTGCTAAAGATCACCTGACATCTGCTTAGTTAGTAGTCATACCTGAGCTAGAACTCAAGATACTCTATCAGTATTTGCAGAATAGTTCTGTTTGTATTTTATTTTTAAAGCAGAATATTTTATTGAGCAGTTGTGTTGGGTACTTTATCAATTCTTTGAGGTAGGTACTCTATCACCCTTTTCAGATAAGAGAACCAAGGCTTAGAGTTTACATAACTTGCTTAGAGTCACATGACTATTCAGTGGAGCCAAGATTTGAACAGGACTTAATCCCAGGTTAGGCTAAAAGCCCTTGCTCTTAACAGTTAGGCTGTGCTATATAAACTTTAGGCTCTATTTAAATAGAAGACATTATTATGAGTATACTGTTTGATTGGAAAAATGAAAAATTATTTTTATATATTTTCACGAATAGCCCCTCTTATATATTACTTTTGGTAAGGAAGATTGGCCCTGAGCTAACATCTGTTGTCAGTGTTCCTCTTTTTTGCTTGCTTGTGCCAATCTTCCTCTGTTTTGTATGTGGGACAATGCCATAGTGTGGCTTGATGAGCAGTGTGTGGGTCTGTGCCTGGGATCTGAACCTGAGAACCCCAGGCCACCGAAGTGGAGTGTGCGAACTTAATCGCTATGCCACTGGGCCAGCCCCATTGTCTTTTATTTTTTTAATTAACGTTAACCTCTTTTTGCTGGATGGTGAATTCCTTAAAGTCAGGGGCTGTGTTTTATTCTTTTCCCAGTCCTAATATAGTACCTTGTAGAGAGTAGGTGCTTAGTAAACATTTTAGTGAATGAAAAGTTGTTGTAGAAGAGGAATGTGGTTGCCTAGGTAAATCAGTGTTCATTGAACTGTAGTCAGTAGTGATTTAGTTGTGAGAGTTTCTGGATGAAGTATGCTGTAGCTGCAGATTATATCATATATATTGCTTTCTATTATCTTATTCATAAATCAGTAGGTATATGATTATAAAAAATATCCACCCTAACCATCTGCGTTCTAAATTAATAGACTATGCAAAAAGGCAAAAATTTGTTCTCTCTCTCCATAAGTGGTGAGATTTGGTCTGTGGGATGAAATTTTGCTAAATTTTGTTTAGGACTTTATATACCAGGAAAATAATTGGGCTTTTTGCCTTTTAATGTGATTAATACCTGTTAATGTTATTTTCTCTCAAATTATGTAGAAATTAAAAAGTCTCCAAATCTATGTTACTCACTTAATTCAGAATTGATGTAATATAAACCTGGCCTCCTCTTGCACTTTCCTTACTGTGGTAAAAGACAAGTTTCTCTTCCTGCCCAGGCCATATCCCCTTCTAAAGAACTTATCTTGCTTACATGCCCTGGAAGACCTGCTCCCTAGCCATTGCTGATTGGATTCCAGATAGACTCTTAATCTGATGGGGGTGGGGCTGCTGTCGATCAATCACATTTTTCCTGTCAGAAGTTTGACTAAAGTAGCCCTGAGCAGCTGAGCTACAGTAAGTGCTTCTGCAGGCTCATGTGAGGGAGTAGAAACATTGAGCAGGTGGAGGAGGCTGCAGAAGAGAATAGGGGCAAATTTGTGGAAATGGCTGACATTGAAGCTCCATAAAGAGGCAGAAGATAATACCCTAGTAGCTTTCCAATACTGAAACTAGAGCTCCTTTTGAGAGGTCTCCCCTTTGTGTACCATTTGAGTTAATGTGCAGCCAAAAGAGTTTTGATTGTAATATTGCCCCTTGATGAGCTGCCATGTGTTGGAGATTTGGTGTAATCTTTAGCTGTGAGTTCTTCATTATAATCTGGCTTAGGTTCTTGGAACATGTTGGGCAAGTGTCGTCTGTAGTGTTTGGTGGCAGGAGAAAAGTTAAGAACCCCTGTCATTGATAACTTCACTCTCTACCAAGATGTTTAGTCTTTTTCAAAAGAGTGGAAGTAGCGTTGTTGTTTCTTGTTCTAAAACGGATACCTGCTTTTTTAGAAAAAAGTCAAATAGGACAGAAAATAATAAAGAAGAAAATACACACACCTACCAAAGAAATCATTGTTCATGTTTTGGTAAACATCTGTTAAGTCATTCTTTTCTCTTTCCTCAGACACACTGTTTTATGTAAATAAACTAATTACACATTACTCTGTGCCATTTTTATTAATAAGATATAGGCACCATTCCATGTTAATGTGCACTTACATTATAATTTTTAATGGTGTCAATGTAGTATTCCATTATTTGGTTGTACTATAACTTAACCAGTCCTCTGTTGATGGGCATTTGGGTTTTTATATGTCTTTGTGTAGTTTTCTGGTTATCACCTTGAAATAGTCTGTGAAGTCAGATTGCTGAGTAGCCCATACAGCATATCTGGAAGGAAATCAGGAAATATGATAAAACTTAAAAAAAGTAAGTTTATCGTTTTAACATCAGAACATATGTGTATAGATTTCATAGTCTTAAAGTATTTATTTTGACTTCCAGTTCTGTTGGGCTGTTTTAGCAATGTACATTAGCAATTTAGTAATGTACTGGTTTTGAACCACCATAACACAAAATAGGAAGGAACTTTTTATTCTAGGTAACTTTGCTGTCAGACTTATGAACCATATTCTGATTATTGAGAAAGGGTCAGAAACCAATGATGAATGTGGAAGTGTAAGAGCAGTAGTAAGAACACTACTAACTCAGTGCAGCGGTTAAGTGCGCACGTTCTGCTTTGGCGGCCCAAGGTTTGCCGGTTTGGATCCCAGGTGCGGACATGGCACCGCTTGGCACACTATGCTGTGGCAGGCGTCCCACATACAAAGTAGAGGAAGATGGGCACGGGTGTTAGCTCAGGACCAGTCTTCCTGAGCAAAAAGAGGAGGATTGGCAGCAGTTAGCTCAGGGCTAATCTGCCTCAAAAAAAAAAAATTACAGGAACTATGGAGATATTAATTCTGGCTAAAGTGGACTAGGCAAGGTTTCAAGGAAAATGGAAGATTGAACTGGGCCTTTAAATGGTTGGAATAGTTGCTGGGGATGGGGGAGTGTAACAGCTTGTCATGGTTTGTGACGCTTTGCATGACATAGTCACTGCTAACCTCATCCCCTTGCTTGCCTAGCCTTCTTTCAGTGATATTCTTGCTGCCACTGAGCCTTTATATATTCTTGGAACTCATTACCTTCCTATGCCTTCAAGTCTTGACTTAAATGTTATTTTTTCAGAGAGGCCTTTCTTGAATGTCCAGTCTAAAGTACTTCTGGTTCTTATCCTTCATAGCACTTACTACAGTTTAGAATTATGTATTTATTTTTATGTACTTGTTCAATGCCTTTCTTATCCTTTGTAACACTTACCACAGTTTAGAATTATGTATTTATTTTTATTTACTTACTCAGTATCTTTCTTATCCTTTATAACACTTACCACAGTTTAGAATTATGTATTTATTTTTATTATTCAATGTCTTTTTATTTTACAAGACTTTAAGTTCTGTGATTGCAACTATCTGTTATATTAACTAAGTTTCACAGTGCCCACACATAGTAGGACCAAAACTTATGTTAAAATATCTGAAAAATCTTAAGATGGCTCTAGGTGGGTAATGAAAGAGAAGACAAGGGTAGGTTGAATTTCGTGGTTTTTCCTATTTTCTCAGTTTTCTTGGATATTTCATATGCTGTCAATCCTTGCTTTTGTGATGTCCTGCTTACCACCTGCCTTCATAAAAAGGTGCTTCATTGATCTTTTTCAAAGAAACCAAAAACTCATTCTGTTAAGGTTGTTTTTTTTTCCCTTCCATTTAAAAAAATTCTTGACTATCCCTTGATACCCAAACAGCCCATTTGGCAGAAACAAAAAGGATTTTTTTAAAGCTGTAACTAAGCAGCCCCGGTGTCTGCTATCTTTTGGTGTGATCTACTCTTAATTTCTGGATTCGTGACATTATCCAGACTTCGTTTCTTTATGGCTTGCTCTGCTGTGCTTCCTTGGTTTTTGCCCTCAGTTTGGCCCTTCTCATGATAGCAGAAATGGCTACTGCACCATCTTTATATCACAGTGTTTGGAAATCACATATTTATATCATACTGAGGAAAAGAGAGAGAATCTCTTCTGAAACCTACTGTATGAGAACAAGGAAGCTTCTTTTTCCAAAACCTCACTAGCAAACGGCACTTCATATATTCATTGGCCTTATTCCTGATAGAGTTCAAAGAGGATGGATTTTTTTACAATAATTATTATTTTTATTTTTACTTTATTGAGGTCATAACAGTTTATAACATTGTGAAATTTCAGTTTTACATTATTTCTTGTCAGTCAGTATATAAATGTGCCCCTTCATCCCTTGTGCTCACCTCCTAGCCACCTTCCCCTTGGGTAACACTAAACTGTTCTCTTTGTCCATGTGTTTTATCTTCCACATATGAGTGAATCATGTGGTGTTTGTCTTCCTCTGTCTGGCTTATTTTGCTTAACATGATACCCTCAAGGTCCACCCGTGTTGTTGCAAATGGCATAATTTTGTCGTTTTTATGGCTGAATGATATTCCATTGTATGGATATACATTTCGTTTGTTCATTCATCAGCTAATGGACATTTCGGTTGTTTCTACCTTTTGGCTATTGTGAATAATGCTTCTGTGAACATTTGTTTTTTGTTTTTCTTTTTTTTCCCTCTCCAAAGCCCTAGTACCTAGTTGTATATCCTAGTTGTAAGTCTTTTCTAGTTCTTCTTTGTGGGACGCCACCACAGCATGACTTGATGAGCAGTGGGTAGGTCCACACCCAGGATCTGAACTGGCGAACCCCAGGCTGCTGGAGCAGAGCATGCAAACTTAACCACTGTGCTGCTGGATGGGCCCTGTGAACGTTTGTGTAAAAGTTTTTCTGTGGACTTGTTTTCATTTCTCTCATATCTGGAAGTGGAATTACTAGGTCAAATGATAACTCAGTTTAACTTTTTCGGAAACTGCCAGACTGTTTTCCAAAGTGTTGCACCATTTTATATTCCCTTCAGCAGTCTATGAGGGTTCCAGTTTTTCTACTTCCTCACCAACGCTTGTTATTTTGACTGTTTTATTCTAGCTGTCCTTTTGGGTGTAAAGTAGTATCTTGTGGTTTTGATTGGCATTTCCCTGTTGAACAATGATGCTGAACATCTTTTTATGTACTTATTTGTCATTTGTGTATCTTCTTTGGAGAGGTGTCCATTCAGATCCTTTGCTCATTTTTTTATTGGGTTATTTGTCTTTTTGAGTTGTAAGAGTACTTTATATATTCTAGCAGAAGTCCCTTATCAGATAGATGATTTGTAAATATTTTTTCCCATACTATGCGTTGTCTTTTTATTTTCTCAATAGTGTCCTTTGAAGCACAAAAGTTTTTAATATTGATAAAGTTTAATTATCACTAACTTAATAAGGAAATTTATTTATTTTTTGTTGTTTGTGCTTTTGGTGTATCCATTGCCAGAATGCAAAGGCATGAAGAGTTACCCCTGTGTTTTCTTCTAAGAGTTTTATAGTTTTGGTTGTTACATTTAAGTCTTTGACCCATTTTGAGTCAGTTTTTGGACATGGTGTGAGGTAAGGGTCTAACTTCATTCTTTTGCATGAGATTATTTAGTCGTTCTAGCACTGTTTGTAGAAATGACATTCCTCATTGAGTGGTCTTGGCACCTTTGTTGAAAATCAGTTGACCATAGATACATAGGTTTATTTCTGGACTCTGAATTCAGTTACATTGATCTGTACACATGTCCTTCTGCCAGTCCTACACTATCTTGATTACTGTAGTTTTGTACTGAGATTTGAAATTGGAAAGTGTTTTGGCTATTCTGGGGCCCTTGAGTTTCCATAAGAATTTTAGGGTCAGCTTGTCAATTTCTACAAAGAAGCCTTTTGGGATTCTGATAGAGTGTAGTAAATCTGTAGATGATGTTGAAGAGTATTACCATTTTAACAATGTCAAGGCTTCCCATCCATGAACATAGGATGTCTTTCTATCTACGGTAGTCCTCTGCTTATCCAGGGTTTTGCTTTCAGATTTCGGTTACCCATGGTCAATTGCAGCCCAAAAATGTTAAATAGAAAATTCCAGAAATAAACAATTCATAAGTTTTAAATTTTGCACTGTTCTGAGTAGCCTGATGAAATCTCATGCCATCCTGCTCCTTCCTGCTCAGGACATGCGTCATCCATTTGTCTAGTGTATCTATGCTGTGTATGCTACCTGCCTGTTAGTCGTCTTGGTTATTGCATTGATTGTTGTGATCTTGCAGTGCTTGTGTTCAAATAACTCATATTTTACTTAATAATGGCCCCAAAGCACCAGAGTAGTGATGCTGGCAATTTGGATATGCCAAAGAGAATCCATAAAGTGCTGCTGCTGCTTTTCTTTTTTTCTTTAAATAATTTTATTGGGGTTATAATGGTTTCTAACATTGTGTAATTTCTGGGGTACATTATTGTTTATCAATTCCTGAATACACTTCATCGTGCTCACCCCTAGTAGTCTGATTTTTATCCATCACCATACATATGTGCCCCTTTGTCCCTTTCACCCACCCCCCCAACCCTTTTCCCCTCTGGTAACCACTAATCTGTTCTCTTTATCCATGTATTTGTTATCTTCCACATATGAATGGAATCATGCAGTATTTGTCTTTCTGACTTATTTTGCTTAACATCACACACTCCAGATCCATCCATGTTGTTGTAAATGGGACAATTTTGTCCTTTTTGATGGCTGAGTAGTATTCCATAGTTTATATATACCACATCTTTTTCTTTTTTTTTGAGGAAGATTAGCCCTGAGCTAACTACTGCCAGTCCTCCTCTTTTTTCTGAGGAAGACTGGCCCTGAGCTAACATCTGTGCCCATCTTCCTCTACTTTATATATGGGATGCCTACCACAGCATGACTTGCCAAGTGGTGCCATGTCCGCACCTGGGATCCGAACTGGCAAACCCTGGGCCTCTGAGAAGTGGAATGTGCGAACTTAACTGCTGTGTCACTGGGCCGGCCCCCACATCTTCTTTATCCATTCATCTGTAGAAGGACGCTTGGGTTATTTCCATATCCTGGTTATTGTGAATTGTGTTGTGATGAACATAGGGGTGCATGAATCTCTTTGGATCATTGATTTCGAGTTCTTTGGATAAATACCCAGTAGTGGGATAGCTGGATTGTATGGTATTTCTGTTTTTAATTTTTTGGGAAATCTCCATACTGATCTCCATAGTGGCTGCACCAGTTGCATTTCCACTAGCAGTGTGGGAGCGTTCCCTTTTCTCCACATCCTCTCCAACATTTGTTGTTTTTTGTCGTAATTATAGAGACTCTGATCAGTGTAAGGTAATATTTCATTGTAGTTTTGATTTATGTTTCCCTAGTAATTAGTCATGTTGAGCATCTTTTCATGTGTCTTTTGCCCATCTGTATGTCTTCCTTGGAAAAATGTCTGTTCATTTCCTCTGCCCATTTTTTAATTTTTTTTGTTGTTTTGTTGTATGACTTTATGTATTTTCGAGATCAACCCCTTGTCTGATAAGTGATTTGTGAATATTTTCTCCCAGTTGGTGGGTTGTTTTTCTGTTTTGTTCATGGTTTCCTTTTTGCACATAAGGTGGTGCTTTTAAGTGAAAAGCAGAAAATTCTTGACTTAATAAGGAAAGAAAAATAATGATATACTGATGTTGCTAAGATCTATGGTAACTTTTATTACAGTATATTGTTATATAATTGTTCTATTTTATTATTAGTTATTGTTGTTAACTTCTTACTATGCCTAATTTATAAATTAAACTTTGTCATAGTTGTGTATGTGTAGGAAAAAACAATGTATATAGGGTTTGCTACTATCTGCAGTTTCAGGCTTCCACTGGGGGTTGTGGAATGTATCCACTACACATCAGGGGGCATTACAGTATTTAGATTTTCTTTACCTTTATCCTACAGTGTTTTATAGTTTTCAGAGTATAAGTTTTGCACCTCCTCTTCTTTTTTTTAATTGTGGTAACAGTGGTTTCTAATATTATATAAATTTCAGTGTACATCGTTATGTATTTCGATTTCTGTGTAGATTATAATGTGTTTACCACCCAAAGACTAAATTACACTCCATCACCCTGCACATGTGCCTAATCACCCCTTTTGCCATCCTGCCTCCCCTTTGCACCTACTCTTATTAAATATGTTTCCCAGAATTTTATTCTTTTTGATGCTATTGTAAATGGAATTGTTTTCTAAGTTTCACTTTTTTTTTTTCCAGTAAGGGAGACTGGCCCTGAGCTAACATCTGTTGCTAGTCTTCCTCTTTTTTCGCTTGAGGAAGATTGTTGCTGAGCTAACATCTGTGCCAGTCTTTCTCTATTTTGTGTGTGGGATGCCACCACAGCATGGCTTGATGAGCACTGTGTAGGTCTGTGAATGCGTGAACCTTGGGCCGCCAAAGTGGAGTGCATGAACGTAACCTCTATGTCACCAGGCTGGCCCCTCTAAGTTTCACTTTTTCATTTTTCGTTGCTAGTGTACAGAAATAGAGTTGATTTTGGTTATTGATCTTGTATCTTGCAACCTTGTTGAACTTATTAATTTTCTTTAGTGGATTCCTTAGTATTTTCTTAGGATTTGTACAAGATCATGTCATCTGTGAATAGAAATAGTTTTACTGCCTTCTTTTCAATTGGGATACTTTTTATTTTGTATATCTCTTTATTATTAAATTTATATCTTCATTTGGCTCCATCACTGGTTCTCAAAGTGTCTGCGTACCCCTGAGGGTTCCCAAAGAGTCTTTCAAGGAGTCTGAGAGCTAAGACATTATTTGCCTTTTGGTTGATATTTTCACTGTTAGTGCAAAGGCATGGTGGATAAAACTGCTGGCCACATTGCAGGAAATAAGGCAGTGGCACTAAGTAGTTAATGTAATCTTCACCACCAAGCACTTGCTGATTAAAAATAACTTACTTGATGTCCTTGATGAAGCAATGAAAATTTTATTAAATCTTAAAGCTTGCATGCATGTCTTTTTAATACTCCATGATGAAATGAGAAGTACGTATAAAGCATTTCTCCAGCATGCTGCAGTAAGATGGTTGTCTTAAGGAAGTGCACTCATGTGATTGAGTTGTAAGCTGAATTGGCTGCTTTTTTCATGAATCACCATTTTTGTTTGAAAGAATGATTGACTCAAAGATTACCCAGATTTGGTTATGTGGCAGGCATTTTCTGGAATGAAGGAAGCAAGCATGTCACTTCAAAGAAAACTGACAGCATTGGTTTCCAGTAAGAAAACTGAGCTTTCAGGAAAAAATTACAATTGTGGAAAACTTGTACCTGTCCTTCTGAGTTTGACAGCTGCTCAATCCTTACAGGTTTTTGATGAGGTTGATGGGAGTGTTAGTGGTGTTATTTTTTGATACTGTGTAATCAAATATGTCAGCATTGGAAGGCTCTGCATAACTTAGTGAACCAGTATTTTCCATATCACCAATGCATGATGTTAAAAAATCATTTATGGGCAAAAGATCTATTCCGAGAGCAAGATAGATTGATGGATTTTTTTTTTTTTTTTTGAGGAAGATTAGCCCTGATCTAACATCTGCTGCCAGTCCTCCTCTTTTTGCTGAGGAAGACTGGCCCTGAGCCGATATCCATGCCCATCTTCCTCTACTTTATATGTGGGACACCTGCCACAGCATGGCTTGCCAAGTGGTGCCATGTCCGCACCCAGGATCTGAACCTGTGAACCCTGGGCCGCCAAAGTGGAACGTGTGCACTTAACCACTGCACCACCGGGCCAACCCCAGATTGATGGATTTTAATGTAACAGAGTACTGATATGGTTTTAGATTTCATAGTGTAAATTATCCGTAAGAAATTAATAGTCATTGAGTTTTGGTGTAATTTCAAAGAAGAACATCCAAAATTATCTGACAAGAGTATTAAAATACTTCTCCTATTTCCATGTTCATATCTTGTTTTTCTTTTTTTTTTAAAGACTAGTACCTGAGCTAACATCTGTTGTCAATCTTCTTTTTTTTCCTTTTTCTCCCCAAAGCACCCCCAGTACATAGATGAATATTCTAGTTGTAGGTCCTTCTAGTTGTGCTGTGTGGGACACCACCTCAGCATGGCCTGATGAGCGGTGCTAGGTCAACACCCAGGATTCAAACCAGTAAAACCCCGGGCTGCTAAAGTGGAGCCTGCAAACCTGACCACTCGGCCCCAGGGCCGGCCCTTCAGATCTTTTAAGGATGGATTTTCCTCATATATTTTACCAAAACAATGTATGGCGATAGATGGAATGCAGACGTAATTAGTGGGAATGTAGGCGTTTTCTAATAAGCCAGCCCTAAAGAGATTTTCAAAAAAATTTAAAACAATGCCACTCAAGTCACTGGTTTTTTTAAAAATGAAAAACAGGTAATGAATGTATTGTTTATAAACTAGTGTGTAAATAAATATTTCTAAGTTTTAGATGAGAACACAATAAATATTCATAGATATAAACCACCTAAATATAAGCTCTTTGATGTCTTCAGTTTTTAAGCATGCAAAGGAGCCATAAAAACAAAAAGTGTGAGAACTGCTGTGTTGCATAATCTTAACATTTTCCCCTTCCTTGCTCAGGGTTTTGTTACTCTAATCCTTTAAGTGTGGATATTACCCAAGGTTTAGTCTTCTGCTGTGTATTTTATGAAGAAATTGAAGTAAGGATTCAATCTACTTCTGTGACTTCATCATCTTTCAGGCGACTTCCAGAGTATATTTCTTATCCCTGATCAATTTTCTAGGCATTAGTCCAATATCCTTAACTTAGTGCTAGACATTTCCGTTTATCCTTCCTTGTCCTCCAATTCAACAGAAGTGAAACTGAGTCTTTGTCTTGTTCTTGTATTCATTTTCTTACATGCTTCTTTACCCGAATCTTAATTATGTGAATTTCCTACACTGGATTTTATTTTGGTACTTTTATGACTTGCCGGACCTTAGAATAATTCCTCTGGAACTTAAATGTTCATAAGAATCACCTGGAGATTTTCTTAAAAATACAGATTCTAACTCAAGCAGTCTGAAGTTTTGCCTGAAATTCTTTGTTCTGAGAAGTTTCCAGATGGTGCTGATGCTTTTTGGTCCTTGGAACACACTTTGAGTGGCGAGGTCTTAGGATACTTTAATTCCATTTATTCCACCCCTGTGTTTTTCTTTACAACTTTTGTTATAGTGTATTTTAATTGCTTATATTTTTTAAACTCTGTAAGACATTACTTTATAAAGTTAATACTTATTTTGATTTACCCACATTTACCTTTTCTCTTGCTCTTCATTCTTTACTGCATCTCTGGGTTCTCATCTGGGATCGTTTTTCTTTTAGCATTTCCTTTAGTGTGGTTCTACTGTTGATGATAATTTTCCAGTATTTGCTTGTCTTCTAAAATGAAGATAAAATACATTTTCAGACAAGCAGACACTGAAATAGGATATTGAATTACAGATTGGCAGTTACTATTGCTTCTTTGAATAAGTCATTCCATTTTCTTTTTTTAGCTTAAATTGTTTCTACTGAGAAGTCAACCATCAGTTTTACTATTGTTTCTTTAAAGGTAGGTTTTTTCTTCATCTGATTTTAAGATTTTCTCTTTGTCTTAGGTCTTCAGCAGTTTTACTATGGTGTGTCTGCATCTGTTTTTGTATTTGTTTGGGATTCATTCTGGAATCTGGTTTGAGTTTTTAAAAATTAGTTTTGGAAGTACATAGCCATTATCTCTTCAAATGTAGGACCTGCCTCATGCTTTCATCACCTTTTGGGACTACAATTACATAAATGCTACACTTTTTCATTATCTTCCTTGTCTCTCTTGCTCTCTCCTTTGTTTTCCATCCTTTTGTCTTTCAAAAGTACATCCTTCTGTACTTCAGGCTGGATATTTATTTTTGACCTTTCTTCCTTTCCCTAATCCTCTCTTAAACTGTATGTAATATTTTAATTTTAAGGTTTTTGATTCTTTTTTAATAGTTTTCAGAACTTTACTGAAATTCTTTATCTTAACATCTAATATCTTGAACATATTGTAAAGTTTAGGTTTGATATCTTTAATATCTGATTTTCTGTCTTATTCTTTTTCTCTCTGGTTTTTAAAAATTTTTTTGATTTCCTTTTGTTTATTTTTTATTTTTTATTGAGTTCATAATAGTTCACATCAATGTGAGATTTCAGTTGTACATTATTTCTTGACTGTCGCCACATAAGTGTTCCCCTTCACCCCTGTGCCCACTGCCCACCCTCTTTCCCCTGGTAACCACTGAACTGTTTTCTTTGTCCATGTGTTTCTTTATATTACACATACGAGTGAAATCATCTGGTGTTTGTCTGTCTCAGTCTAGCTTATTTCGCTTAGCATAATTCCCTCCAGGTCCTTCCCTGTTATTGCAAATGGGATGAATTTGTCGCTTTTATGGCTGCTGAGTAGTATTCCATTGTATATATATCTACCACATCATATCCAGTCATTGGTCAGTGGGCACTTGGATTGTTTCCATGTCTTGGCTACTGTGAATAGTGCTGCAACGAACATAGGGGTGCATATGTTATTTTGAATTGTTGATTTCAAATTGTTTGGGTAGATACTCAGTAGTGGGATGGCTGGGTCATATGATATTTCTATTTTTAGTTTTTTGAGGAATCTCCATACTGTTTTCCATAGTGGCTGCACCAGTTTGCATTCCCACCAGCCGTGTATGAAGGTTCCCTTTTCCCCACACCCTCTCCAACATTTGTTATTTTTAGTCTTACTGATTATAGGCATTTTAACAGGCATAGGGTGGTATCTTAGTGTAGTTTTGATTTGCGTTTCCCTGATGATTAGTGATGTTGAACATCTTTTCATGTGTTTACTGGCCATCTGTATATCTTCTCTGGAAAAATGTCTGTTCATCTCCTCTGCCCATTTTTTGATCGGGCTGTTTGTTTTTGTTGTTGTTCAGTTGTGTGAGTTCCTAATATATTATGGAGATTAACCCCTTGTCAGATCTATGATTTGCAAATATTTTCTCCCAATTGGTGGGTTGTCTGTTTGTTTTGATTCTAGTTTCTTTTGCCTTGCAGAAGCTCTTTAGTCTGATGAACTCCCACTTGTTTCTTTTTTCTTTTGTTTCCCTTGTCTGAGAAGACATGGTATTTGAAAAGATCCTTTTTAGTTCCCTGTCAAAGAGAGTACTATGTGCATTATCTTACAGGAGTTTTATAGTTCCAGGACTTATCTTCAACTTTTTGATCCATTTTGACTTTATTTTTGTGTATGGCGTGAGATAATTGTCTACTTTCATTCTTTTGCACGTAGCTGTCCAGTTTTCCCAACACCGTTTATTGAAGACACTACGTTTTCTCCATTGTGTTGTGCATAGATGTGCGGTTTTATTTCTGGGCTTTCACTTCTGTTCCGTTGATGTGTGTGCCTGTTTTTGTACCAGTACCATGCTGTTTTGGTCGCTAAGGCTTCGTAGTACATTTTGAAGTCAGGGATTGTGATACCTCCAGCTTTGTTCTTTTTTTCTCAGAATTGCCTTAGCAATTTGGGGTCTTTGGTTGCCCCATATGAATTTTAGGATTCTTTGCTGTTTCCATGAAGAATGTCATTGGGATTCTGATTGAGATTGCATTGAGTCTGTAGATTGTTTTGGGTAGTATGGACATTTTAACTATGTTTGTTATTCTTCCTATCCACATGCATGTAATCTCTTTCCATCTCGTTATGTCATTATCAGTTTCTTTCAGTAATGTCTTATAGTTTTCATTGTATAAGTCCTTCACCTCCTTGGTTAAATTTATTCCTAGGTACTTTATTTATTTATTTTTTTTGAAGAGTGGCACCTGAGCTAACAACTGTTGCCAATCTTTTTTTTTCTTTTCCTGCTTTTTCTCACCAAATCCCCCCAGTACATAGTTGCATATTTTAGTTGTGGGTCCTTCTAGTTGTGGCATGTGGGACACTGCCTCAGCGTGGCCTAATGAGCGGTGCCATGTCCCGGCCCAGGCTGTGAACCGGCGAAACCCCAGCCGTCCAAAGCGGAGCACTTGAACTTAACCACTTTGCCCCGGGACCGGCACCCGTACTTTATTCTCTTCGTTGCGATTGCAAATGAAATTGTGTTCTTGAGTTCTCTTTCTGTAACTTCATTATTGGAATATAGGAAAGCAACTGATTTTTGTAAGTTGATTTTGTACTCTGCAACTGTACTGTAGTTGTTAATTATTTCTACTAGTTTTCCGATTGATTCTTTAGGTTTTTTCTATCACGTCGTCTACAAACTGAGAGTTTCACTTCTTCACTCCCTGCTTGGATTCCTTTTATTCCTTTCTCTTTCCTAATTACTCTGGCCAAAACCTCCAGTACTATGTTGAATAAGAGTGGTGATAGAGGACATCCTTGTCTTGTTCCTGTTCTCAGAGGGATGGCGTTCAGGGTTTTTGCCCATTGAGTATGATGTCGGCTGCGGGTTTGTCATATATGGCCTTTATTATGTTGAGGTAATTTCCTTCTATCCCCATTTTATTAAGAGTTTTTATCATAAATGGCTGTTGCATCTTTTCAAATGCTTTCTCTGCTTTTATTGAGATGATTATGTGGTTTTTATTCCTCAGTTTGTTAATGTGGTGTATCACATTGAGTTGCGGATGTTGAACTATCCCTGTGTCCCAGTTGATCATGATGTATGATCCTTTTGATGTATTGCTGGATTTGGGTTGCCAAAATTTTTTGAGGAGTTTTGCATCTATGTTCATCACTGATAATTGGCCTGTAGTGTTCATCTTTTGTGCTGTCCTTGTCAGGCTTTGGTGTCAGAGTGATGTTGGCCTTGTAGAATGTGTTAGGATGTGCTCCATCCTCCCTAATGTTTTGGAATAGCTTGAGAAAGATAGGTATTAAATTCTCTCTGAAAGTTTGGTAGAATTCCCCAGGGAAGTTGTCTGGACCTGGGCTTTTATTCTCTGGGATGCTTTTGATTACTGTTTCAGTCTCTTTACTTGTGATTGGTTTATTCAGATTCTCTATTTCTTCTTGATTCAGCTTTGAGAGGTTGTTAAGAGTCTAAGAATTGATCCATTTCCTCTAAATTGCCCATTTTGTTGGCGTATAGTTTTTCATAGTATTCTCTTAGAATCCATTGTATTTATGTGGAGCCTGTTGTTATTTCTCCTCCTTCATGTCTGATTTTGTTTATTTGAGCTTTCTCTCCTTTTTTCTTTGTAAGTCTGGCTAGGGGGTTGTCACTTATTTATCTTCTGAAAGAACCAGCTCTTTGTTTCATTGATCCTTTCTACTGCCTTTTTTGTTTCAATAGCACTTATTTCTGCTCTGATTTTTATTATTTCTCTCCTGCTGATTTTGGGCTTTGTTTCTTGTTCTTTTTCTAATTCAGTTAGGTGTAATTTGAGATTGCCTATTTGGGATTTTTCTTGTTTGCTAAGGTGTGTCTGTATTGCGATGAATTTCCCTCTCAATACATTTCCCTCTTTGTTTTTGATTATGTGGTTTGTTGTCTTGTTTGTTGGAATGTGTGGTAATTTTTTAACACTTTTTTATAGAAAAACTTAAACATAGAAAGTTATGTGCAGAAGTGGGAAGGTTCATGGGCAATGATATTTATGTACCTGCCACCCAGTCAACGATTACCACCTCATGGACAATTTTGTTTCATTTGTATCCTACCTATTCCCTTTCTCTTACCCATTGGATGATTTTTGCAGCAAACCCAGGTATTATATGTTACCTGTATATATTTTAATATAGTTCTCTAAAAAGACAAATACTTTAAAAACACATAACCACAGGTGCCGACCCAGGGGTTTGGTGAAGTTCACGTGGTCCACTTCGGCAGCCCAGGGTTCCTGGGTTTGGATCCTGGGTGTGGACCTATACACCACTCATCAAGCCATGCAGTGGCAGTGTCCCATGTACCAAACAGAGGAAGATTGGCACAGATGTTAGCTCAGGGACAATCTTCCTCACCAACAAAAGGAAAAAGAAAAAGAAAAAAAACCAACTATAATATCATCATCACAGCTAAAAAATTTGAGTAATTTCTTTTTTTCTAAATTATCTTTCTTTTGAAAAAATTATTGAGGTCATATTAGTTTATAACTGTATAATTTCAGGTGTACATTATTATATATCACATTCTGTATAGACTGCATTGTGCTTACCCCCAATAGTCTAGTTTTTATCTGTCAGCGTACACGTGTCCATTTACCCTTTTTGTCCTTCCCCCGCACCCCCTTCTGCTCTGTAACCACGAATCTGTTCTCTTTATCCATGTGTTTATCTTCCACATATGAGTGAAATCATACGGTGTTTGTCTTTGTCTGGCTTATTTCACTCAACGTAATACCCTCAAAGTCCATCCATGTTGTTGCAAATGGCACGATTTTGTCTTTTGTTGTTGCTGAGTGGTATTCCATTGTATATATGTACCATATCTTCTTTATCCATTCATCCATTGATGTGCAGTTGGGTTGCTTCCACGTCTTGGCTTCTGTGAATAATGCTGCGATAAGCATAGGGATGCAAAAATCTCTTTGAGTTGTTGATTTCATGTTCTTTGGATAAATAGTGGGATAGCTGGATCATATGGTATTTCTATTTTAATTTTATGTTTTCCATAGTGACTGGACCAGTTTGCATTCCCACCAGCAGTGTATGAGGGTTCCCTTTTCTCCACATCCTCTCCCACATTTGTTACTTTTTGTCTTGGTAATTATAGCCATTCTCACAGGTGTGAGGTGATAATCTCATTGTAATTTTGATTTGCATTTCCCTAGTAATTAGTGATGTTGAACATCTTATCATATGCCTGTTGGCCATCTGTATATCTTCTTTGGAAAAATCTCTGTTCATATCATCTGTCTATTTTTTGAGCAGGTTTTTTTTTGTTGTTGAGTTGTATGAGTTCTTTATGTATTTTGGAAATTAACTGCTTGTCAGATATATGATTTGCAAATTTTTCTCCCAGTTGGCGGGTTGTCTTTTTATTTTTTTCATGGTTTCCTTTGCCTTGCCTAAGCTTTTTAGTCTGATGTTGTCCCGTTTGTTTATTTTTTCTTTTGTTTCCCTTGTCTGAGCAGACGTGATATTTGAAAAGATACTGCTAACAGTAATCCCTTAATATAAAACATCTAGTGCTCTAATTTCCCTCATACTCTAAATTATACAGAATTTTATTTAACTTTTCCTAAAATCTGAATCAGGATTCAGATGAGATCTATTGTAGTTGAATTTTTTTTAAGTTTCAAATCTACTTTATTGATGTTTAACTTACAGTAAACTGCATCTATTTTAAGTGTATGATTCCATTCATTTTGACAACTGTATACACCTGTGTAAGCACCACTGCAATTGAATATTTCCATTACCCTGCCTTCCTTTTAACTACTATTGTGCTTTCTTTGGCTTTATTGAGATATAATTGACATATAACATTGTGTAAGTTCAAGGTGTACAACATGATAATTTGATACATGTATGTATTGCAAGATGATGATCATAATAAGGTTAGTTAAAACATCTATCACCTCACATAATTATCTTTTTCTTTTTGATGGTGGCATTTAAGACTTAACTCTCTTATCAACTTTTAAGTACAGTATTGTTAATTATGGTCACCATATTGTCAGCATGCTGTACATTATTCAGTCCCAGGAACTTAGTGATCTTATAACTATAAGTTTGTACCCTTTGACCAACCTTTTCCCGTTTCTCGCATGCCCCACCCCCCCAACCCCTGGCAGCCGTCATTCTATTCTTTTTTTCTATCAGTTTAGCTGTATAGGTTCTACTTAGAAGTGAGATCATACAGTATTTGTCTCTCTCTGACTTATTTCACTTAGCAATCCCTTCAAGTTTCATCCATGTTGTTCTAAATGGTAGGATTTCCTTTCTTTATGGCTGAATAATATTTTGTTTTGTATATGTACCACATCTTCTTTATCCATTCATCCATCAGTGGACAGTTAGGTTGCTTCCATTTCTTAGCTACTGTGAATAATACTGCATTGAACATGGGGGGTTCAGATGCCTCTTTGAGATAGTGATTTCATTTCCTTCACATTTATATCCAGAAGTGGGATTGCTGGCTGGATCACATGGTAGTTCTATTTTTGCTTTTTTTTTTTTTTTAAAGATGGGCACCTGAGCTAACAACTGTTGCCAATCTTTTTTTTTTTCTGCTTTTTCTTCCCAAATTCCCCTGGTGCATAGTTGTATATTTTAGTTGTGGGTCCTTCTGGTTGTGGCATGTGGGACACTGCCTCAGTGTGGCCTGACAAGCTGTCCCATGTCCATGCCCAGAATCTGAGCCAGCGAAACCCTGGGCTCTGAAGCAGAGTGTGTGAACTTAACCACTGGGCCACAGGGCTGACCCCTATTTTTGGATCTTTTGAGGAATCTCCATCATGTTTTACATTCTGACTGTACCAATTTACATTCCTACCTGCAGTGCACCAGGGTTCCCTTTTCTTCACATCCTCACCAACACTTGTTATCACTTGTCTTTTTGATAATATCTATTCTAGCAGATGTGAGCTGATATCTGATTATAGTTTTAATTTGCATTTCCTTGCTGATTATTTATGTTGAGCATCTTTTTATGTACCTTTTGGCTATTTGTATGTCTTCTTTGGAAGAATGTCTATTCAGATCCTTTGCACATTTTTTAATTGGATTATTTGAATTTTTGCTAGTGAATTGTATGAGTTCCTTATATTTTGGATAGTAATCCTTTATTAGATAAATGGTTTGTAAATATTTTCTCCCATTCTGTAGGTTATTTCTTTTGTTGTGCCAAAGCTTCTTGGTTTGATGTAGTTCTACTTGTTTACTTTTGCTTTTGTTGCTTGTGCTTTTGGTGTCATACCCAAAAAATCATTGCCAAGACCAGTATCAAGGAGCTTTTTCCCTGTTTTCGGTATCAGGTCCTACATTTAAGTCTTTAATCCATTTTGAGTTAATTTTTGTGTATGGTGTAAGATAAGGATTCATTTTTGTTCTTTTGTGTGTGGCTATCCAGTTTTCCCAGCACCGTGTATTGAAGAGACTATCCTTTCCCCATTGAGTATTCTTGGCTCTGTTGTAAAATATTAGTTGACTATATATGCATGGATTTATTTCTGGCCTCTCTGTTCTGTCCCATTGTTCTGCCTGTCTGTTTTTATGTCAGTACTGTACAGTATGTTAGTACTATACTGTTTTGATTATTATAGCTTTGTAATATATAGTTTGAAATCAGGAAGTGTGATGCCGCCAGCTTTGTTGTTTCTCAGAGTTACTTTGGCTATTTGGGATCTTTTGTGGTTTCATAATAATTTTAGGATTGTTTTTCCTACTTGTTTGAAAAATTCCATTGGAATTTTGAAGGATTGCATTGAATCTACAGATGTCTTTGGGTAGTATGGACGTTTTAACAATATTAATTTTTCTGATCCATGAACCTAGGATATCTTTCCATTTATTTGTGTCTTTTTCAGTTTCCTTCATCAGTGTACAGATCTTTCATCTCCTTGGTTAAATTTATTCCTAAGAATTTGATTCTTTCAATGCCATTATATGTGGGGTTGTATTATTTATTTCTTTTTCAGGTAGTTTGTTGTTAGTGTATAGAAGTGTAACTGATTTCTGAATGTTGATTTTGTATCCTGCAACTTTACTGAATTCATGTGTTAGTTCTAACATGTTATTTTGGTGGAGTCTTTGGGATCTTCTGCATATGAGATCATGTCATCTGCTAAAAGAGACAGTTTTACTTCTTCCTTTCCAATCTGGATGCCTTTTATTTCTTTTTTATGTCTGATTGCTCTGGCTAGGCCTTCCAGTACTGTGTTGAACAGGAGTGGTGAGACTGGGTACCCTTGTATTGTTCCTTATCTTAGAGGAAAGGCTTTCAACCTTTGATGTTATGTTGACCTGTGATGTTAACTGTGGTCTTGTCATATATGGCTATTTTGGGTTCCTGGACCCAATTCCAATGTGTGTTTCTGTGGAGGCTTCTCCACACCAACAAGTAATTCTCAGACATCAGTGAAATGTCCAAGAATTCAACTCGATTCTGCTCAATTCTGATACTCTTTACCCTGAGATAGCATCAGATTCTACCGGTGGAAGGGCTTAGTCCCCCAAGACTACCCTCTACTTCATATGTCAATTGCAAGCCCAAGTTGTTACCTGTACTTCTGACTGACATATTATAAATCAGAGGTTCCTATGACCCTCCTCCTTGAGTTTGATTAGTTTGCTAGAATATCTCACAGAACTCAGGAAACTCGTTTACTCACTAGATTACTGATTTATTACAAAGGACATTAAAGGGTACGAATCAACAGCCCGATGAAGAAATACAGAGGGTGAGGTCCTGAACAAAGGAGCTTCTGTCTTCGTGGAGCTTACAGAAGCTCCATGAAACCACTTGAACCCAGCATAGTGGCATGTGGAAGAGTTCTGGTTTCCCAACCTGGAAGCTCTCTGAACCACCTCCTTTTGGATTTTTATGGAGGCCTAATAACATACACATGATTATTAACTCGTTGGCGATTGATTCAACCTCTAGCCCCTCTTCTCCTCCTTAGAAATCAGGAGGTGGGACTGAAAGTTCCAATCCTCTGTTCATGGGTGGTTCCGCTGGAAAACAACCCCCATCCTTAGGTACTTTCCCAAGTCACCTTCATTAACATAAACCCAGTGGTGGTGGAAAGGGGCTTGTAATGAATAACAAGACACCCAGTTCACATTTATGGCTCTGAGATGTTTTAAGGAATTGATGCTTCTGTTGCTCTAGGAAAGCTCAGGACATTCCAAGGGTTTTGGGAGCTTTGAGCCAGGAACTGTGGATGGAGACCAAATATAGATGAGAAACAAATTTTTGTCATCTACATGACCATATGTATTTATATATCTTATAAATCACAATATTGCAGTGGCCTTTATCATGTTGAGGTACATTCGTACTATACCCAATTTGAGTTTTTACCATAATTTTGAATTTTGTCAAATGGTTTTTTATTTTGCATCTACTGAGATGTTTCTAAGATTTTTATCTTTCATTCTACCAATGTGATGTATCACATTTATTGATTTGTGTATGGTGAGCCATCCTTATATCCCAGGGATGCGTCACACTTGATCATGGTGTTATAATCCTTTTAATGTGCTGCTGAATTTGGTTTGCTAGTATTTTGTTGAGACATTTTTACATCTGTATTCAGGGATATTGGCCTGTAGTTTTCTTTTCTTGTAGTATCCTTGTCTGACTTTGTTTCAGGGTAATGCTGGCCTCGTAAAATGAGTTTGGAAGTTTTCCTTTTCATTTTTTTGGAAGAGTTTCAGAAGGATTGGTGTTAAATCTTTGTAGGATTCACCAGTGAAACTCTCTGATTCTGGGCTTTTCTTTGTTGGGAGGTTTTTGATTACTGATTCAGTCCCCTTGTTATTGGCCTGTTCAGATTTTCTGTTTCTTCGTGATTGAGTCGTGGTAGGTTGTATGTTTCTAGAGGTTTTTCCATTTTCTAGGATGTCTGATTTATCAGCTTACAGTTGTTCGTAGTAGTCTCTTATGATTCTTTGTATTTCTGTGGTATCAATTGTGGTAACTCAGTTGTCTCCTCTTTCATTTCTTATTTTATTTGTTTACGTTTTCTTTTTTTCCTTAGTCTAGCTAAAAATGTCTGTTTTTTATCTTCTCAAAAAACCACTTCTTAGTTTCATTGATCTTTTCTATTGTTTCTCTAATCTTTATTTCATTTTTTTCTGCTCTGCTCTTTGTCATTTCCTTCCTTCTGCTAACTTGGGGCTTAGTTTGTTTTTTATTTCTAGCTCCTTGAGGTGTAAAGTTAGGTTGCTTATTTGAGACCTTTTTTCTTAGTGTAGCATTTGTCACTACAAATTCTCCTCTTAGGACTCCTTGTGCTGCATTCCATAAGTTTGGATATGTTGTGTTTCTGTTTTTGTCTCAGGATTTGTTTGTTTGTTTGTTTTTTGAGGAAGATTAGCCCTGAGCCAACATTTGTTGCCAATTCTCCTCTTTTTTAAGCTGAGGAAGATTGGCCCTGAGCTAACATCTTTGCCCATCTTCCTCTGTTTTATATGTGGTACGCCTGCCACAGCGTGGCTTGATGCGTGGTGCATAGGTCTGCGCCTGGGATCCAAACCAGCAAACCACAGGCCACCAAAGCGGAGCACGTGAAATTAACCACTACGCCACTGGGCCGGCCCCTGTCTCAGGATATTTTTTTATTTCCCTTTTTGACTTTGACTCACTGGTTGTTTAGAAGTGTGTTGTTTAATATCTACATATTTGTGAATTTTCCAGCTTTCCTCCTGTTATTGATTTTTGTTTTGTAGCATTGTGTTTGGAAAAGATACTTGGTGTGAGTTCCATCTTCTTAAATTTGCTAAAACTTGTTTTGTGACCTGATGTGTGATTTATCCTGGAGAATGTTTTCTGTGCACTTGAGGAGAATGTGTGTTTTGTGGCTGTTGGATGGAGTGTTTTATATATGTCTGTTAGGCCCATTTGTTCTAAAGTATAGTTGAAATCCAATGTTTCCTTATTGCCCTTCTGTCTGATCTGTCCATTTTGAAAGTGGGATATTGAAGTCCCCTGCTGTCGTCGTATTTTTGTCTATTTCTCTCTTCAAATCTGTTAGTATTTGCTTAATATTTTTAGATACTCTCTTAGGTGCATATATATTTACTGTTGTTGTATCCTCTTGATGAGTTGATCCTTTTATCATTATATAATGATCTTCTTTGTCTGTTGTTACAGTCTTTGGCCTAAAGTCTATTTTTTCTAATGTAAATATTGCTACCCCTTCTTTGTGTTTCCATTTTGCATATTTTTCCATCCCTTAACTTTGAGCCTGTATGTGTCCTTTAAGATGTAGTGAGTCTCTTGCAGGTGACATCTAATTAGACCTTGTTTTTATCCATGTAACTAGACTGTGTCTTTGGAGAATTTAATCCATTTACATTTAAAGTAATCATTGATAGGTAAGGACTTAGTCCTGTCATTCTGTTAATTGTTTTCTGGCTGTTTTGTAGTTCCTTTTTTCCTCTCTTGCTGTCTTCCTTTCTGAATTATTTCCTTAGTTGTATGCTTTGATTCCTTTTTCTGTCTTTTGTGTATCTACTGTAGGTTTTGGCTTTGCGGTACCATGAGGCTTACATAAAATATCTTATGTTTCTAACAGTCCATTTTAAGCTGATAACTTAATTTTAATTACATGTAAAATCTCTACCCTTTTACCTTAATCCCCCAATTCTTTCTTTTTGATGTCACTATTTACATCTTTTCATATTGTGTATCCATTAACAAGTTATTGTAGCTGTAGTTATTTTTAATAGTTTTGTCCTTTAACATTTATGCTAGAGTTAAGTGATTGACATACCACCATATTACAGTAATAGAGTATTCTGAACTTGGCTATGTACTGTACCAATGTGTTTTTTACTTTTGTATGTTTTCATGTACTAATTAGTGTTTTTTCATTTCAGCTTGAGGAATTTCTGTGAGCATTCTTTTAAAGACAGGTCTACTGGTGATGAATTCTCTCAGCTTTTCTTTGTCTGGGAAAGTCTTTCTCCTTCATTTCTGAAGGACAACTTTGCGAGATAAAATATTCTTGGTTGGCAGTTTTTTCTCTCTCAGCTGTTTGAATATATCATCCTGTGCTCTCTGGGCTTGTAAGATTTCTGCTGAGAAATCCACTGATAGCCTTATGGGGTTCTCGTGTGTGTGAGGATTTTTTTTGTCTTTTAGATAGTTTTATTACAGTATATGTTGGAGAAGATCTTTTTGAGTTGATTTTTGGGGAACTATGAGTTTCATAATCTTGTATGTCCACATCTCTCCCTAGATTTGGAAAGTTCTCAGCTATTATTTCTCTTTTCATTACGTTTTAATTTACTTTTTAATTTAAATTTTTTTGCAGAGAAGGATTCACCCTGAGTTAGCATCTATTGCTAATCTTCCTCTTTTTGCTTGAGGAAGATTCGCCTTGAGCTAACATCTGTGCCGGTCTTCCTCTATTTTGTGTATGGGTTGCTGCCACAGCATGGCTGACAGTGAGTAGTGTAGGTCTGTGCCCAGGAACTGAACCCAGGCTGCTGAAGTGAAGCATGCTGAACTTAACCACTAGGCTATGGGGCCGGCCCTTCAGCTATTATTTCTTTAAATAAACTGCTGCCCCTTTTTCCCCCTCTTCTCCTTCTGGAACTTCAGTCATGCATAGATTATTTCTCTTAATTTTATCCCATAGTTCCCACAAGCTTTCTTCACTCTTTTTCATTCTTTTCCCTGTGTTCTCCTCTGACTGACTAATTTCAAGTGACCTGTCTTGTACTTCACAGATTCTTTCTTCTGCTTGATCAAGTCTGCTGTTGATGCTTTGTATTGCATTTTTACTTTATTCATTGTATTCTTCAGCTCCAGAATTCGCTTGGTTCTTTTTATGATTTCTATCTTTTATTTTAAACTTCACATTTTGTTTATGTATTATTTTTCTAATTCTGTTGAATTGTTTATGTTTTCTTGTAGCTCACTAAACTTCTTAAAACAACTGTTTTGAATTCTTTATTGGGCAAATGGCAGATCTCTATTTCTTTGGGGTTGGTTATGAAAAATTATTGTCTTCCTTTGGTGGTTCAGTGTTTCCTTGATTTTTTCATGTTCCTTGAAGTCTTGAGTTGCTGTTTTTGCATCTGAAGAGGCAATCTCTTTCTCCAACTTTTATTCACTGGCTTTGGGAGATAATACCTTCTGTTAGCCCTGTAGGGATTCTGAGGCTTTCTCAGCCTTTTTCTATGCGTACACCTGCTCCTTTTCTCTTGTTTTCTCTTGGGGGGAAATTCTTAAGATTGTATGCCTTCCGTGGATGATGCAAAGCTGGGTCTAGTGCTGTCAGCCTATTGTTTACTTTCCCTAGGACAGTGGTTAGTTCTCAAGTTCATGTGCTTGTTTCCACTTTTGCAGAGTCAGGACAGCTTTTTGCACATGTTCATTAACTGCAAAGGCTTGCTCTTGCTGCCCTTAAGGGGTGCACACAGGGAGCCAGTCCCAGGGTGGGAGTGTGTATGGGTGAGGTGCTTGGAGAGTTAGGGCTGCCCATTTTCCACTTGGGGGCATCCTAAGGCAAGGGAGCTTGTGGATGGGTTTCCTGGCAAAGTCTACATTACAGTTAGTAGGATCTGTGCCCCTTTTCTGTTGTCTGAGAGACCTCCTGTTCTCCCAGCTGCTCTGCTCCTCTGAATCATGTAGTACACCTCAATATCCTGGCTGGCATGAGAATGAAATGGGTCTCTGGCAGTATCCTTCACTACTGCATAAGCTGGGTGCTCACTCATGCTCTCTCACTTCTCCCATAGGAGAAATCACAGGCTAAGAGATCTCTTGGCACTATGCTCTGCCACCTTGGGGGAGGGGTATTGCAGGTAAAGTGAAACTGTTACTCTTACCCTCTTTGTTGTGTTCAATCTTGGAGCTTTGGGTTTTTTGTTCCAATTATGTGCTGCAACTTCTGCCCTGGACTCCCAGACTTCCGCAAAGGCACTGTTGTCCATGGGTGATTGTTAAAATCAGTGTTCTTTGGGAGGAAGATGGTAGAAAACTCCTAATTGGCTGTTTTAAGGACATCATTCTCTATTGATGTGTTTTATGCCACCCAAGCTTAGATTTGTCTTTTGTATAATTTTATTAAAATGGAAATAAACTTAATGTACTATTTGTGTCTGGCATTTATTTTCACTTAGCATATGACTATGAGTTATTCACGTTGCTTATTAGTGTATCAGTAGTCTGTTGCTTTTCATCACTAAATAGAATTCTGTAATAACTAATTTTTAAAATTTGTATGTAATTTTTATATATAACTGTAATTTTTAAAAAATCAGTCCACTCTTTAGACACTTGGTTTGTTTCTAGTTTGAGGCTCTTTGAGTAATTTGTTGTTTTGTTCATTTTGCTTTGTGTGTTTTATTTGTTTGGTTACCTGTATGGACTAATTCTATAGATTCTGGTTGGCCCGCAGTTTGTAGTCACTATGTGTTCATTTTTTACTATATGATTCTTTTCTTTCTTTTTTAATTTTTATTTTTAAGGATAGCTTTTTAGGAATCATTCCTCAGTTGGGATAGCTTAGTGGTCTTACTGATTTGTTTCTTAAGACTGATTTAATTTCTATGTTCCCTTTTCTTTTTTTTTCCTTGTTATATATTTGTTGAAGAAACTGCTGATTCCATGGATCATTTAGCCCATAGAGGTGTTTCAGTCTGGATGTTGCTTATTGTGTTCTTGTGGAATTATTTAACATGTTTTTCTGTCTCCTCCATTTCTGTAATTTGATTATTAGGTTTAGAGGTTTGATCAGATTCAGGTTAGATTTCTCAATAAGACTTTTATAGGATTTGTTATACTCTTTCATCAGAGGGCACGTAATGTGTCATGTTGTTGCTGCTTTTGTAATGCCAGCAGCCATTGCCTAGATCTTTTATTTCATTAGCAGTTGCAAAATGGTGATATTCTAATCCTATCGTTTTTTTATTAGCTATACAATATGTATAAGGAGAAACTTCTTTTTATTGTCTTTTTAGTTATTTTGAATTACCCTTAGTACAGGGAAGCAGGATAAATGTCTGTTTCCTCCCTTTTATTTACCAGTTTTCCAAATGTGAGTTAGTTCTTTAAAATTTTTGACATTTAAGTGGTGATCAATTGGTCGTTGTTTTTTTTTTTTTAAAGATTGGCACTTGAGCTAACATCTGTTGCCATTCTTCTTCTTCTTTTTTTTTTTTTCCTCCTTCTCCCCAAAGCCCCCCAGGACATAGTTGTATATTCTAGTTGTGAGTGCCTCTGGTTGTGGCATGTGGGACACCACCTCAGCATGGCCTGATGAGTGGTGCCATGTCTGTGCCCAGGATCCAAACTGGCGAAGCCCTGGGCCACTGAAGCAGAGTGCATGAACTTAACTACTAAGCCACGAGGCTGGCCCCCAGTTAGTCATTTTTGAGAATCATAATGATTTTGCTTTTAGTCACTTAACTTTTGGGGGATTATCATACCCGTTTATAAAGAGCATCCTTTTTTTCTTTTTCTCCTACATAGTTTTCCATTGTCAGGATATATTTAACTTTTATTGATAGACATTTAGATTATTTCCAACATTTTGTTTTTATGAACATTACTGTGTTGAATACCCATGGATGTTATTTTGGATGTAGGAAAAAGATGCTTAAAAGAGTAATTACTCAGAAGGTCAGTATTTTTAAGTTTGATAAATATCATCAAATTCTTTTCACTACTGTATGAGAGTACTTGTTTTCTCTTGAGTTTACCAACACTAGGTGTTACTTCAACTTTTTGCAAACCCAGTAAGAGAAAAATAACATTTCAGTGGTATGTTTGAGCCACATGTGTATATTTTTTCTCTTTTGTTTTTTTTTCATAATCTCTTTATTTGAGCCCAGAGAGACTACCCTGTTCCAAAGACTTTTCCTAGTTTATAGTTTGTTTGAAGCTTGCTTTTTTGTTGCTTTTGTCTATAATATAAACTTTTTATATGATCAAACATATCAATTCTGAACACTTTCAGAATGCCAGTTTTTATTTCTGCCATCTTCCGTGTTGTTGTCTAGTATTTCAGTTAACTTTAAAGCTCTAAAACTAATAAGTATTTTGTTAATTCTTCATCAGTTTGCTTATTTAGATTTATCCACATGTATATACCCGTCACCATTTTTTTCTTGCTTCTTGCTTGCTCCTGGATTCCTTTTATTACCCCCTTTTCCTGTACCCTTTTTTTTTTTCTTTTGAGGTGCCTCTTAATTGTTTTATTTTATTTTTTTTTTTTACTTTTCCAGTTGTGGCCTGTCAGTGGTAAGCATATATATTTGTCCAAAGTTTTATTTCACAATTCTTCCTGAGGTTTACCTGGGTATAAAATTCTAGAATGGCCATTATTTTAACATTCTGAAGGTTTTATTCTGTTTTTTGGGTCAGAAGTCTGCCTCTCAGTCTTGATTATTGTTACTCTAGGTAATGTTCTTTTTCTTTGAAGCTTTTATTAAAACTTTTTATGGCAAATTTCAAATATGTACAAAAGAATGAAACACTTAAGATATTAAAAGTTAAAATTTGTCTGACAATAGTTCACCTACATTTATGACTATATAGTACCTTTCTTAATTGGCTTATATTTATTTAGTTGACACTTTGAATAGCCTTTTAAATGTGTTTGTGATTCAGGTCTGGTAATAGATCATTTAACACTTCACTTTCAAGGCAACTGATTTTAAAGCGTTTATGGTTTATGGTTGTATTTAGAATTTTCTGACTGAATCTTGTATTATTTAGTGAGTTAAGCCTTAGATTTATTAGCTTCTTTAGCAGCTTTATCTTACCTTCTCATTCCCTTATTTAGCAGTTATCCAGTACATTATGTTTCTCTCTCAATTCTCTGAACCTGTGCACGTGAGGATCCTTGTGACTAGGATTCCATCTCCTGCAGGCTTCTTTGTCATTGCTCCACTTTCCTATTGCTTTCTGACTATCCTTCTTGCTTCCTTTTTTTCTCTTGTCTTTCAGCTTACGTGTTCCTTTTTTTTGGGAAACTTTCCTTAACCCTTTCCTAGATTGTGTGTCTGTGTCTTGCTTTTTAGATTAAAAAGAAAAAAGTAAATTTGGAAAAAGTTGTTGATGATGATTTGTATTTAAAAAGTTCTCTTGGGCTAGCCCTGGTGGCCTAGTGGTTAAGTTCGGTATGCTCTGCTTTGGTGGCCCAGGTTCAGTTCCTCGGCACAGACTCACACCACTTGTCTGTCAGTGGCCGTACTGTGGTGGCAACTCACATACAAAAAGGGAAAGATTGGCAACAGATGTTAGCTCAGGGTGAATCTTCCTCAGCAAAAAAAAAAAAAAAAAAAAGAAAAAGGAAAAGAATTTCTCTGGAATTAGATGTGGTTAAGACAGAAAATTGGGAAATTTAAAAATATCTGGGAAGTGTTCTGTATTTAGATTGCTTTGCAAATTGAGCAAGTGTAGAAACTACTATAACAGAAAACTGGAATGGAAATGATAGTGCTGCACTGCTTTTGTTTCTTCTTAAATGCAAGATAAAATGCAGGACTCCAGTCATTGGGCCAAAACCCTAAGAAAAGGCCCTGTATTAAAAGATTGGTGAACATGCATTACTAGGTTTAAAATAAAGTGTTAGTTGAGCCATTTCTGTAAAGCCAAGGAATAACTGGCTAGTACCAGTCTCCTGGAGCTGTTTGTACTTCTTTTAGCCATTTCGCCCATCTTGTTTGACCTCAATGGCTAACCTTGGTGCTAGCCAGGGTTCTAGATAGGGCTCAGCTTCTTGTAGTTTTTGTTCTTTTGAGACTTGGCTGAAAGTACCTTTCTTACTGGCTTCTAAGAGCCTTGGGGCAGGAATTTTTTAGACCTGAAATATATGAGGTTATGTTCATCAGCATTGGCCTGGTCAGTGGTCGGAAATTTTTTCCTCTGATGAGTTGTGAGATTGTATATGAGAATACTTACCCTTTATTCGGGGTAAGATCTGGGTCATAGCTGCCAGTAGTTTCTCACTAGACCCCTGGGTTATATCTCCCATCCCTTCATGTTTCTTTTTGGGATTGTGCTTGCCATCATACTATCCATTTCTGATCTTGAAGTTTTTATGAGGTTTTATTTTTTGCTTGGAAAGATTTTCCCTGAGCTAACATCTGTTGCCAATCTTCCTCTTTTTTTTCCCCCCTTCCCAAAGTCCCAGCACATAGTTGTATATTCTAGTTGTAGATCCTTGTAGTTCTTCTACATGAGCTTCCACCACAGCATGGCTACTGACAGATGAGTGGTGTGGTTCTGCGCCTGGGAACTGAACCTGGGCTGCTGAAACGGAGTGTGCTGAACTTTAACCACTAGGTCATTAAGGCTGGCTCAGCATCTTGTTTTTTTGACCTTAGTGGTAAGAACCATTTTCTTTTCAACCCGTTCTCACCCTTCTACCCCATGTATTGTGCCAGTAGGTATGTTTCTTTCCGTTACTGAATTTCCTTTTCTTGCTTTTGGGGGATGGCATCTCTTGCACCCCTGGGTATTGCACAGTGTTGATATTTCCAGTTCTACTTTGATCTGTCCCATTTGGCTATTTTTGGTATTCTTGAGATCAGTGTGACAATTCTTCCACCTTACCTGCCCTCTTCCCTGTCCAGATGGTTGACCCTTTGGGGTTGGAATACAGTTCCTCCTCTACAGGAAGTGGTGGAAGGATTTCTGGGTGAAGTTGCCTGCCTCCTGCTTTCCTTACTTTTTTATTGTATTATATTGTGGACTTTAATGGATCTCTGATGAATTATAAGGATCAGTAGCTTTTAAACTGCAGTCTGGGCTTCCCTATCTCCTTTTTAAAAATTAAACAGTTTTTAATTGTAAAACATCCATAACGTAAAATTTACCATCTTAACCATTAAGTGTGCAGTTCAGTGGTGTTAAGAATATTCACGTTGTTGTGCAACAGATCTCCAGAACTTTTTCATCTTGAAAACTGAAACTCTGCACCCATTAAACAACTCCCCATTGCCCTCTCCCCCTAGATCATTAAAACCACCGTTTCTACTTTGTTTCTATGAATTTGACTATTCAAGATAGCTCATTTAAGTAGAATCATACAATATTTGTCTTTTTGTGATTGGCTTGATTACTTATTGGATAATGTGTTCAAGGTTCATCCGTGTTGTATCACATGTAGCATGTGATAGGATTTCCTTCGTTTTTAAGGCTGAATAATGTTCTTTGATATGTATACACCACTTTTTGTTCTTTCATCTGTTGATGGACATTTGGGTTGCTTCTACTTCTTGCCTATTGTGAATAATGCTTTCACTTCTTCTTAATATGTATACCTAAAAGTGGGATCGCTGGATCACAGAGTTCTATTTTTAATTTTTTGAGGAACCACTCTACTGTTTTCCATAGCAGTTCCACCATTTTACATTTCCACCAAGAGTGCAGAAGGGTTCTAATTTGTTCACATCCTCTCCTGCAGTTGTTGTTTTGTGTGTTACTACTTTTTTAAATAATAGCCATTCTAATGGGTGAGAAGTGATATTTCGTTGTAGTTTTGATTTGTGTACTTAAGTTTTGAAATCACGAAGTGTGAGTCTTCCACCTTTGTTCTTCTTTTTCAGGATTGTTTTGGTTATTTGGGTCCCATGAAGTTTCATATGAGTTTAAGAGTGGAATTTTCTGTTTCTGCAAAAAATATTGTTGGGATTTTGTATTGACTCTGTAGATCACTTTGGGCACTGTTGACATTTAACATTGTTCAGTCTTCCAATCCATGAATATGAGATTTCTGTTTATTTGCATCTAATTTCTTTCAGCAATGTGTTATAGTTTTCACTATACGTCTTTTGCCTCCTTGGTTAGGTTTATTCCTAAGTCTTGTATTCTTTTTGATGCTCTTGTAAATGGAATTGTGTTCTTAATTTCCTTTTCAGATCCTTCATTGTTAATGTATAGAAATGCAATGAGTTTTTGTGTGTTGACTTTATGTCCTGCTACTTCACTGAATTCATTTATTCTAGCAGGTTATTTTTGTGAACTCTCTAGAGTTTTCTACATATAAGATCATGTCATCTGTGAACAGAGGTAATTTTACTTCTTCCTTTCAAATTTCTCTCTCTTGCCTAGTTGCTCTGGCTAGAACTTCCAATACAATGTTGAATAGAAGTCATGAAAGTGGCTGCTTTTTCTTGTTCCTGATCTTAGAGGAGGAGCTTTCAGTCTTTCAGCATTGTGAACAGTGTTCACTCTCTTTCTGGAGAGCCTGATAAGATGTCCTTCCCTTACCCTTCTGGTTATGAAGCAGGTGTAATGGAATGAGTTGGAAATCTTGTGTTGGTGAGCAGTTAGGCTGCCAGGTGGGGATAGGTGTCTGACCACACATATGCTTTTTCCAGAATACGTGTCATTTGTGTTTTGTGTTAGAGAAGGGTCATTGGAGCCACTCTCTTCCCTGTGTTTTCAGGCTGGGAAAGGAAACCTGGCACTGTATATTATGGTCTCATCTTCTTGCTGAAATCATACAAACCAAGAGCTTGTTTTTAGTAGTTGCCTTATCTCACTCCCCAGTTTATCTTATTCTGTCATGGTTGCTAGCTAGGTTTTGTTGTCAGGATCTTCTCCTTGATGGGTAGTAGTGTCTTTGGTTTCCAAGGCCTCAGGTGCTATTACCTCGTTACCCATTTGTTTGGCATATACTTTGGCTTTATGACTTTTCATTCTCTCCCTGGCCAAGAGAATTTTTTTACCGTTCTTGGTTTAGTCAGTACTACCAGAGAGGGATCTTTCATCCTCCTACTTGGACTTTCAGTATTTCTGGAGCTGAGCAGGGGAAGAGTGCCATAAGTCTCAAGATTGAGTATATAGTCTGATCTAAAACAAGGTGTTTGTTCTTTTCTTTTTTTTTTTTTAACAATAAATATTAAGCTCATACACAACATTGGTAAATAGAGAAATGGTATGAGTATAACGGAACATCTTACTGGTCATTTGGGGTTTTCCTCCATCACAATAATGTTATGTGCTGATCCACACAAACTTTCTTGTGATTAAATAGAAGACCATACCAGTATATGAAGAAACAGCAACAAAGCTGACAATCCTTAGAAAGCTTTCTTGTTCTGCATGTTGATTTGTTGCTTTCAAGGACCTCTGTATTTCTACTTTGTAAAGCTATATGGAGAAGGTGAAGTAGTGCAAAGTCATTAAAATGATGGATTCATGAGAATGATTATATTCCATCTTTATTTTTTGGGAAATGATCTTTATTAGAATTTAATACTCTCAGGAACCTTCATATCAAGAGATGAAGCACGGCCTTCATGGTTTAAAGCTGCAGGTTTAGTGACACTGGTTAGGTGCAAATGCCAACAGATTTAACTGTGCTAGTATTTTTCATGTTAAATTAGACTAGTTATTGATTTTGTCTGTGCTCTGGTTGTAAAGTTTCAGAGTTTTTCAGTAGTGTGCTTCTAATCTTGTTTTATTGTTAGCCTCATTATTCTTTAGTGCAAGATTTTGCATGACATGAGGCTTCTCAGGAATGCTTACATGACATAGTTAGGAAATGCTTGTACAGAGACATTTACATGTTTTCAATAAGATACTCCTGTCTTTCAGTTGTGTGGCTTTCCGAAAACCAGATCTCTGGTTCAACATTTCCAGAGAGGAAACAGTGTTTTGGAGAGAATGTGTATGGGTGGGAGGTGGGGGGAGGGTCCTGGAGGGGGGTATGTCTAATTGCTTCTTAATAAGACTTTAATATTTTTTAGCCCCACTTGTGTTCTGCTTTCAGAGGTATTCATTGTTTCCAGTTCCTGAGCCTGTCTGAGATTCATGGAACACAATTAACCTGCTTCTATTCCCTACTATCAGCCTGATTTTTCAGCTTGCTATGACTTTATTAAGTGAGGTATCATTTTCTCTCACAATTTAGTTGTTTTTGTGGGTTTTGTTGTTGTTTTGGTGAGGAAGATTGGCCCTGAGCTAACATCCGTTGCCAGTCCTCCTCTCTTTTTGGCTTGAGGACGATTAGCCCTGAGCTAACACCCGTGCCAGTCTTCCTCTGCTTTGCATGTGGGATGTCTCCACAGCGTGGCGGATGAGTGGACTAGGTCTGCACCGGGGATCTGAGCCTGTGAACCCAGGCCGCTGAAGCAGAGTATGCAGAACTTTAACCTGTCGGACATGGGGCCTGCACCTTTTGTTTTTTTAAAATAAGAAAAATTGCCTGTTGCAGATAAAAGCACTTCCTCTCTCATATATCTTTATCCTCTTCCTGAGATGTAACCATTCTTTTGATTTGGCTGTATGTTATTACAGTGTACATATTTGTCTGATAATTGTATATGAGTCATAATAACACAGTTTTTTTATGATATGATACTGTATGTATCCTTTTGCACCTGTTTCACTAATTATTTTGAATTTGAATATTAGACATTTTGTTAAAGATTCAGTTTATTAACCTAATTATCCATTTACATTTGAATCAACAGTACTCTTCATTTCATTTATCTTAGTTTGGGTTCCTCCTCTATCACTCTACTAAAAGTAGTGTTTATTTTTTAAAAAAAATGTCCCCTTCCTCCAGTTAAAATTTTGACTTACAGTCTAGTTTTGCAAACTACCCAGGAATAAGGGATACAAATCATTGATAGTTAAACTTTAGTCCCGAAATAGAGTATGAATGTTGTTCCTAAGAAATAACTTATGGATAATGAGCTCTAATCCTTTTTTGTTTTAATTTTTAGTAAATAATGTGTATGCCTTGTTTAAAAAAAAATAGTCAAATAGTTTTGCAAGGCTTATAACAAAAAAGAGCAGTCTCTTGCCGCAGCCCCACTTTTTCTCTCCTAGAGGTAATCACTTGCCATTTTATCTGATCTTTTTCTCCCTCAGCTTTTACCTTCCTATGTCTAAATAAGATTATATTGTTATTTCTTGATACATATTTTCTACTCTTGACTTCTATGGGAGAAGACGATTAGTGTTTTTACCTTTGCCCTGCCTCTTCAGTTGTTTTTGAATCAGTATTGTGTATTTGTGTTTTTAGGACTATGTAAATAATGTTGACTGCTGAGCCAGGTAGTATACTCTCTTTCTTGCCTTGTACGGTTTCTTTCATTCCTATGATTATTAGCTGCCAGTTTGTACACGTGTGTGTTGTTTCTCTTCATCTATTCTAATTCCTCTGCAAGCTTGAGACATTTAAAACCTTTAAAAGAGTAAAACTCTTTTCATTTAAATTAAATGTAAACTGTATGTTTAGTCTCCCTATCTCTGAACCACCTTACCTAGAGCCCCTTTATTCTCTTCTTCCTAACTGAGTTAGTGTTTTTGGGGTCTCTGCATAGTGATCATCCTTAGATCTGTCTTCATGTTATCCTGCTGATTGTCTTTAAATGTCAGCTTCTTTACCTAGAATGCTTTAATCTCTTTTTCGTGTCTGAATTCTTAGCATTCTAGTCTTTGCTTAAAAATCACCTCCTTAGAGAATCTTCCTGACTGTCCATTCTAAGATGAGTGTCAATATTTGCTACACAATACCGTACTTGGTTTCTTCTTGGCATTTATCACAATATGTATGAGTTTTATTATTTATTCATTTACCTCTTTTCGTCCTTTCACTTCATCATTAGATTTAAGTTCCATGTGGTGGGGGCTGTCCCTATTTCATACACCATTGTATGTCTACTACTTAGCATATAGGGTGTTCAATAACTATTTAATGAATGTATATATGATAACTTCTAGACATAGTGAAGATTTAAATGCTGTGGCTTATGTTATCTTGTTGGACTTTGTCTGTCATGGAGTTGGCAAACTATGGCCCATTGTGCAAAATCTGGCCAGTTGCTTGTTTTTGTAACTTGGCCAGGCTCATGTGTTTATATATTGTCTGTGGCTGCTTTCAAGATATAAAGGCAGAGCTGAGTAGTTGTGAAAAGAGACTGTATGGCCTGCAAATCCTAAAACATTCACTTTCTGGCTCTTCCTAGAGACATTTGCTGACCCCTTGTCATGTACAATCAAACGTTTTACATTAGAAGACTTATTTGGACCATTAGCTAAATTGTATTTCTTTATACAGTTTCTATTCTGGATTTAACTTTAGATTCCTGTCATAGTAGTACGTAGTGTATATGAAATGCTAGTTATGTCAGTCAGGGTCCGGTCAAGGAATTGAAGAGGGAATTTAATAAAGAGAAGTAATTAGACAGATGTTGGAGGTTTAAAGAGCAAAGACGGAACCCTGAGTACACCCAGAGATGATGATGATGACGACAACTGCAGAAAGCTGGACCACTTTCCCCTAAGGCTGGGGAAACAAAGGAAAGAGGATTGTCAGAATCTAATCACTTAGAAGTGGGCCATGTGAAGAAAGCTGGGACTTCAAGGGGGGGATATTGCCTAGCTACTGCTAGTACTTCTGAGAAGGGCTCTCATGAGATTGCTTCTTGGAATCTGGAGCCTGGAATCAATGCTGCTGCTGAGTGATAACTTTCAGATAGAGCAAGCGAACAAGTCCTTGGAGTCCCCCTTTCGTCTAGTCTCCTAGTGCCATGTAGGGACTGGAGGAAGATCTTAACAGGAAGCTAGCTAGAAATGAACAATGCACCTTGCAGAGTTCCAGCCCCAGCATCACAAAGCATAGAACAGAAGGGTGGATTTGAAGTTGAGAGACAGCCAGAATAACTGGCAAAGTGTCTTCTTCCCTTCCTGCCCAAAATTATATCTGTTAAAAATCTCTTCTTAAGCTCAAATTAGTCATTAATTAAATAAATAAAGGTTTGTTTTCTTTGGTGAAAGCAAAAAACAAATTATCTGAAGTATTTGCATTTGCAAATCTAGGCCTTTTTTTTTAAGTATTGGCTTTAGTATTCGTTTAGTATTATTTATTTGTAGTTTTAAACATTATTTTTTCTACTTTATTTCAGTATCGGATATAGAAGGTGGTGATGGACTGCAGCTCAGAAAGGAACATACTCTCAAAATATTTGCTTATATCAATTCCTGGACACAGAGGTATGCATCTTTAAGTATTTTGAAGACTAACTTTGTGAGTTGTATTTTAAATTGGCATTGTCATCAAATTTTCCCTTTAGGATGTTGAGTTTTATTCCTTTAAATGATAGTTTATCAATATTTATTAAATCTTTTCTTCTCCTTATTTATGGGGCTATTCATGCTTTTGTTTTTAAAACATTAAAATAAAAATCTATTTCTTTAACTCCTCCTTAATTACTTAGAAATATAGGCGTGATTGAAATTCTAAAAGCAATTATTTTAGAGTTTAAAGACTCATTATGTCATAGCTAGAGACCTGTAACAAGCTTAATCCTTGAAAAAAAATCAGTATTGTGGTAGAGGACACTGACCTTTCTGGAAGCCGTTTGCTATTTGTTCCTTTTCCATAGTATTATGTATATTATGTATAATATACATATTATTTAATAATAATATTATGTATATTAGACCAATTTTTAAATAATACATATATTGAGACTGTAGAGAATAAGACTTTAGGGAACACAATCATTAATATAACCAAAGTTTGTAAGGGTTTTGCAAATTCCTGTTCCTCAATGTGATTTTAGCTAGTCACGGCTAGAAATTCTTTTTGCTTGTGTGCCTATTCTGTTTAAACTTCTTTGTCCTTATAAAATTTTTATGGGTAAAGAATGTTTGAAGCATTGGATGAGATGATTAATGAACACGTTAAATGTGGTGATGACATAAATGAATGTCTTAAGGCACACAGTCTAGTTGATCATGGAGTTTATCAGAATAGTTTTGATTTCAAATAGCATTTGGCCTACAGTAATGTCCTTTTGTCTTATATTTTTTCCTTCTCTCTGTCAATAAAATTGGTACATATGTTTGTTCCAAAAAAATTTACAGATTTCGGTTATTTAAAACTTATGTGCCATCATTATTGGCATCTCTTTTCTGAGTGTCAGCCAGCTGAATTCTTTTTGGCTAAGTTTAGCAGTGGTTGCTGTGGCTTTCACTATGGGTGGAATACACAATTGGATATTTCATAATACTAATAAGTTAATGATTTAAAATTAACAGTAATAGTCTAAAGGATTTGCTGAGAAATGTTGCATTTGAGTCATAATTCTGGATTTATTGTATCTACAGCTAGGTGACAACATGTTATACTAGAATAAAACTGTGCTTCTAATTTCAGGGTTTATGGTTGTACCACTAAATAAAATGAAATCCAGAGAAATAATATCATTTTCCTAATGTCTCGCCACTAGTTATTGGTGAAGCTGGGTGGGAGTTATATTTTCCCATTCCTAGTTCACTTTTATCCTAGGTATATATTCAGGAATTTTTAACCTGGAGTCTGTGGATGGGAATGAAATTATAAAGGAAATTTTGATATATACAGTTTTAGGCAATAATTTGTGTTTCATTGGAGTATCAAAGGATGTTTTCCCCCAATGTATAAAGACATTCTGCCTTTATCTCATGTTACTCCACAGGGTAGTGGTTAAGAGTGTAGCCTTGGAACCAGATAGATGTGGCTTCTGGTCCTGCTTCATCACTTGTGTATTGGATGGTTATGACAAATTAGTTAACTTTTGTAAGCTCTTGAGGTTTTGAATAAATAAAGTGCTTAGCACGATATCTGACAAAAGAACTTAACCACTTATTTTAATTAAAATTGTTAAAATTTATTTTATAAAATGAAATATATATTGAAGGGTGAAAGCATGAAAAGCTGAACTGGAAACCAGTTTGTAACGTTTGTAATTTTATTCACATGTTGATAAGTGTGAACGGTTTTTAGCTAGTAGTAGAAAGTAATAAAAAGTAGAATGTTACACTCTTAATGGTTCATGCTGATAGAGAAGAAGTGACAGTAAAATATCCAGTTGGATCACAGTGCTTTGTAGTAAAAATTTTTGCCTTATTCCCTTGGCCCCCACTCACCCGTTTCTTTTTTGGGCATCAAAAAAATATTGTTGCCTAAATTAAGATTGTGGTTCTTGTAGGCAATAAATAACTACTAAAAAAGTACAGTTCATCTACAAAAGAGATTCTTAACTTGGGGGCCCATGACCGTGGAAGTCCATAAATGTACCCTAGCATGCTAATAAACCCATGACATTTCATACAAAATTTTCCTTAATAGGTTTTATGGGAGAAAAGTGTTAATAGCTTTCATAAGATTGTCACTGGTCATCAATATGTTTTTCTAGTGTATTGACTAAAATAAGGTAGAGGAGAATATTCATTTAAAAAATAGTGTGTTGTCAAGAATTTAATATTTATAAGCATTAACAAAGGTTTGAATATTTTATATTATTTTTCTCCTATTTAAGTGATACACTCATTGTAAAATCTTTGAGACAATACAGAGAATCAGAGTAAAAAAATAAAAGCATGCCACCATGCACAGTAACTGGTAAGTTTTTGTATAGCCTTGGTACAGTTTAAAATTTCACAAAAATGTGATTTTATTACATGTATGTTTTATAATCTGATTTTTCATGTGTAGTCAACTCTGATCAGTCTCTCCATGTCATCAAATATTATGTCATCATTTTTAATTGCTGTATACCAGTCAGATAACTGCCACTCCTTTGTTTTGTCTGTAAGATCTGGAAAGTTGGTTACGTTTGTTGATTTAACAGATTATCATTATTTTATTTTATTAGTTTTGTACTTAGGAATGGAATGGGAGGAAAACTAATTCAGAGAATTGAAAGAGACAATTAGGAGAATAAGTTGAATATAAATTAGGAAGATAGCATATAAAGGTCTGAAAGGAATATCGTGTGACAAAAGCATTGATACCATGAGGCAAAATCCTTCGTGTTGGAAGTGTTGCTAGTGTTTTTTGACTTCTTTAAAGCTTATTACAAAACAGGCTTAAGTTTATATTTTGTAAATTCCACATATCTTAACAGGTGTTCAAGACTGATCATTGTTTCCTACCTATCTACTTTTTAACTTTATTTCAAGATTTCTCCCCTAAAAGAATTCTGAGTGTCAGCTAGGATTGAGGTTCTCTCTGACCTTTGTATTTTCAGTCTAAAAATTGTACCTTTCATACCTGTCATTTGTACTTAATAAACGTTTGAGGCTATTGCTTTTATTTTTCATTGTTTTTATAAACTTCATTTTTTAGAACAGTTTTAGAAGCTTTTGCATTTAAGTAGGTTAATGGATGTTCTCCACTCTTTAAGGCTCTGCCTTTTATTTTGATATCAAGAAATTTGACCAGTGGGATATTGATATTGACCACTATCTAAAGTAATGCTTTTCAGAAATTAGCTCATAGTTAAAACAACTTTTGCTCAGGTTTGATACAGTGGATTAACAGTCCTTTCGTGTGCTCAGATAGTGGAAGGATCCTTCATGGTTAAGAAAGGGGCACTGAAAAATGGCTTGTAAGTTCTGTGTGAATGGGGCATCTCAGGTGTTGGTCTATACTGTGTGATGGTAAAATGATGAGCTGGCTTTGTTACTAGGAATAAATGGGCTTTTTTCGTAGATTGTTCACATTCTCTAAGAGAAGTATCTTTCAGTCTTTGACCTTGAGATTTTTTAGTCTGGTGTTGGGCAGGGAAGGGTACTTGGGGAGGTTCACCATTCAGTCATAATTTCATTTAATTCTCCTGCTTTCAGATTTTTGTGTCATCCCTGTCTTCTTCAGTATCTGGTATTCCTGAGTTTATCTAGTTCACTTTATGTACAGGAAAAAGTTCTTGTTTCCCTGGGTCAAGTAGGAATAGTGTCCTGGTTGTCTAGGATGGGAACCTGCAGGTTGTAACTGTACCCTTCATTGAGTCCTGTTTTCTGCCCCATGCTTCATCTCTGCCTTCAGAGGTATCTGATGTTCTTTAGTCCTGATCCTTTCCAGTGTTCTGTGGGGTGGATCTTTCTTTTTGCTGATATATCTTTCTGTAGCCCCTTGCAAGTTTATTTCTTCCATTCTAAGTCACCTCCTATACCTCTCTTTTGTGTCATCCAAAATTTGTTGCTATTTGTCATCTTTTTTTGTATTATCTCTTTCCTTATGGAGTTATGTCTTTTTTTTCCTTTAGTATATTTGTAGTAGAGTTTAGTACAGAGAAGAAATAAATTTATGTGTAAAATCAAGCTGGGCTTAACTGAAAGTGATGTTTTTATTTAAAAAACTTTTTCTCCCTTGCGTTGTGGGTATGGATATATATTGAGAATTCAAATACCTAGACTTCTCAGAATTGAGTGTAATATAATAAAATGTGTAATTTATGTAATGTATAAGTATTTTAAAGATACGTGTGTGCGTGTGTATTTTCACTTAGACTCTCAGCTCTCCTTGAAGTTGTATATTTTGGGTCTGTAAGGACCTAGATCCAGTTTCTCTGTTACTTTGTTCACGTTATCATATAACTTAGTTTTCTAGTCAGTTATCAAGCAATTTAATGCCCATTTCCTGACACTGATTTTTTTAGAGTAAATTTGACTGGCTCTTAGGCTTTCCTAATCTAAATCTGACTTCAGGGTGGGTTTTTTTGGAACTCAGTTTCTGTTTTCACCGAAGAAAGATATTCAAATGTATGATCCTTCACTTTGAATTTGGTTTTTCCTAAACCTAGAGGAAAAAGCTATTCATAAGAAAAACTTTATGTATTTATTTTTCTTCTTGTAGAAGTTGTGATAGTGTAGAATTTTAGAACTGGAGGAGGCCTTAGTGAGAAAATCCCTTTAATTTTTCCACCGAGAAAATAGGCCTGATGTATCATTTATCTATTTCTGTGTAACAAATTACTCCAAAAGTAGTGTCTTAAAACAACGATAAACATTTATTATCCTCAGAGTTTCTGTGGGTAGGAATTTGAGTGTGATTTAGCTGGTTGGTTCTGGCTTGAATTTCTCATAAGGTGGTAGTCAAGATGTAGGCCAGGTTATGGTCATCGAAAGCCTTATGTGGGGCTGGAAGATCTGCTTCCAAGTTGGCTCACTTACGTGGTTGACAGGTTGATGCTTGTTGTTAGTGGGAGGCCTCGGTTTTTGTCCTGTGGACCTCTCCAAGGGGTCCTTGAGTATCTTACTACGTGATAGCTGGCTTCCTCCAGAGTGACTGATCCAAAAGAGAGCAAAACAGAAGGGGCAATGTCGTTTATGACTGAGTCTCAGATATCACACACTGTCATTGCTACCGCATTCCATTCACTAGACGCCCGTCATTAAGTCTGGTCTACATTGAAGGGGAGGAAAATTGGGTTTCACCTTCTAAAGGAAAGAGTATTAAAGAATTTGTGGCTATACTTCAAATCTGTCACATCTGGAGAAATGAAATTATTTTTTCTTGGTCATACAGGGAATTGGTGATCTATTTGGACTATAATATAGATGTTTTGGTAATATAACTAGGTGCAAATTGTAAGTAATAGTTGCTTAATTATCATCCATCATTGGATACAATTATTATTATAACCTGATAATTGTGTATCATTTACTTATTGATTCACCAGACCCTTTTGATTATCCATGCCAGGCATTATGCTACTAACTGAACATGTCTAAGAGAACCAGATTTGTGTATAATTATTATTGACTCTTAGTGCTTTCATTTACTTTTATTTTTACTGGAGCTGAACTGTGTGCTTGTGTGTATGTGGTGTTCCTAAAAGCTTTTGATCTGCCAAAAGGATAGGAACGCCCTTCCCAAGTAGCCTTCAAACTAATTACTAATTTTAAAATGTAGCTTTTTTATTGGTTTGACAGCAAAACCCCTTATGTAAAATAACCAGTTAGCTTTACTAATAAGCTATTTTATTATAGCCTGTTTCCTGATGTTTATTTAAACATACATTAAGTACTGAGTACTTAGAGAATTGGGGCGAAGATATATGCCACAATTCCAGTTGTTAAATAGTACTTTGTGTAGAAGGACAGATAAATACATACCAAAAACGGAGGATGATAGCTATCAACCTAATATGGTCACTTTTTATTAGCTAAAGTACCAGTTTTTGGTGTGTTGCTATCTTTATAAGTTATTACGGTGCCACCCCATCAGGAAGGGGAAATAAAAACTGGAAATAAAAGTATTTTAGTATTTGCTTGTTTTTTATATTACTTACTGGAAGGATAATTTTTGCCTCTTTAGGAAGCATAATGCATTGATTTTTTTCTCTTATAGGCAATGTCTGTGCTGCTTCAAGGAATATAAGCATTTGGAGATTTTTAACCAAGTAGTGTGTGCACTTATTAACTTAGTGATTGCCCAAGTTCAAGTGCTCCGGGACCAGCTTTGTAAACATTGTACTACTGTTAACATAGATTCCACGTGGCAAGATGAGAATAATCAAGTGGAAGAACCACTGAATATAGAAAGACAGTGTAATGAAGGAAGTACAGAAAGACAAAAATCAATAGAAAAAAAATCAAACTCTACAAGAATTTGTAATCGGACTGAGGAAGAATCTTCAAAGAGTTCTGATCCTTTTAGTTTATGGAGTACGGATGAGAAGGAAAAACTTTTACTATGTGTGGCAAAAATTTTTCAAATTCAATTTCCCTTATATACTGCTTACAAGCATAATACTCATCCCACTATAGAGGTATGTAAAAATAGGATTGTGAATTTTAAGTAATACCAACTCATAGTTATGTTCACAATTTCTCACTTATGAATAAATATGAAGACAGTGTTAATCGAAAATTTTATAAAAATCACCATTGTTATAAAAAACTGTTCCAGTTTTTTTCCAGACCATTTCAGTATCAACTTGTGTTGAACAGTTGCTCAGCAGAGTACTGTTAAGGGAAGATTTATAAATTGAATTTATAAAAATTGAACTGTTTGTCAGTGATCTAAACAGTTTACTGATGTAGATCAGTGCTCTACTTATTGTGACTCTTTCAAAAAGTAGTGATTGAGGAAAAAGCAGCACATAGAATTTTGAGTTTCATTCTTAGAAAGATAGGTAACAGAATTTGGAATTCTCTTTGTCAAGAAAGAAAAGCTTAACAAATTATCTATAACCACTAGTTTTAAATAATAGTATTTTCTTTTGTAAGTCAAGATGCTTGACTCGTTTCATTAGTGATAGTTTTACAAGCCTTTTCAAGTTTAGTAACCCACCTTAGGTTCACTTAGACAATGGCGTTTCTTTCTACACATAGTGGGAATTGAGATAGTTATGTGGTAATTTATTCTGTTAGTGTCTTAAAACCACAGTGATTTATTATTTCTCATGATTCTGTGGTTGGATGGACAATTTTTTTGCTGGTTTTGTGTGTCCTCACTTATGTGGTTGCATTTACTCTGAGAGTCAGATGGGTTTGAAGGTCCAAGTTGGTTTCACTCACATGTCTTACAGTTGGTGCTGGCTGTTGTCTCGGGCTCCTTGGATTTTCTCCACATGGCCTCTCATTCTCCACTAGGGTACACTGGCTACCTTACATGATAGTCTTATTGTTGATCCAGGAAGGCAAAAGTAGAAGCGCTAAGGCCTCTAAAGGTCCAGCCTCTGAAACCACACAGTATCAATTCTGCCACATTCTATTGGTTGAAGTATCTCACAGGGGCAGCCCAGATTTAAAGGGGTGTGAAGTAAACTCTGTCTCTGGATGGGAGGAGAGGTAAAGTTTCATTTTAAACTTTAAAGTACGTTCTATTTCTTATGTGTCCTGGGATGGGAAGAGTTGTGGCCATTAACAAATCTACCAATATGCTTTTTTCTTAAAGTCTGTCTATTTTCTCCAGCTTATTTGTTTTATGACCTTCATTCTGATTTCTCTGGACTTCTTTCTTTAACTAAAAAAAAGTAGTCCTTTAGAGAAAATATTTTCACATTGAACTGAGACTATTTAAAAACGTAGCCTAGGCGGTGGATATTTTCCCTATTAGAATTCCCCATAAGAATATTTTAAATCAATCAGATTGTGCTCTGTCTTCTAGAATTCTTAGTCCATTATCTTCCCATATAGAAACCTTTTGATGAAATCTGTTACATCACGTAAGATATTTATTAAACATTCTGAAAAATGTCATCTCAGAATCCTTTTTTTCAACAAAAGGGATCCATTTCGTGCAAACCTGCAAAATTTAATGTTAAGAACACCATATGAGGAACCAGTCCCATCGCCGAGTGGTTAAGTTTGTGGGCTCCGCTTCTGCGGCCCAGGGTTTTGCCAGTTCGAATCCTGAGCTCGCACATGGCACTGCTCATCAGGCCATGCTGAGGCGACATCCCACATGCCACAACTAGAAGGACCCACAACTAAAAATACACAACTATGTACCGGGAGGCTTTGGGGGAAAAAAGGAAAAATAAAATCTTAAAAGAAAAAAGAACCCATGTGAAGAGTGTTTTAATGCCTTAAATTGATAATTGAAGGATGCTAAAAATGGTTTGGTTCAGGACCTAGATATGTGAAATTCATGCAACATTTCTGAGAAATAAATTTTTCTCCAGTTAAAAATCTCTTAACAGAACTATAGCAATACTATGTCTGCTATTTTGTTCCTAAAATCAATTTGCTTATCTTTTTTTTTAAATGACTTTCAAAAACGATAATCTCCAAATATGGATATAGTCACACTCCCCTCAACTTCCCCTTTTGGAATAAAGTGCCTCGTTATTACTATTCTTGAGGATCATTCCATGTGACTCCTTGGTTAAAAGCAATGGTTTCATGAGGTCTTTGAGGTAAAATTCTAATTAAAAAAACACCATTAGATGTATATAGTAAAGGAGGAATCTCCTTAGACAGAATTTACGTGTACTTCTTTAATATTCTATTCATAATAGTTATTTCCCAAGTTTCTAGTATCTTAGTAATGATCTGTTACAAATACTCTAAAATTTCTAGGTATCTATCCTACTGGTCATGTAATTAAATATGTTAAGGGTTAGCTGTTTCAAAGGGTCTCAGATGAAAACCTTGGTGGCATACATATATATTAGAAAATTATAGTATGTATTTGTGTGTGTCTGTATACACATAAACACAGATATCTTAAGAAAACCAGTATTTACTATGCAATGCAATAGAGTTTACCATAAAGATTTTTAATCCCACCTTTTTATAAGGAGATAGGCCATCCAGTCTTTCCTTCATACTGCTGTGCTATCCCTTCCTGATAAAGCCTTGATTTTTATTTTTATTTCTTTTTAAAAGGCACAGATTGGCCAACCCTCTTTAGAAGGAGAAGATTCAATACTCACATGTTAGTATTTCGATAGCTGTGACTTTAGAAACCTAGTCAACATCCTTATTTTATATAAGAGGGAACTGGCTTGCAGAGGTTAGTTTTGATCAGGTTTACAAAGCATATTACTGAGAGAGCTCTAGAATTCGGGTCTTATTCTACTAAACTGCTTCTCAGTCATTTCGGACTAATCACTGTAACTATTGTCTCCATTGCCAATAGTGAATAAGATTGGAACTTGGAATCCCTTCTTCTTCCCCCCTCCCCCATCCTTCCTTTCTCTTCTATTGAAGTTGATATTTGTTTTTAATGTTTTTAAAGATGTAGTCATTGGAACTATGTAATATTAATTAATGTTACAATTTTGGCAGGGTGGCCAGTTGCATTCTTTTCTTTTTTTTTTAAAGATTTTATTTTTCCTTTTTCTCCCCAAAGCCCCCTGGTACATAGTTGTATATTTTTAGTTGTGAGTCCTTCTAGCTGTGGCATGTGGGATGCTGCCTCAGCATGGCTTGAGCGGTGCCATGTCTGTGCCCAGGGTCCAAACCGGTGAAACCCTGGGCCGTGGAAGTGGAACACATGAACTTAACCACTCGGCCTTGGGGCCAGCCCCTGCATTCTTTCCTTAATCCTGAATAACTATATATAATTTTATGAAATGAAGTATTGCCCTAGTGTTACAAGTTTTAGTCTAAGTAGAATGAAAATAGGTATAAAAATTATAGAAAGGAGAGAAACCACTGTGCTTCTGTTAAATGTATGTATAACGTGATCAGGCAGATTAAATATATACATTATGTTATTTTATTTTCCAAATTTCTGAATCTAGGCTGGTATTCTCTTGCATTTTCTGCTGACTTTTTAAATCACCCCCCCCCCTTTTTTTTTTTGCTGAGGAAGATTTGCCCTGAGCTAACATCTGTTGCTAATCTTCCTCTTTTTGTTTGAGGAAAATTTGCTCTGAGCTAACATCTATGCCTTCCTTCCTCTATTTTGTGGGTGGCTTGCTGCCATAGCATGGCCACTGATATGTGGTGTAGGTTTGCACCTGGGAACCAAACCCAGGCCTGCAAAGCAGAGTGCACTGAACTTAACCACCAGGCCACAGGGCTGGCCCCCCTGCTCACCCTTTTTTAAATTAAGTTAAATATTTTTACTTCACCCTTTTAAAGCGTGTAATTTAGTAAGTTTTAGTGTATTCCCAGAGTTGTACAACCATCTAATTCCAACACCAATGGCTTTTTAAGTAAAAATTTTATTCTTAATCCACTGGCCTTCAATTCTTCATGGTTTGATCGTGAAGCATCATCTGCTTAGATATAGAATAACTTTCTGGTTGCTCAATTTTTTTCTCTTTTCTCCTTTAAAGTAATAGAAAAATTCCTTTGTTTACTTCTAGAAATCTAGTGGCTTTATCTTATTTAGTAAATGTGAGGTTATGGGAAAAAAAAAAAAAACTTTACATATCCCTGATAGTTTTCTTAAGGCCCTTTCAGGGACTATCTAAAATTAGAACTTTTGAAAGAAAAATGATGTTGAATCAGCTTTTAGGGAGACTTTCTGGTGGTGGTACCTGTAGATCTATGTTAACTCTTTATATACCATTTAAAATGAGATTATGATAACACCTTAGGATAATGTCTTCATGTATGCAGAGTAGAAGTATGAAATATTAAAACAGTTCCGAGTAACCGGAATAGATGTAACAAAGTCCATGAGTAGCATTTTGCACATCAGAATAGAATTCTCTTAGGAGATTTTCCAGCTTGTGTCCATGTAAGGCACCAGAAATCTTGACTCCAATCTAATATTCCAGCATGGTCCACCTGGTCGGTGAATCTGTATTTAATAATGCCACAGGAGTTCTTATATTCTGGAATGTAGACAAAAGGTTTGTTGAGAATAACTTAAAGCTTTAACTGTGGCCCTGATAGTAGAGGCTCAAGAATAGATTTATGAGGTTTAGTGTACTTAATTTGACAAGTGTTTTGACCTCTCTTAGGACAGTTTTTGATTATTTTGAAATGTTTTGAGAGTTTTTTGGGGTTTTTTTCTTTTAAAGATTTTATTTTTCCTTCTTCCCAAAGCCCCCTGGTACATAGTTGTGTATTTTTAGTTGTAGGTCCTTCTAGTTGTGGCATGTGGGATGCCGCCTCAGCATGGCTTGATGAGCAGTGCTATGTCTGTGCCCAGGATCTGAAACTGCGAAACCCTGGGCTGCTGAGGCAGAGCGCGTGAACTTAACCACTCAGCCACGGGGCCAGCCCCTGTTCTGAGAGTTTCATGTGATGCTCTCAATTAGTTGTTTTCAAACTTGATTTCAGCAGTGAGATTTAAATATGTGAAATAGGTTAACAGCAATGAATGAATGGGTTCCTTTGGAAGCTTTTTTCAGATGAATGTATCTAGCTTTCTGATTATAAAAGTAACATTTTCTGTGTGACTAAAAAATACAGATTATACAAAATACAGACTTAAAAAAGCCTTGAATCTCTCCTCTTTATTTTCTGCTCAAAAAAGCTGTTGTGACAAAATTAGTTCATATATTTCCAGGAATTTAAAAAATTATGAAAATCAGATCATATTCATAAATTCTTTTTTAAATGGAAATACAAGATATTATCTTTCTATCCCTATACATATGGATCCACCTTATTATTTTTTTTAGCAACCTTTTGAAGATATAACTTACATACAATAAAAATCAATGGTTAAAGTGTATAATTTTTTTTTAGTAAATTTACAGAGTTGTGCAACCATTACCACACTCCAATTATAGAACCTTTCCATCATCCCACAAAAAATCCCTCATGCCATTTCATGTTATTATTTGTGAAGGCTCCATAAGATGTTGGATGGTTATGCCACCATTTATTTAGCCATTCTATTGATGGATATTTAAGTTATTTCTAATTTTGATACGTTAGAATTTCAGTGAGCATGATTGTACATACATTTTCCAGCACTTCTTTTATTAGCTGTTTAGAATAAATAACCGGAAGATGAATTGCTGTGTCAGAGGGAATGTGTATTTTAAATGTTGGCAGATATTGCCACATTGCCCTCCTACAAGGTCATTCCAGCTTCTACTCTCACCAACAATGGATGAGTGTGCTTCAGGTAGTTTAAATCTTATGTTGGAAAACACATTGTGAACCTTTTGAGTATACATCTAGGGAATTCCAGAGCACAGTTTGAAAACCACTAAACTAAGTTATGGTGTATTTTTATATGAATTGCTCCAATTCTTTAAGGAAAAGTTTTTGTTTAAGAAGGCAAAATAATGTGTAGTACATAGTATAGAAAGATTTTTTTGGAGAAGAGTTAAAGTGTACTTTAGAACTGAATCTTACTAACTTCAGTTAGGAATATATACCACCATTCATGACGAGAAGCAATTGCAAAATCTGTTTTATAAAATCAGATTATAGAAATCAGGTATAGAAAATTATATTTTTAAAAGATTATTATTTAATAGTGTGATCTAATTATATTTATTTTTTTTTAAATCAGGATATATCAACCCAAGAAAGCAACATATTAGGGGCGTTCTGTGATATGAATGTAAGTGTTTTTTATCATTCTAAGGATTGTGGAAAATTTTGTTTTTTTGTTCATCTGTCTTTTGAGTTTATTTTTATGTCTGATCAGTATCTTTCCAGTATTGGTAATAAAATGAAAATTATTCCTGGTAAGTTTTAAAATAATTTTCCTTTTTTCCTCAGGATGTAGAAGTACCATTGCATTTGCTTCGTTATGTATGTTTGTTTTGTGGGAAAAATGGCCTTTCTCTCATGAAGGATTGCTTTGAATATGGAACTCCTGAAACTTTGCCATTTCTTATAGCACATGCATTTATTACAGTTGTATCTAATGTAAGTATTGTCTGGAATTGGTTTTAATCTTAGGAACAATGTCTAATACTTGAATAACATGAATTTTATGTCCAGAAAAGGCAAGTTTTGAGTGATTTGCATGTATAATATTTTTTTTCTGGATTATATTTTGAAAAAATTGAGTACAGAAACCTTTTTAAAGTCTTTATTTTGGTAAAATTGGAATTCTTATACATTAATGAGTTCAAGTTAAATAGGTAATTTTAGCCATTTACCTCTTTTGTCTAAAATATAAGATAGGCAGAAAAGTCTTATGTTGATTTCAGCTTTGCTGGACTGGGATTTTGTACTGGGAAATTACTGGCTTCTTAGAGTCTTTGATTACTTAAGTAATGGTTAGCCTAGGGTACTACTACAGTATGCCTGACTTCACTCTATATTACAAATAAAGACCTGACATTTCTTTTTGCCTTTGTAAAGAAGATAATTCTTTTGTATGTTATGAATATCAGTTACTGTGGAGCACAGTTAAGTGTGGAAGCAGAGATAAATGCTTTTTACTACCTGTATGTTAAAATTCAGCCTTTAATAACCTTCTAGTCTGATCATCTTTTAAAAAATTGTAGCAAAACTTAAACCTAACGTTACCAAAACTTGAATTCTTTTGTTAATTGAATTACCTTAAATAATAACTAATGTGACATATTTAAAGTACATATATAAAATAAAAAATATAGGGTACAAAAGGACTCAACCAAATACCTTGTTGTATTGTTTCCAATGATATTCTCTTTGCAGTGAAGTAGTACATTGGAAAGGGCACTGGGTTTACTCAAATTTAGCATCTAGACCTCCAGGTTTCCATATTTGAAGTAAATGATTTGTATCAAGGTCATTTTTAGTCCCTGAATTCCTTGGTTTCTTACAGGTTGAAAATACTTCATGCAATGGCAGCATAGCATGTAGATTAAGAATGTAGGCTTTTTTTTTCCTCCTCCTTCTCCCCAAAGCCCCCTGGTACATAGTTGTATATTCTAGTTGTGAGTGCCTCTGGTTGTGCTGTACGGGATGTCGCCTCAACATGACCTGATGAGTGGTGCCATGTCTGCACCCAGGATCCAAACCGTGGGGTTGGCCCCAGAATGTAGGCTTTTGATTCAACAGATGCATTTAAACCCTGAATGTGAGCTTCAATGTTTTTTTTTTTCTGAGAAGATTTGCCCTGAGTTAACATCTGTGTCAATCTTTCTCTATTTTGTATGTGGGTTGCTGCCACAGCATGACTGCTGACCATTGGTGTAGATCCACACCTGGGAAGCAAACCTGGGCTAAAGTGGAGTGTGTGGAACTTAACCAGTAGGCCATGGGGCTGGACCCTGAGCCTCAATTTTTTTAATCCGTAGCATGAGAATGATAAAAATGATGATCTACCTTAGAAGATTGTCGTGAGGTTTTAAGATATATTTTAAGCTATTATAACATCTGATATATAGTAAACTCTTAGTGACTGGTAGCTGTTACTTATTTTAGCTGTTATTAAATACTCACCGATTCTCTTATTCTGGTTGACCTTATTTGTTTGATAGGAAGTTCTGTTCAGTTTGGCTTTCTTTGGGAGAAAGAATAAAATAACTTTTGAGTGAACTTAAATCCTGTGTTGACGTTTTAATTTTTCACTGTGGTAAATTTGGAGAAGGCATATAAGTGAGTTTGAAATCCAGAATTCACAAAACAATGTATCAACTCTTTTCCTTAATTAGGAATATTACTTGAATTAAAATGTATTTCTTGAATTTATTTTACAAATTCTTGGTTAAAAGTCTATTATGGAAGGCTCATTAAAGGCTTTAATCTATTACTATGTCTTAAAATTATCCTTTACTAAAGAAAAAGGTTTAGATTCTGTTTCTTCTTACTCCTCAGCCTTTTTACGACTGCTAATTGATGGGCTGTTGTCAGTTTGCATAACTTGATCTTGTAAGTCAACTGAGACCATTAAACCAAAGTTAGTTTAAAATTCGTTACACTACTTAAGTTAATAATATAGTTGTTTGGGTTTTTTTCCTGAGAGTATAACATATGTACCTTTCAGCTAAAGGTTTTAAAACTCTGTTGAGTAACTCACTTGGCACCTTTTCCTCATAAGAAGAAAGATTTTTTGATTTGTCCCTCTTCATTCTAATACAGTTAATACTTTGGTGCAAATTAAGAGCTTAAGTTACAGTCCTTTTTATAATCAAGGTTTCTGCAGAGTCTGTACTTGACTTTTTTCAGAGCCTAAAATTTTTCTGAAAGGTTTGATGACATTTAAAGCGTAAGGAGTTTTGGCATGACTTTGGCAAGATAACTTTGGTGACTTTGACAAGATTTTGGACTCTTGACCACCCTCCCTGAAGTTTATATAAACAGTGGTCACGTTAAATAATTAAAACAGACATCCCTTCACATTTTGAGAAACTTGAGAGCCTTTACGTTTCAGAATTTTTAACCACATACAAACTGATCTTAGAGCATAGTAGTTTCCCTCTAGTGAGTCATTGTAAATTGTGAACCTGGTCTTTTTATCTATATCTCATTTATTTTCTTGAGAAATAGGCAGCTGGTTTAGTTGTGCTATTTCAGCTTCAACAAGGCTGAAGGTCCCTACTTGGGAACTTCTGATTTTACATGGGCTGTCACACAGGAACAAAAACTCTCCTAGATTTAAATAAGAAAAAGAATTATTAGATTTTAGGGCCAGTCCTTTCTTGAAAAAAAACTCATGAATTATAAACCACTTTTAGGATAAGAGAGGTAAGGGCTAACCTTATTGAGTACCTGTCCCTTCCATGATTGATTATAGTAAATCATACATTCAGAAGAGAATATGTTTATATTATTTCCTGGGGACCAGACCATCCTGTTTGTTTTCTAGGGTGGTTTCCTTACTCTTAATGAGGAAAGGTGACTTTATCAGGTGGTGAGTGTTATCTCTTAGAACCTGAACCTACAATCCTGAGCTTGCAGCACAGGAAAACTCACTTTGTCCTGGGTCTGAATTATCAGCAAAGAAAGAAAACTCTTACTTCATCAGATTAAGGTTTAAAAAGTCTGATAATATTCTCAAGCCCATACATGTATTTCAATTTCAAAAACTTGCTGCTCAGCATTTCTTAACTAACACTGACTGTTAGCAGATTTCTCAGTTTTGCACAAATATTACTCCACTATTATATGGATCTATTCTTAGTAATAATGGCTGTAGCCACAGGAAAAAAACAACAAAAATCTGTATGTAGTTTCCTTACTTTGTTTTGGCCTTTAGGTTTTCAGCAAAAGCAGCTAACCAATATTTAGCAGAGGTTAGAGTAATAGAATGCAGCGTCCTTCTAGAAGTTTCCCCACTGATACCTAAGATGAGTTATATTTGATTGTAGTATCCTGCCTCAACCCTCAGCTCTTTGCTTGAGTTAGTCATCTCAGACATAACACCTTTTATTAACTTAAAATTGACAGAGTCTAAGGACTTTTAGTAAAGAACCCAATAGGGTCATGGGATTTATTTTGTTAACATGCATGGAGAGGAAGTGCAAATGAGGCTTAATAAGGAAACCTCAAGAATATATGCTTTAGAAAACAGATTATTTAGAAATTATATTGACAAATTATTAAGTTAGAGATGTAATCAGACATGCAAACTTACAGGGGTTATAGTAACATATCAGAGCAAAGAATAATAGTTTCTGAACTCTCAGTGCTCTAAGACTGCTTTTACAAAAACAATAACAAGGACTATTTAATATCAGAAATTAAGCTAGTTAAGATATAATTTCGTATATCTCCACACTAGACAGAGTGGGTTGACAGTTCTGTGAAGTTTTTATTTCACCATTTTGTCAAAACTAGATTTATGATGTCTGCTTTTCTGCAGTTATAGGGGGAACAATATAGGGAATATATTTTCCTATTCCTGGATATTTAACATGTACTTAGGAGGGCTGCTAGAATTCTGTTATCACCAAGAGGGGTGATAACACTAAAGCAAACTTTAGAAGCTCAAAACTTGTAGTAAGAAAAGGAAAAGGACATATAATCTATGATTAATAGCATATAGAATTTGGTTCTTGTAATGTTTTGCATCTATAGTAGTATTAAAGAACATAGATCTTTTAATATATATATGTACACATATGTATATGTATTTTTTGTGTGTGAGGAAGATTGGCCCTGAGCTAACATCTCTTGCCAATCTTCCTCTTTTTGCTGATGAAGATTGTCACGGAGCTAACATCTGTGCCAGTCTTACTCTATTTTGTATGTGGGATGCTGCCACATCATGGCTTGGTGAGTGGTGTGTAGATCCATGCCCAGGATCCAAACCCGTGAACCCTGGGTCACTGAAGCAGAGCAAACGAACTTAACCAGCATGCCACTGGGCCGGCCCCAAAGAACATACATTTTATAGAGAAGTAATCCTGGGTTTGAATTGTAGCTCTATTACGTTATTTTTATAAGCCTCACTTTTGTCATCTGTCGGAATGGCAATATTAAGGGCTCAGTAAGTCGTAGCTCTTTCTATTAAAATTTTTTCCTTCTGATGTTGACATTTTCCTTGCCATTTTTATTTAAATTTTTATTTGTGTCTTTGTTTATCCCAAAATAAAAGATAACAGCGTACCTATTTTCATCTCCTGTAATGTATCTCTTATATAACTGAATCTTTTAACCTTTTTTAAAAATTTGAAATATAACATTCATACGGAAAAGTGCACATAATGATAATACATGGCTCAGTAATTTATCAGAGTGAATACCTCTTTTAACCACTGCCCACACCAAGAAGCAAAACATTTTCAGCTGCCTAGAAGCCTCCCTTACACTCCCTCCAAGTCCCTATTCCATCTCTGCCCTTAAAGGTAAACACAATTCATATTTTTATGTTGATCACTTTCCTGCTTTTCTTTATAGTTTTATCACCTGTTTACATCCCTAAATACTATGATTTAGTTCTGTCTGTTAACCATGTACATAGAATCACATACTATGCATTCTTTTGTCTGGCTGTTTTTGTTTAACTTTGAGATTTATATTTCATGTAGTTCTAGTCTACTCATTTTCATTGTTGTATAATACTTCTCTAAAAATGTACCAGCATCAATCCGTTTTACTGGTAATGGCCGTTTAGGCTATTGCAATTAGTGTAGTGTCCCGCCTTCTTTTCCATGTCTTTTGGTGCACATATGCATACATTTTATTTGGACATATATCTAGAAGTGGAATTTCTTGATCATAGGCTTTGTGTATATTCAATCTTATGCATTAATGCTAAGGTTTTCTTAAGTGATTATGTTAATTTACACTTCTACCAGGAATGAGAGTTCCATTGCTTCACATCCTTGCAAACACCTGGTATTCTTACTCTTAGAGATTTCTGATAGATGTATAATAGTACCTCAATGTCATTTTACTTTTACATTTGTTAATGACTAATGAGATTGAACACCATTTCATAGGCGTATTAGCTATTTGGATACTTTTTGAGAAGTACCTGTTCAAGTCTTTTACCCATTTTAAGAATCACATTGTCCCCCTTTTCCCTACTGGTGTATGGAGATTCCTTATGTTTTGGATGCAAGTCTTTTGTCTGACATACACATGTTGCTAACACCTTCTTCCACTCTGTGGTCTGCTTTTCGTTCTCTGGTGTCTTTTAAGAGCGATTGTTCATTGAACTTAAGGGTGTGTAACTTATCAAAAGTTTTTTTTTATGGCTAATGTTTTTCACTTATGGTTGAAAAGGTCTTTGTTACCCTAAAGTCATGAAGATATTTTTCTGTATGCTAGAAGTTTTAGTTTTACTTTCACATTTTGATCTGCACTTCAGTTGGAATTTATTTTTATATATGGTGTGGGTGAGGGATCAAGATTCGTTTTCTTTTCCATATGGACAACCACTGGGCCTAATACTATAGCAAAGACAATCCTTTCCTCTTTGTTCTGAAGTACCATTTTTGTCATAAATCACATGTTTCTTTGCGTCTGAGTCTGGGATCTCTAGCATGTTCCATTAGTCCATTTAGTTAATCTTGTGCTGTTTGTACACCATCGTAATTTCTGGAGCTTTATGAGAAGTGTTGCTAACTGGTAAAGCAAATTCTACTTCCCTGTAATTTCTTTTTTATTGAGTTATAACTGACACAACATTATAGTAGTTTCAGAGGTACAATGTAATGATTTGATATGTCTATATATTGCAAAATAATCACCACAGTAAGTCTGGTTAACATCCATCACCACACATAGTTAACAAATTTTCTTTTCTTGTGATGAAACCTTTTAAAGAACTGTTCTCTTAGCAACTTTCAAATATGCAATACACTTTTATTAACTGTAGTCACTATGCTGTACATTATGTCTCCACTCCTTGTCATTCTTAAAGAGTGTGTTATCTCTTTTTGGACCTTTGTCTTTGGAATCAGCACCTAAAATTCTGCACATACACCTCTTTGGGTGCGTTGAACCTAAAGGTCAATTTGGGGAGAACTGTCATCTCTGCAGTATTGAGTCTTCTAATTTATAAATAATGGTAAATGTTTTATTTACATGTTCTTTAATTTTTCTCAGTTTTCCTGTTATGTAAGAAATATATATATATAAAATATAGTTTGTGTGTGTATATTTATTTATTTGTGTTGACTTTGTAAGCAGCAATCTTGCTAAACTAATTCCAAAAAAAGTTTATCTGAAAATTATTTTGGATCTTTTACTTACATAATCGTATCCTCTCAGAGCAATATTGGTTTTAATTCTTTTCTAGTTCTCTGCCTTCTATTTAGTTTCTTGCTTATTGCACTGCACTGTCTAGGACCTTGAGTTCAAATTGAATTGAAGGCATTCTTACCTAGTCTCAGAAGGAAAAGTTTTAACATTTCATCATTAGTATAGTATTTGCTATAGGACTTATGTAGATGTCTTTGATTAGATTAGAATGAAGCCATACATTCTGTCTTTAAACTTGTTTTTAATTTGTATTCCTTGCCTGTGTCAAGGCTTAGTGTCATAGTTTGTTGTTTGATGATTTGCTTTGGATTTTTATTCTTATATTTAAACCGCTGTTTATGAAAAGAAAACTTCTATAATGTAAGCATATTAGATTTAGAAATGGGTTGGAATATTGTATAGAAAAAAGGAAACATTATAACTTAGATTGGAACTTAATTCAGTAAATAGTTGATATTGTAATCAGTGTGTGACTCTAAAATATATTTGCTTTGATGGATACTGAAGTGACTAGAAATCATAGGTAATTTCATATTTTTTAGAAGGAAGGATGAGGTGGTTTATTAAAAACTAAGATGATTTATTAAACTAATTTAGTGCTCAAGTATTTGGGTTGCTACCTTCCAAAGAGATATAGCGTAGCATGTGGTAAGATGATACTACTTGGATAGATGGTTCTCCCTTTTAGGCAAGAAGCTAATATTAATTTTTCAAGTTGATTTTATGTATATGTATAAAAAATGTATAGTCACCTGTTGCTAATGGTGGGGATATGTTCTGAGAAATGTGTCGTTAGGTGATTTTGTCATTGTGCGAACATCACAGTATACTTAGAAATCTAGATGGGATAGCCTACTAAACACCTTGGCTATATGGTACTAATCTTATGGGACCACTGTTGTATATGCAGTCCATTGTTGACTGAAATGTCGTTACGTGATGCATGACTGTTTAGGTTAAATTACTTCCCTGATAGGTGTGTAATTCTATTTCTTAGTTTATTCTTTTAAAAATAGATAAAATGTATGGTTTTAGAGGCAGCACAATACTAAATGCTCTTGTTTTTAATTAAAGTGAAAGACATAGGTATTTCATATATTCAATATACATTGTCATCTTTATGCTTCTTTGTAGATTAGAATATGGCTACATATCCCTGCTGTCATGCAGCACATTATCCCTTTTAGGACCTATGTTATCAGGTAAGTTGATAAAATCTTCCCCCCTGATTATCAATGTAATAATGTTTAAAAGTTTATAAACATGGTACAGAATTAAATTGTTTTGAAAGTCCCTTGTACTCACATCCTCTAGAAAAAAGTTTAATTGGCATTTTAGTGTATAGTATTTTTTTATGCACATGTGTAGGTTTATACTTAGTGTTTACTCTTTTTTTTTTTGAGAAAGATTAGCCCTGAGCTAACATCCACATCCATGAGTGAGGCTATCCTGGAGCATCTAGTTCTAGCCTAGTCAGCCCAGATCAGAAGAGCTAGCTATCAGGAGAACTGAGAAATAATAAATGGCTGCTATTTTAAGCCACTAAGTTTTGAGAGTTGTTTTCTTATACAGCAAAGGCAAACTGATACATGGCTCCATCCTGGACTCACTTCTATTCTCTTTCTATATTCTCTCCCCAGATGATCTCATTCATTCCTGTGGTTTTTAAGTGCTGTCTGTATGCTGACAACTCCTAAATTAATGATATTGTTCTGAACTACAAGCTTATGCTGCTCATTTGCCAGTGCCACTTAAATGTCCCACAAACATCTTAAAATATTTAAGTTCTCCCAGTCTTTCACATCTCAGTTAATGATACCCGCAGCACAAAAGAGAAATCAAGAGGATGGGGGTTAGAGTGTCATCCATGATGCTACCCTTTTTCCTTAAACTCTGCAATCACCAATTTTATCAACTTCACTTTCACTTATATCCATTCAATTTTCAAAATTACCATAAATAATCCTTGTACAAGTAACCATTTCTTCCCAGGACAATTGCATTAACCTTTCAATTGGTCTCACAGCTTCTACTCCAACCCCCCTATAATTTATGATCCACTTAAAGGCCAAAGTGATCTTTTAAAAACCATCATGACTCATCTGCTTAAAACCCTTCAGTAGATTCCCACTGCTAAATTAAATCCAAACTCCTTACAATAACTTGAAGATCCTGAATAATCTGCCATTGTTTATCCAACTGCATAGCACAATTATATCCTCTTACACACTATGCTCCACATCAGTCTGCTTCTAGCTTCTTTAATATATCATATTCTTTCCAACTTCAAGGCCTATGCCCTTATGTTCCTCCTACTTGAAATATGTCCTTCTAATTATCATCCAGTTGGCTGATTCATATTCTTCAGATGTCACCTTTCACAAAGGCCTCATATTCCTTCTCTACCACGTTACCTTACTTGCATAGCACTCATGACTATGATTCTTTTCCTGACACTTTCTCCAACAACTTAACCAGTAACAGGAAAATAGCAGGCCTCAAATCTTTGCAAATGAATGAACGAGAAAAAGTATGAAGAGCTTATAAATATTATCAAGAAACACAATCTTAGAACTCTAACAGTCCATACTCTAAGTCTAGTCAATATAATTCTTTCTCCCTCCTCTTCTTAGGTTTCTTTCTTACATTGAGACTTACAAAACTCAAATGTCACCTCCTTCTCAATGACACCTTCTCTATTCCCATACTTAAAATTGTGACCAACCTTCTAGAACTCTCAATCCATCTTTGCTGCTATTTTCCTATGTAATAGTCATCACTTTCTAACAAACTATATCATTTACTTATTTACTTTGTACATAGACTGCACAAGAGGAAAAATTTTTTCTTCTCTGCTATATCCCCAGTGCCTAGAACATAGTATATATTTGTTGACTAAATAAATACAGTGGAATACCATGTAAACACTGTTAATCTCTTTAATTCTTTTTATATACTCATGTAAAAAAAGTCCTGTGGTTGGCAGGCTGATTGGTCTTGGGGAGGACAGGGGAGCTCATATACATCTTGCAGTTGGCTAGATGTCAGTTGGGGCATCAGCCATGTCTCTTTCATCTAGCAGGCTAATCTAGGTTCTTTTTCTTGGTGGTGGAAGCGTTCCCAGCGAGAGAGGGCAAGCTCGAAAGCTTTTCAAGCTTCTACTGTATCACATCTCTTAATGCCCCATTGGCCAAAGAAGGTTTCATGGCACAGCTCAGATTCAAGGGAATAGAGAAATAGGTGACACCTCTTGATGGAAAGAGTGGTAAAGTCACATTGCAGAGACTTCTATATAAAGTGATGGGAGGAATTTGGGGCTTTTCTGTAGTTCATTACAAGACCTGAGGAGCACTAATGTTGAAAGGTTGGATAGAGAACAAGGAACCAACCAAATAGACTAGGCAGGGCCTGAGAGTTTTGGAAGCCAAAAAGAAGAATGTTTAAAATGTACACATTTTAAAGAATTTTGGCTGTGTGAGGGAGTAGATGTACTGTTTATATTAAGTCAGCTGAAATTTACTAAAATAGGAGCTATATACATGACAGGTATTAGAGAAGAGTAAAGCTTTACTGGAGGTGCCAAATCCGATGTTAAATGACTTGGCTCTTTGCAGTTTCTGATTCAAGTTGGTCTCTCAGCAAAGGACACACTGCTAACAGGTCACCATCCTTGAAGCATCACTTAGAGATAGTTTAAATTGGGAATGTTAATCCCAGAATGCCAGGTTCTACTGTACTAAACATTTTGGAGGTATGGAGCAAAGGAATATTATTGAATTACTGAATGACCTTTAGAAATATTTTATAAGTTTTTGTGTATATTTTATTTCTGAATCATTTCAGGTATTTATGCAAGCTCTCTGATCAAGAGTTAAGACAGAGTGCGGCTCGCAACATGGCTGACTTAATGTGGAGCACAGTGAAAGAACCATTGGATACAACGTTATGCTTTGATAAAGAAAGCCTAGATCTTGCGTTTAAGTACTTTATGTCACCTACTTTGACTATGAGGTTGGCTGGACTAAGTCAGATAACGGTAAGCTGTCTTTGTTTTATTTTTGTTCGTTTTTTATTTGCCCTCCAGACTATCATTATCATCACAATAATATCTCATATTTGTGGAGCTCTTTCTTTGTGCTAGGAGTTGTGTTCAGTATTTTACATGCATTACTTTGTATGGTCCCTACAAATAATTTCTGTATTTTCTCTATTAAATACAAGGAGACTGAGGCTTAGATTTAGAAGGATTTATACCTTGGGTCTTTGATTTCAGGGTCCAACTCCTTCACTGTTTTTTTTTTTTTTAAACTATTTAGCTTTCTACATTTAGAAACAATGTTTTCAGAGAGAAAGACAATTGGAAGAGATTATAAGTAGTTACTTAATTCATTTTCCAGGCAGAAGCCACAGATTATTGGGCCATAGGCCAAATTTGAGTAACGGAAATGTTAGGTTTGGTTTGCACAGTAACAAATACTGTTTTAAATAGGGAGAAATCTGTATTATTGGCTTCTCTTGGTGGATGCGGTGGAGAGGAAGACCTGGTATCCTTGAATCTATATTCTTGCATAACAACAATTTGCTAGAGCTAACTAGTTAGCTGCATCCTTTAGAATGGATATGCATTCTTTGGTTTACCAAGGTCTCCATTAGCTTTGCTCCTTTACATTTCCTGCCTCTTTTTGTAGTGTAGTTATTCTGAAGTAGCTAGATTTTACCCATGTATTGAACTTGGTAAATATAGAAAATACTTGTCGACATTTTCTCAAATTAAATCTTAAATGTGTTTATCTAGGGAGCTTTATCCCAAAACTTGATGTCTGTAATGACATATTACTAGCTGCCTTGCGTTAATATTTTTGTATTTTTCCCTTATTCAGCTTTGTTTTCTCTAGTGTTTCTTTGTTCTTGGTTTTCTCTAGGACTAAAGCATAAGTATTACTTGTGGAAGGAATTTATTTAGTGTTTTAATACAATAAAGGAAATAGCCAGACTAATTGGGAAGTGTGTATATCTGTTTATCTAATATTTTATAATTTTGATGTGGTTATTGATTATGAGCCACATATTTCAACCATGTTTGTTTTTTTTTTTACAATTGCTAACATATATAAGAATAATGTTGGAAAAAACTTTTAATTTCTTTAATTATAGAATCAACTTCATACCTTCAATGATGTGTGCAATAATGAATCATTGGTATCAGATACAGAAACGTAAGTAGAAGCATTAATTTATACCATTTTACCTAGTATACCATTTTGATCTTTAGCTGTTTATTTGATAAATATAATTGTGACTTTATTAGAATTGAATGTTTACTAGAAATTCTTTGCCTTGTGGCTTCATTTGTACCGTCTTCAATAAGCTTTCAGACCGATATATTGAAACATGTTTGTTTTTTAAAAGCATTTACCAACATATAGTGTTGTTTGTCACAAAATGCAAAAGGATACTATTTACAGGAGAGTTTAGTAATAAGGAATATGGTACTGATAGTTTTCAGAAAGCACACTGGATGCACAGAAAGAAAAGACCTCATTCAATACATTTTATGGAGAAAAACCAAGTTGATGCTCATGTATGAAAAGTAGTAGTTTTTATAGCTTTAGGGCTTTACAAGTTCTTAGAAATATTTATTTATTCCAATATTTATTCCATTTAGTTATCCAACCAGTATAGAAATTGGTTTATTAATCTCAGTTGGGTAGTAATATCTTCTGCTTGATCAGAGTTGTATAGTTTTAAGGTGTTAGAAAATTCATAATTACATGAATGAGTCATGTTTTTGCTGTACTGTTAACTTTCGTGCATTTATCTTAGTTCTGCCCTGTGGAGCTCACTCAGTTGAACCCAGTTCTTCGTGAATTTGAAAGCCAGAGACTGTCACTTTACTCTTTTTCTTCTTCAGGGTAAAGGGTTCTCATTCCTCCAGTTGTTCCTGATATGGTGTCACTTTTAGATTGATCACCAGAGCAGTCATTCACCTCTGACAACATTCTTTGTCAGTGGTCCTCCTAAAATTTGTTGCCCAGAACTGGCTGTAGCTTTATAAATTCTGGGTTATACTAGGAGTGCTATTTCACACTGTCAGGGCGTTATATGGACTATATTCAATGTATGTAAAACTACAGCTCTGGATTTCCCTTTTGACTCCTCATTGCCCCCACTCCCACCCTTCTAGCCCCACAAGACTGCCTCAGAGAATCTTAAAATTGTCAATGCAGTAATCAACCCCTCAACCCCTGCAAAAAGGAAAAACAATCCTAGAATCATCAGTGTGATAACCCCACACGTCCCGGGTAGGTTTTTATGTTGCTGAAATAGTGGATAAAGAGGAAGGAGGAATTCTATTCAAAAAAGTTTAAGGAATATATATCCTAAAATTCTGGTTAAGAAAAGAGGGCGGAGAGCAAAAGTTTTGAGGAATAGTGGGTAGAGAGAGTTTAAGTTGGGAAGAGAAGAGAATGCAGACAATGTGAGAATATTGGAACAAGTAGAAAAAGTGTGATAAATATTGTTGGAGCCTGTGAATTGGCTCTCTTTTTAAGCAGTTTTGTTAAGGTATAGACACTATACATATAAAATTCACTAGTTTTTACGATGAATTTTAGTAAATTTGAAAAGTGCTACTATTATCACAATGAAATTATCACAATCAAAAAGATCCCTTTTACCTCAGTTGTAGTCATTTCTCATTCCTAACCCCCCATTCTACTTTGTCTCTATAGATTTGCTCATTTTGAACATTTCATAGAAATGGAATCATATGATAGTGGTCTTTTTCATTGTCTTCTTTCACTTAGTATACTGTTTTTCTTGAAGTTGATTCATGTGGTGATGTGAATCCGTACTTCATTTCTTTTTATTCCTGTACGGTATTACATTATGTAGATATAACTCATTTTGTCTATCCATATGCCAGTTGATGAATATTTCAATGTTTCCGCTTTTGGTTAGTATGAATAATACTGCTTTAAACATTTGTGTACAAGTCTTATTGGGGCCATATGTTTTCATTTATCTTGGTAGATACCTAGGAGTATGATTGCTGGTTTGTTAATGGTCGTTTTATGTTTGACTTAAAAAAACCAAAATGTCAAAGTGTATTCCAGTGTACCTGGATTATTTTACATTCCCACTGGCAGCATATGAGGATTCCAGTTTCTCCTGTTCTTGCCAGCACTTGTTATTATCTGTCTTTTTTATTATAGCCAATCTAGTGTGTGTAAAGTGGTATTTCATTATGGTTGTAATTTGCAGTTCTCTAATTATTAATGATACTGATTATCTTTTTTAGGGGAGGGGGTGAGGAAGATTGGCCCTGAGCCAACATCTGTGCCAGTCTTCCTCTATTTTATGTGGGATGGTACCACAGTGTGGCCTGACAAGTGGTGCTAGGTCTGCACCTGGGATCCGAACCTGTGAACCCCAGGCTGCCCAAGCAGAGCGTGCAAACTTAACCACTACGTCACTGTGCTGGCCCCTTGACTATCTTTTTATGTGGTTTTTTGCCATTCCATTTCTTCTCTGGTGAATTGTTTGTTCACTTTTTTGCCCAGTTTTTAATTGGGCTGTTTGTCTTGTTTTATGGACTAGCGTTTGATCTGTACTGCAGAATGTTCATGTGTGATGAAGAATGCTGTTGATTCTGTTGTATGGAGTGTTCTGTAGATGTCGGTTAGGTCTAAAGAGTTTATAGTATCATTTGCCTTTTGTATCCTTGTTGATTTTTCTGCCTAGTTGTTCTATTATTGAAAGTAGAGTATTGAAGTCTCCAACTCCAGTTGATCTTCATTTTGTGGATTCTGTATTTGTGAATTTGCCTATTTGCCACAATTTATGTGTAACCCCCAAATCAATACTTGTGATACTTTCATGGTCATTTGTGGAAATGGATAGAGCAGTAAATAATTTGAGTCTCCCTATAATATGCACATTCCCAGCTGAAGTCAAACAAGTCGGTGCTCTGCATTCTTGTTTTAGCACTGGTACAGAGATGACCAGAGGATGGAAATTGTAGGCAGTAGTGCAGTTTAGTGCAAGAAGCTTTGTCTCTGGGGCCAGTTGGATGGGATGTGAATCCCAGCTCTAGCACCTGTTAGTGGGGCAGCCTCAGGCAAGTTACCTAAACACTTCTGCATCTCATTTTCTGTTTTGTAAAATAGAGAAAATAGAATCTACTAAGATAAGTTGTCTTTAGGATTTAAGATTCAAAGATTCAGTATTAGCTAATTCATTGCAGTAGCTTTATAGGAGGTAACTGCCAGGAGTAACAAGAATTGGCTATATTGTTTGTCTTTTTTTTTTCCTTCAATTCTGTGGTATGTGTATACAATGAAATACTATTCAGCCATAAAAAAAGAATGAAATCTTGCAATTTATGACAACATGGACGGACTTGAGGGCATTACACTAAGTGAAATAAGTCAGACAGAGAAAGACAAATACCATATGATCTTACTCATATGTGGACTTGAAAAAAACAAAACAAAAACCCAAGTTTGTAGATACAGAGAACAGATTGTCAGAGGTGTGTTTGTGTGTGTGTGTGTGTGAAATGAGTGAAGGGAGTCAAAAGGTACAAACTTGCAGTTATAAAAGAAATAAGACATGAGGATGTAATGTACAGCATGGTGACTATGGTTAATAATACTGTATCGCCTATTTGAAAGTTGCTAAGAGAGTAGAGCTTAAAAGTCCTCATCACAAGGAAAAAAATTTTTTTGTAACTGTGTGATGACAGATGTTAATTAGACTTACTGTGGTGCTCCTTTATTGTACACCTGAAACTAGTATGATGTTATATGTCAATTATACCTCAATTTTGAAAAAAAGGTAGTTTTTAGAAAAAGAGGGCCAAATAAAAGAAAGCAACACCAAGATCATTGTTAATGCCCAAATGAGAACCATGTCTCTTTTTTCAGAGAGAATGGGGTGGTGGGAAGGATGCTAGTGGTCTGTGGTGGCATTTTTACATAGGAGAAAAGCGTCTCTTGCCTTGCCCTGACTGAAGTGTGAACTTTAGGCAAAACAAATCTTAGTTGTGTGAAACGTCTGTCTTTAGAGGAGTTCCGCAATAGATTGTAGAACAGATTGTGTACCTAAAGCTATCAGATAAAATTTGCGTTTCGTCACACCCTCTGTCTTCTTCCAGTCAAAGGCAAACTGCAAGTCACATTATTGCATTGAGTCATTCTTCTAAAGAGAACCCACTCTAGGATGCACTTGATGCTACTGACATACTCTTTTTACCCATTTAAAGGAGTGAGTGATAATAATTAAAAAAAAAAAAGAGAGACTCAAGGGTTCAGTATTAGCAAATTTAGTGCAGCGACTTTATAGACTTAACTGCCATGAGTGTCAATAATTAGCTGTATTGTTTTTTTTCTCCTTTCAGTTCTGTTGGTTTTTGCTTCATGTGTTTTGGGACTTTTGTTAGGTCTGTATATGTTTACAGTTATGTTCCTGATAATTTCATCCTTTTATCATTATAAAATGTCCCTCTTTGTCTCTTTATAACGTTTTTTGACTTAAAGTCTATTTTGTCTGATATTAAACGGGAACTTTACTATGCTTACTATTTTCGTGGTATATCTTTTTTAGTCCTCTTACTTTCAACCTGTTTGTGTTTTTGGATCTAAAATAGTCTCTTGGAGGTAGCATATAGTTGGATTGAAAAAAAAACCCTACAATCTCTGCCTTTTGATTGGCGTATTTAATCCATTCACTCTAAATGTTATTTATATGGTCGGATTTACATGTGCTGTTTTGCTGTTGGTTTTCTATACATCTTTTGTCTTTTTTGTTTTTCTCTTTCTCCTTTGCTGCCTTATTTTGCAGTATGTCGGTATATCTTAGTATACCATTTTAATTCTATTCATTTTTTAAAGATATTTTAAAAATTATTTTTTCGGGGCCAGCACCATTGCTGAGTGGTGAAGTTCGCTCACTCTGCTTCGGTGTTTCAGGGTTTCACTGGTTCAGATCCTGGGCACAGACATGGTACTGCTTGTGAGGCCACACTGAGGCAGCATCCCACATGCTACAACTAGAAGAACTCACAACTAAAATATACAACTATGTACAGGGAGGATTTGGGGAGAAAGAACAGAAGAAAAAAAAAAAGAAAAAAGATTGGCAACAGTTGTTAGCTCGGCTGCCAATCTTTAAAAAAAAAATTATATTTTCAGTGGTTTCTTTATAGGTTACAATATACATCTTAATTTATTACTGTCTACTTCAGATTAAAAATAACTTAGTTCTAGTAAAATATGGAAACAGTACTCCAGTGTAGATCTGTACCTTTGTTTCTGATAAATCAGCTGTTAATCTTATTGTGGTTCCCTTGTACATGCTTAGTTCTTTTTCTCTTGTTGCTTTCAAGATTTTTCTCTTGGTCTTTGGCTTATAACAGTTTGACTGTTAAATGCGTCTAGGTGTGGATCTCCCATGTCTCTCCTAGTTTGAATTTATTGTGATTCTTGGATGCATAGATGAACATTTTTCATCAAGTTTGGGATGTTTTGTCCTTAATTTCTTTGAATTTTTTTTTCTGCTGTCGTCAGTCCTTTTGGGAGTCTTATTATATGTATGTTTCCAGAGCCCTGAATGGTTGTTATTGATAATGTTATCCGATTTTATACTTGCTCAGTTACAGTTCTCAGCTATTAGGAAAGTCCTTGAATCTCCTTTTGTTGTCCTTCAAAAGACAAAGGATGGAGTATATATTTTAGAATTTTTTATTTAAGTGACGTTATAAAGATTTATAACATTGTGAAATTTCAATTGTACATTACTATTTGTCAGTCACCATGTAAATGCTCCCCTTTACCCCTTGTGCCCATAGCCCCTCCCAACCCTGGTAACCACTGAACTGTTCTATTTGTCCATGTGTTTATCTCCCACATAGGAGTGAAATCATGTGGGGTTTGTCTTTCTCTGTCTGGCTTATTTCGCTTAACATAATATCCTCAAGGTCCATTCATTTTGTTGTGAATGGCATGATTTTTTCTGTTTTTATGGCTGAGTAGTATTCCATTGTGTGTGTGTATATATATATATATATATACACACACACACACACCACATCATCTTTATCAATTCATCAGTTGATGAACACTTGGGTTGTTTCCACATCTTGGCTACTGTGAATAATGCTGCAGTGAACATAGGGGTGCATAAGTCTCTTTGTATTGTTGATTTCAAATTCTTTGGATAAATGCCCAGTAGTGGGATAGCTGGATTATATGGTATTTCTATGTTCAATTCTTTGAGAAATCTCCATACTATTTTCCATAGTGGCTGCACCAGTTTGCATTCTCACCAGTTGTGTACGAGGGTTCTCTTTTCTCCACAATCTCTCCAACAGTTGTTATTTTTTGTCTTGGTGATTATAGCCATTCTAATGGGAATAAAGTGATATCTAAGGGTAGTTTTGATTTGCATTTCCCTAGTGACCTAGTGCATTGACTAGTGACGTTGAACATCTTTTCATGTGCCTATTGGTGATCTGTATATCTTCTTTGGAAAAATGTCTCTTCATATCCTCTGCCCATTTTTCATCAGATTGTTTGTTTTTTTGTTATTCAGTTGTGTGAGTTCTTTATATATTATGGAGATTAACCCCTAGTTGGATATATGATTTGCAAATATTTTCTCCCAGTTGGTGGTTTGTCTTTTCATTTTGATTCTGGTTTCCTTGCCCTTGTAGAAGCTGTTAGTCTGATGAAGTCCCACTTGTTTATTTTTTCTTTTGTTTCCCTTGTCCGAGAAGACATGGTATTTGAAGAGATCCTTTTAAGACTGATGTCAAAAGAGTGTACTGTCTATATTTTCTTCTAGGAGTTTTATGATTTCTGGTCTTACCTTCAAGTCTTTGATCCATTTTGAGTGTATTTTTGTGTATGGAGAAAGATAATGGTCTACTTTCATTCTTTTGCATGTGGCTGTACAGTTTTCCCAACACCATTTATTGAAGAGACTTTCCTTTCTGCATCCTATGTTCTTGGCATCTTTGTTCAAGATTAGCTGTCTGTAGATGTGCAGTTTTATTTCTGGGCTTTCAATTCTGCTCCATTGACTTGTGTGCCTGTTTTTGTACCGGTACCATGCTGTTTTCATTACTATAACTTTGTAGTATATTTTGAAGTCAGAGATTGTGATGCCTTCAGCTTTGTTCTTTTTTCTCAGGATTGTTTTGGCTATTCGGGGTCTTTTGTTGCCCCATATGAGTTTTAGGATTCTTTGTTCTGTTTCCATGAAGAATGTCATTGAGACTCTGATTGGGATTACATTGAATCTGTAGATTGCTTTAGGTAGTATGGACATTTTAACTTTCTTATTCTTCCAGTCGATATTCGTGAAATATCTTTCCATTTCATTATGTCATCATCTCTTTTCTTTCAGTAATGCCTTATAGTTTTCCTTGTATAGGTCTTTCACCTCCTTGGTTAAATTTATTCCTAGAGGTTCTTTTTGTTGTGATTATAAATGGGATTGTATTCTTGAGTTCTCTTTCTGTTAGTTTGTTATTAGAGTATAGAAATGCAACTGATTTTTGTAAGTCGATTTTGTACCATGCAACTTTGCTATAGTTGTTGATTATTTCTAATAGTTTTCTGATGGAATCTTTATGGTTTTCTATAGATAAAATCATGTTGTCTGCAAAACAGTGAGTGTCTCACTTCTTCATTGACTGTTTGGATTCCTTTTATTTCTTTTCCTTGCCTAATTGCTCTGACCAAAACCTTCACTACTGTATTGAATGAGAGTGGCAAGAGTGGGCACTTTTGTCCCTGTTTTCAGAGGGATACCTTTCAGTGTTTCCCCCATTGAGTATGATATTGGCTGTGGATTTGTCCAGTATGGTCTTTATTATGTTGAGGTACTTTCCTTCTACACCTATTTTATTGAGAGTTTTTATCATAAATAGATGTTGGATCTTGTAAAAGACTTTCTCTGCATCTGTTGAGATGGTCATGTGGTTTTTATTCCTCATCTTGTTGATGTGGTGTATCACATTTGTGAATGTTTAACCATCCCTGTGTCCCTGGTATAATCCCACTTGATTATGGTGTATAATCCTTTTGATGTATTGAATTGCTGTATTCGGTTTGCCAATAGTTTTATGAGGATTTTTGCTTCCATGTTCATCAGCGATATTGGCCTGTAATTTTCCCTCTTTGTGTTGCCTTTGTCTGGTTTTGGTATCAGGTTGATGTTGGCCTTGTAGAATGTGTTAGGAAATGTTCTATCTTCCTCAATTTTTTTGAATAATTTGAGAAGGATGTGTAATAAATCTTATTTGGATGTTTGGTAGAATTCTGCAGAGAAGCCATCTTGTCTTGGACTTTTATTTTTTGAGAGATTTTTGATTACTGTTTCAATCTCTTTACTTGGGATTGGTCTATTCAGAGTCTCTGTTTCTTCTTGATTCAGTTTTGGGAGGTTGTATGAGTCTAAGAATTTAGCCATTTCTTCTAGATTGTCCAATTTGTTCACAGAGTTTTTCATAGTATTCTCTTATAATCTTTTTGTATTTCTGTGGTATCTGTTGTAATTTCTCCCCTTTCATTTTTTATTTTATTTATTTGAGCCTTCTCTCTTGTTTTCTTTTTTAAATTTTTTTTTTTTAGATTTTATTTTTTTCCTTTTTCTCCCCAAAGCCCCCTGGTACATAGTTGTGTATTCTTAGTTGTGGGTCCTTCCAGTTGTGGCTTGTGGGATGCCACCCCAGCATGGCCTGATGAGCGGTGCCATGCCCATGCCCAGGACCCGAACCGACGAAACACCGGGCCACCTGCAGCGGAGCGTGCGAACCTCACCACTTGGCCACAGGGCTGGCCCGTTCTCTCTTGTTTTCTTAGTGAGTCCTGCTAAGGGCCTGTCAGTTTTGTGTATCTGCTCCAAGAACCAGCTCTTTGTTTCAGTGATCCTTTCTACTGTATTTCTTGTTTCAATTTCATTTATTTCTGGCCTAATTTTTATTATTTCCCTCCTTCTGCTGAGTTTGGGCTTTGTTCTCCATTTTCCAGTTTTCTTAGGTGTAGTTTAAGGTTGCTTATTTGAGATTTTTCTTGTTTGTTGAGGTAAGCCTGTAGTGCTGTGAATTTCCCTCTTGGTACCGCTTTGCTGCATCAGATATGAGTTAGTATAGTGTGTTTTCCTTTTAATTTGTCTCCAAATATTTTTTGATCTCTCAATTTCTTCAGTGATCCATTGGCTGTTCAGTAGCATGTTGTTTAGTCTCCACATCTTTGTCCCTTTCCCAGCTTTTTTCTTGTAGTTGATTTCTAGTTTCATAGCATTATGGTTGGAAAAGATGCTTGATATGATTTCAATCTTCTTAAATTTATTGAGGCTTGCCTTGTTTCCCAACATATGGTCTGTCCTTGAGAATGTTCCATGCGCACTTGAGAAGAATGTGTATTCTGCTGTTTTTGGATGGACTGTTACATATATATCTGTGAAGTCCATCTGGTCTAGTTTTTCATTTGATTACACTATTTCCTTTTTGCTTGTCTGTATGATCTATCCATTGATGTAAGTGGTGTGTTGTGGTCCCCTAGTATTGTGTGGTTGTTAATAATCTCCTCTGAGGTTGATTAATAGTTACTTTATGTACTTTGTTGCTCCTGTATTGGGTGCATAGATATTGATAAGTGTTATTTCTTCTTGATGGAATGTCCCTTTGATCATTATATACTGCCCCTCTTTGTCTCTCTTTACCTGTTTTATCTTGAAGTGTGCTTTGTCTAATATAAGTGTGGCAACACCTGCTTTCTTTTGTTTGCCATTAGCTTGGAGTATCGTCTTCCATCCCTTTGCTCTGAGCCTGTGCTTTTTTGCACCCGAGATGTGTATCCTGGAGGCAGCATATTGTTAAGTCTTGTTTTTTAATCCATCCTGCCATTTTGTGTCTTTTGTTTTGAGAATTCAATCCATTTATGTTTACTTTGTTTATTGATATATGAGAGCTTAATGCTGCGTTTTTTTTTTTCCCGCCGAGGAAGATTAGCCCTGAGCTAACATCTGCCAATCCTCCTCTTTTTTTCTGAGGAACACTGGCCCTGAGCTAACATCCGTACTCATCTTCCTCTGCTATATATGGGGGACGCCTACCACAGCATGGCTTTTGCCACTCGGTGCCATGTCTGCACCCAGGATCCGAACTGGTGAACCCCGGGCCGCCAAAGTGGAACGTGCACACTTAACTGGTGTGCCACTGGGCCAGCTCCACTGTAATTTTATCAAGCATTTTCTGCTTCTTCTGCATTTCCTTTCTTTCTCGTTCTGTGTATTTTGGGCAACCACTTTGGTTAGGTAGGTTTCTGTGGTGCTTTTCTTAGTTTTCTCTTTACTTATCATTTGTGTCTCTCTTCTAATTATTTCTTTAGTGGTTGCCATGAGATTAGTATAAAAAATCTCGTACGATAGTCCATTTTATGATAGCCTCTTATTTCCTCAGACTAAACTGATTCCATCCCTTTCCTCCTCATGTTTTAAGTTATTATTGTCACATCTTATTCCATCTTGTTTTCTGAGTTTGTGGTTAAAATGAGGAGATTATATTTATTTTTCATCTTTTCCTTTACCTTTAATGTTATAATTGTTTGCTAACCTGTTCTGATAGACAGCTCCAATTTTCTGGTTTTGCCTACCTATCTTCTTGTCAGGGTGTTGTAGTTGTCCCCCGACTTTTTTCAAGTATGAAGGCCTTCTTGAGAATTTCTTTGGGGCAAATCTTGTCCAGTGAACTCCCTCAGCTCTTGTTTATGTGGGAAAGTTTCTTTCCTCCAGCATATCTGAAGGATATCTTTGCTGGATAGAGTATTCTTGGCTTAAAATATCTGTGTTTCAGAATTTTGAATATGTCATTCCACTCTCTCATAGCCTGTAAGGTTTCTGCTGAGAAATCCACTGAAAGCTTGACAGGGAGTTCCTTTATAAGTTATTTTCTTGTGCCTTGCTGCCCTTAATATTTCTTGTCATTGACTTTTCCCAGCTTTACTATTATATGTCTTGGGGAATGTCTTTTTACAGTGATACATTTGGAGATCCATTAGCTTCTTTCATTTGTATTTCCAGCTCCTTCCCCAGTTTGGGAAGTTCTCAGCTATTATTTCTTTGAACACGCTTTCTGCTTCATTCTCCTTCTCTTCTCTCTCTGGAATACCTGTAATCCTTATGTTGCATTTCCTAATTGAGGTGGATATTTTTTCATTTATTTTAGTCTTAGTTCTCTTTCTTCTGTCTGAAGTATTTCTATATTTCTGTCCTCTAAATTGCTAATTCTGGGGGCTGACCCCGTGGCCGAGTGGTTAAGTTCGCGCACTCCGCTGCAGGCGTCCCAGTGTTTCGTTGGTTCGAATCCTGGGCGCGGACATGGCACTGCTCATCAAACCACGCTGAGGCAGCGTCCCACATACCACAGCTAGAAGAACCCACAACGAGAAATATACAACTATGTACCAGGGGGCTTTGGGGAGAAAAAGGAAAAAATAAAATCTTTAAATTGCTAATTCTGTCCTCCATCATATCAGCTGTAGTGTTCAGGGAATCCACATTTTTCGCTTTATATCATCCATTGTGTTTCTCATCTCCAAAATTTCTGGTTGGTTCTTCTTTATAGTTTCACTCTCTTTTGTGAAGAAGTTCCTGATTTCATTCAACTGTTTATCTGTATTTTCTTGCAACTCGTTGAGTTTTTTATCAGCTATTTTGAATTCCCTGTCATTTATAGATTTATTTGCTTTCAGGATTGATTTCTGGGTACTTCTCATTTTCCTTCTGGTCTAGAGATTTAAGATATTTTTTCATATCGCTTGACAGTGTGGATCTGTGCCTCTGTATAGTGATAGTATCTGACCGCAACTGTTACCTGCTACCAGTAGGTAGGGGTCAGAGCTCTGTGTTCTGAGCTTGCTGTGATCTGTGTCTCCGTTGCTGTAGCTCTTGGCTGCTTTGCTTCTTTGCAGCGCTCTGGCTGAACTGGAGCACTGAGCAGGGGGAAGTCGCTTTCTTTTGCCTTTGTGATTCTGGAGGTGTTCTTGCATGGCCCTCACTATCCACTCTCCTGGGGTGCTAGCTTGATGAAGACAGTGCTGTGATAGCTTAGTTACCACTCTATGGGACTTCTCCCACTGGCTGTGAGGGAACTTGGAGAGCAGTGATGTTCCTGATTATGGCCGCACCTCTCCCCTTTCAGAGCCATGAGCAATCCCAGGGTCGCTGCCATTCAGAAGGGAGAGAGGATTTCCCTTAGCTCCTTCCACTTCCTCTGGGGGTGTCTTACAACTTCACCTTGAGACACATGGCTGCATGTGTTCTCAGACATCTTTTGTGTTGTGTGAATGTCCTCTGTTGGTGTATGAGTGTGTTTTTCGTTGTTTCTTAGAGCAGAGAGTCTAAGGGGAGAGCTCATGCCTCCATGATGCTGATGTCACTTCTTTTTCGAATTATTTTTAGTTCTTCAATTGTTTCTTTGTACGTTATGCAAATCAGAGAATTGAATCATAGATCACAACTTCTGTAGGGCTAACCAGAAATAGGTAAAATACATCATTACCAGTTATGTATTAATGTTTTACCTTTTGAGGCCCATATAGCTAACTTACAACTTTTTTTTAGTGTTTAGAATAAATTTTATTCGCAAAACTTAAATGTAATTCTTGTGTGTGTAAACAAGAAAAGGAATTATTCAGTCCTTCTAAGTTTATGTATAATCTATACAGATGAAAAAATTTGGGATTTTTTACTGCATATCCTATTTTGAAACATTTTCTTCCACCCGGAATATACCTATCACTAATTTTTTCATTGTGTTCTTCTATAATAGCCATTTAAAAAATTTTTAAAGAAATATTTCATCTGAATAGGCCTATATCTATTAAATTGAATCAACAATCAATAACCTTTCAAAAACAGAAAACACCAGTTCCACATGTGTTCACTGGTGAGTTCTACCAAATATTTAAGGAAGACGTTATAGCAATTTGCTATAGTGCTTTTCAGAAGATAAAAGCAGAGGAAATCCTGTATTACTCATTCTTTGAGGGCAGAACACCCTAATAGCAAAACCAGACAAAGACATTACTAGAAAAGAAAACTGCAGACCGGTATTTCTCATGAATGTAGATGCAAAAATTCTCATAAAGTATTAGGAACAAATCATATCCTGCAATGTATAAAACTGATAATACGCCACAGCCAACTGAGATTTTATCTCAGGTTGCAAGACTAGCTCAATATTTCCAAATCAATTAGTGTAATCAGCAGGCTAAAGAAGAAAAAGCACATGCTTATGTGAATAGATGAAAAAGCATTTGACAAGATCGAATACTCCTTCATGATAAAAACTCTCAGTAAAGTATGAATAAAGGACAATTTCCTCAACTTGATAAAGAACACTTACAAAAAATCTACAGGTAACATCATACTTAATGGTGAGACGCTCAAAGCTTTTGTACTAAGATCAGGAACAAGGAGAGTGTTCCCTCTCACCACTGCTTTTCAGCATTGTTCTGGAAGGCCTACCTGATGCAATAAGGCAAGAAAAGGAAATAAAAGGTATACGGATTGGCAAAGAAGAAATAAAACTGTGTTGAATCGCAGATGACCTGGTTTTATCTATATAGAAAACCTGAAAGCATTGACATTTGTAGAACTAATTACGGCAGGGTTGCAGGATATACAGGTTAATAGACAAAAGTAAATTGCTTTCCTGTATACCAGCAGTGAAGAAGTGGAACTTGAAATTTAAAATACAATACCATTTACATTAGCACCACAAAAAAGGAAATACTGTGGTGTAAATTTAACAAAATACAAACAAGATCTATATGAGGAAAATTACAAAACTCTGATGAAGCATGTCAAAGAAGAACTAAATAAATGGAGAGAGAGTCCATATCCATGGATAGGAAGACTTAAAATTGTAAAGGTATCGGTTCTTCCCCACTTGCTCTATAGATTCACTGCAATCTCATTGAAAATCCCATCAAGTTATTTTGTGGGTGTCAGCAAACTGACCCTAAAGTTTATATGGAGAGGCAAAAGTCCCCGAATAGCTAACACAATATTGAAAGGAAAAGAATAAATTTGCAGGACTGACACTACCCACCTTCAAGACTTATATAAAAGTTAGCATAATCAAGACAGTGTGGTATTGGTGAAAGGATAGGCAGATGGCTTATTGGAACAGAATGGAGAGCCCAGAAGTAGACCAGTATAAATATAGTCAGCTTATCTTTGAAAAAGGAGCAAAGGCAGTAGAATGGAGTGAAGATAGTCTTTCAACAATTAGTTCTGAAACAAATGGACAACCGTATGCTAAAAAAAAGAATCTAAACACTGACCTCACACTGTTGACCAAAATTGGTTCAAATGGGTCAGACACCTAAACATAAAATGGAAAACTATAACTATTAGAAGATAACATAGGAGAAAACCTAGATGACCTTGGGTATGGCAGTGGCCTTTTGCTTACAACACCATGATCCTTGAAAAAAAGAAGTGGTAAGCTGGAGTTCATTAAACTCAAAAACGTCTGCTCTGTGAAATACAATGTCAAGAGAATGAGAAGAGAAGCCACAGATGGGGAAAAATCTTTTCAGAAGACACATCTGATGAAGGACTGCTATCCAAAATATGCAAAGAACTCTTAAGTTTAAAAGTAAGAAAATGAACCACCTGATTAGAAAATACACCAAAGACTTTGACACCTCACTAAAGAAGATAATAGAGGTGGCAGATAAGCACATGAAAAGATGTTACATGTCCTCTTTCATCAGAGAAATGCAAATTAAAACAAAAATGAGATTCAACTACACACCTTTTAGAATGGTCAAAATCCAGAACACTGAGAATGCCAAAAGCTGACAAGAATGTGGAGCACCAGGAACTCTCATTCCTTGCTGGTGGTAGTACAGGAAGGTACAGCCACTTTAGAAGACAGTTTGGCAGTTTCTTACAAAACTCAACATACTCTTACTATAAGATCCAGCAGTCATGCTCCCTAATATTTAACCAAAGGAGTTAAAAACTTACGTCCACATAAAAATCTGCACACAGATGTTTATAACAGCTTTATTCATAATTACGAAACCTGGAAAGAGCCAATGGGCTATTGATAAATGAAGCAAAATGGATAAATCTTATGCTGAGTGAAAGAAGCCAGATAACAAAAGAATGCATACTGTGTCATATTTTTTACATAAAATTTGACAAAATGAAAACTATAATAATGGAAAGCACATCTCTGGTTGTCTGAGGAGTGGGGTTGTGGGGACTGGGAAAGGAGTGGAAATCACAAAGAGCATAAAGAAACTTTTCGAGTTGATCTATGTGTTATCTTGACAGAGGTGATGGATTCATAGATGTATACTTAAGCTTAAATTTATCAAACGGTACACTTTAAATATGTTCAGTTTATTATATGTCATGTATATCTCAAAGGTGTAAAAGATAGTTAACTGATACACTACCTTATTGGTAGAACTAACATAATAAGTTAACTTCTGTGCTAGTGAGGTATTACTTCAGAATAGAATTGATAACTCTTTTTAAACTATGAAGGATAATCTAAAACTGTTCTAAAATAAAAAGTGTTTTTTTTGAAATGAAGGATGAGATGTTGGTAAATGTAACTAATGTATTCTGAATGGTCCTTTGATATCTTTTTTGAGGGGACCACTTTGGTGGGATCTTCATTAGTATTAGGCAGGAGACTTGCAGTTTGACTTGGAGATAGTTCTTTTTTCCCACCCTTTTGGTAACCTACTTTCCTGATGTTATCTTGCCAAAGAGGACATATTGGGAAACTTTCCCTGAATGCCTCAGTGTATACTATGGAAGTTAAACAGTGGGAAGGCAAAGTCCTGGAGTAAGAAAATACATCACTTATTAGGTGTTATACTTGCTGTTCTCTCACCTGTGTACCTGGTGTTAGTTGTTAGCCTAACTTTTCAGGGGGTTTTTTTTTGCTTGATTGTACATTCAGGTATTAATGTTTCTTATATTTTATTCTAATTGTTCTTTGTAGTATTCTAAACAGTTAATTGTATATAATCACTTCTTTATAATTTCTATGTGAACAAATTTAGGTTTTCAACTGAGTTCGCCTTTTAGACACAGGAAAAAATGATGCTAATTTTTTTAACGTATTAATAACTATTTTTATTATTTGGCTTTAGGTCCATTGCAAAAGAACTTGCAGACTGGCTTATAAGCAACAATGTGGTAGAGCATATATTTGGACCAAATTTACATATTGAGGTTTGTGGACAATTACATGACTTCTCTGCTACATTAAGAGAGAGGAATGTTTTTAAAAATTAACTATAATAAGTTTTTCTTTTCCAGATTATCAAACAGTGCCAAGTGATTTTGAATTTTTTGGCAGCAGAAGGGAGACTGAGTACTCAACATATTGACTGCATTTGGGCCGCAGCACAGGTACTATTAACAGCTCGTGTTTATTATGTGCTTCCTCATAATATGTTCTAAGGGCTTTACTTCCCTTTGAGGTAAGTTCTGTTATCCCCATTTTATAGCTAAAGAAACTGAGACACGGAAAAAGTTGGGAAGGAATCTGTAAAGTCTGGCTTCAGAGCCCATATTACTGGTAGAATTGAAGCAAGTGAGAGTCATTCATTTGGAGGTTCTTCATGAAACCCTCTTGGGTTATTAAGAGAAATTTTCCTAATATTTTCATTTATACAGTCAGCTCTTCTATACTGAATGTTGTATTGGTATGTTTCTTTTCTATTATACTGTTCTCTTTCTGTATTTAATTTTTTGAATAGGCATATATCCCAAAAGTAAATGGTTCAAAATCCAAAAAATTAAATATAAAAGGATGTGTTATACATTTTTCCCTTCCTACCCCTGTCTCCCAGGCATGCAGTTCTTATCCTCTCATGTGCATCATAGAGTTTCTGTATAAACAGCTAATTGTAAACATTTTTCTTCTCTTGTAGTCCTCTCTTTCACAAATGTTGCATATTAAATGGACTTACCAACTTTTTTCACTTAATGATTTATCCTGGAGATTATTCCATGCCAATATATAAAACACTTATTTAAGACTGCGTAGTGTTTCTTTATGTTTGTACCATAATTTATTTAACCAATTCCCCTTCGTAGGCATTATTTTTCCCCCAGTTTTTCTATTATAAACAATGCTGCTGTAAGTAACTTGTAACACTCATTTTACCCAGGTGCAAAATTATGTAGGATAAATTCCTACTTATAAGTAGAATTGTAGGTTAAAGCATATATGTGGTTTACTTGTGGTAGATAATTGTGTGATAATGTCACTTTTCCATTATCCTCCTCAATACATTGTGTGCTTAAACTTCCTGATATTTACTAAACTGATGAGTGAAAAGTACTGTCACTGACATTTTAAATTTGCATCTTTTATATGAATCAGGTTGCAAATCTTGTGTTTAAGAGCCATTTCTCTTTCCTTTTCTGGGATTCTCTATTTATATTCTTTGCCGTTTGTCAGTTGCTTTACTTGTTTTCTTCTTTCTTGTTGGAGATCTTTATATATGAATGAAATTGGACTTTTGTCTTGTGTTGTGAGTTATGACTATATTCTACTTTGGTGTTGTTTTGCTTTGCTTAAGGTGGTTGGTTTTGCTGTTCTGTTTCAAGTTTGTGGTTTTAAACTTGTGGTTGAATTTTTTTTATGGCCTATGGATTTCATGTTATGGTTTGAAATGCCTTCTCCACTCCAAGATGATAAGAAAATTTCCCTTTAGTTCCTTCCTGTACAATTTCTGTTTCAATTCTGTATTTTAATCTTCGATCCAGTCGGAGTTTATCTTGGTTCAAGGTGTCATGTATATATCCAACTTTTTCCCCCTGCTTTTTTTTTTTTTTTTTTTATTTTGAGGAATACTCGCCCTGAGCTAACATCTGTTGCCAATCTTCCTTTTGCTTGAGGAAGACTAGCCCTGAGCTAACATATGTGCCAGTCTTCCTCTGTTTAGTGTGTGGGTCGTTGCCTCGGCATAGCCACCAGTGAGTGGTGTAGGTCCCGTGCTTGGCAACTGGGCCTGGGCTGCCAAAGCAGAGTGTGCAAAACTTAACCACTAGTCTGGCCCCTCTCCCATTTTTTTGTTATGCGGTTCTCCTCGTTTTGTTTGTTAGGTAACTCTTTTCCTCACTGCTTTGAGAGACTAATTTTATCTTGACTGGACAATTTCTGGACTTTGTAGACTGACATTTGGTATACCCGGGATTGCTAAACTTAATGGCCTGCAGGCCGACCAACTGATTTTGTAAATAAAGTTTTTTGCCGCATAGCCTTGCACATTCTTTTATGTATTATCTGTGGCTCCTTCCATGCTACAGTGACCGAGTACAGTACTTGTGACACAGATCTTATGACTCACAATCCTAAAGTATTTACTGTCTGGCCCGTCAAGAAAACATTTACTGCTCCCTGGGTTTATACTAGTGCTTTTAATTTATTTTCTTTGTGTTTTTGTAAAATTTTTTACAAAATTTACAAAATCTAGCAGGGCTGGTCTGTCCTCCTTTCATGTTTTAATGAATTTTTCTGTCTCATTTATGTCTGCATATGAATTTTAGCATTGTCTTATTCTTTAAAAATGTTTTTATTATGATAATGAGTAATTGGAGGAGAATTGATCTTTCTATCCAAAACATGTCATTTGTTTTCTTTTGTATTATTCAGCATTTCAAAGTTATTTGTACATAGATTTATTTGATGTTAACCCTCTTAGGAATTTTAATTTTATTTATTGTTGCTATTATAGTAGCATGTCTCCCATTATACATACTTACTTTCTGTTTTTTTTTTTAAAGATTTTATTTTTCCTTTTTCTCCAAAGCCCCCGGTACATAGTTGTATATTTTTAGTTGTGGGTCCTTCTAGTTGTGGCATGTAGGATGCCGCCTCAGCATGGCTTGATAAACGCTACCATGTCCGTGCCCAGGGTTTGAACTGGGGAAACCCTGGGCCACTGAAGCAGAGTGCGCCAACTTAACCACTCGGCCATGGGGCTGGCCCACCATTATACTTACTTTCATCCATTATATTTCTCTTTCTTCTATTACATTTAATGATCATTGCATATATACATAAACTTTTTATATATAGAAACATTTTTAAATTTTAGATTAATTGTGTGCCTTGAGATCTTAATTTTTTGATTGGTTGTGGTAATTTTTCAATACATTTACTTTTTATTTTCCTTATTTAATATTGTAGATTTAGCATCAGTGTCATTTTAACAAATTAAAGAAGCAGTTCATAGTTCAGAGTAAAGGGAAATTTTCTTTCATGACTTTCTGAAAGTGTTAGTTTGTTCAGTAGATTTTTAATTTTTTTTTTCACAGCAAGCCCACAAAGTATGAGAACAATGATGTCTTAAATAATAGAGAATAAATAACTAGGAATAGTGAAGTATTTATTCTTTATTGAAACAGAAATTCGTCAACTTTATAATTGATAATGTGACTGTTAAACTTTTAGCCTTTTACTCTAGCAAAAATTTGAGGTAAACTAGCAAGGGAATGATTAATTTGATATAGTTTGCAATAACTTAAATATCTATTAGAAGTTTGCTTAACAAGATGAAATAAATATGTATATTTTAAGGGTTGTTTTAATTGTGTGTTTCTGTGGTTTGTTATTGCTTTACTTTTGAATCTACCACCGATTTAGAATGATCAGTAACTTTTACATTTTGAGTTCTTTTGAGTTAAATGTAACTGATTTCATGGTGTCCAAGTTGATTGGTTTCACACAGAGTCTTGCCTGAGTCCTTTTTTCCTCCCCTCTGGAGTAAGTTTTTCAGGTTACTTTGCTCACCTGAGAGACACGCATGTACATGCACGATTTACCTATTATTAATTAGATTGGCTACTGCTCTTCTCATTGTTTGTATCACAGTGCAATCCAAGGAGAAAATGGACAAATATGGCACACAAGAAATTGATATAAGAAGTGCACATGGTTTATAAGTGTTTGAAAAATGCTTATCTTTGTTTGTAATTAAATGTAAGTTCAAATAATGTAATAGCATTTTCATGTATTGGGTAATCCCCATTATGTTCAGTAATACACTATATTGACCAGAGTGTGGTATAACTTTTGGGAAACAGTATAGAAATTCTGTTTCTGGTAATTTATGCTGTAAATATGTGCACATGAAGATGTTTGCTACAACATTGACTGTACTAGCAGATCATGAATGTCTGTCACTGTAGGACTGGTTAGATAAGTTTTGGAAGTCCATATAATAGAATGTTGTGTTGCCACGAGAAGGACTGAAGTTGCTGTATTATGTTCATGTAAAATGATCTCCAGGAAATATATTTGTTAAGCTCTGCATGGGTAATAGATCTTTTATTAAGAGAAAACAGCAAGTACACTTATATTCTCCCACTGTATAGAGTCATGGACCACATAATGATGTTTTGCCCAATGATGGGCTGCATATACAGTGGTGGTCCCATAAGCTTAGTACCATATGTCTAGGTGTGCAATAGGCTATACCATCTGGGTTTGTGTAAGTACATTCTGTGATGTTTGCACAATGACACAATTGCCTAACACATTTCTCAGAACGTATCACCGTTAAGTGATGCTGGATTCTATTAAAACAATTAGAAAAAGAGGATGCACATACGTATATATATTCTCTTTGTACTTGTGAATTCCTGGGACGATTTTAGAAAAATACAGAAATTTTAACAGGTTTGCTTTTGGGGAAGTGGCCTGGGATAGGTGGGAGACTTCCTTTTTATTGTCTGTGTCTATGCTTGAAATTTTTACGTGTGTGTATTAGTCTTTCAGCAAATATAAAACTAGTATATAAAGTTAAAGTAAACATTTTAACATTTAAATGACTTTCTCTACCATTTAAAGTTTCTTATATTCTGGTTTTATTGGGTTACCTCTCTACATCTCTCTCCACACCCTTCTACCATCAGGTCTTTGTCATAGGACATCAAAAAAATAAACTTTAAAGTCTTTCCACTCTATTGAAATTTATTGTTAAATGCTTTCAAAATTTTAAGAACTTTTGCATAAATTTATGTAACTTACTGGGATAGTAATTTTATCTTTTTTTTTTTTTTTTTTAAAGTTTTTACTTTTCCTTTTTCTGTCCAAAGCCCCTTGGTACATGGTTGTATATTTTCAATTGTGGGTCCTTCTAGTTGTGGCATGTTGGACGACGCCTCAGCATGGCTTGATGACTGATGCCATGTCCGCGCCCAGGATCCGAACCGGCGAAACCCTGGGCCACCGAAGCAGAGCACGTGAACTTCACCCCTTGGTCGTTGGGCCAGCCCCTTGGGATAATAATTTTATCTTAAAATGGAGCTAATAGCTTTTTTAAAAATAGATTTTCATGTCTCAATGACAGAAGTCAAATTCTTTAGGATTTAGAAGGAACTTAAATATCATTTGATTCTGATGTTCACTATGCACATTTTGTGACGATATGTGCAAATTTTCTTCAGATTCTCAAAGGGTGAATGATGACCGATTTTAAAAACACTGATATGTACTCTCGTGGTTATTAGCTTCTGCCTGTGTACTTAGTTGCACACACATTTAGATTACTGCTTTATAAGACATTGCATACTGTTATGCGAAGTTATGACTGTACTTCAGTTATAATCTGGCTGTTGCAATATGCCTCTCTATATTACATTTTATGATTTGAATCCTACCTTTTTAGGAGCTGTTAACATGAATGATTATTCCTTCTTATAGTGTATATTCACACCTCCTGTCTGTACTATATTCTTTATGTTGTTGGGTCTCTTGATACACCTTTGCTATCCATTCATATTTAAGAAAGACAAATCGTTAAGTGGCCTAGATATTCTTGGATGTTGTGAAATATTTTTCCATTAGAGCTTTCTTTCAAATGGGACTTCTGCTTGGCAACATTTTCTGGGGTAGTAATGGAGGTGTAACAACTTGTACTTTTCTCTTTAGTGTCACTACACTTTCTGCTTGTGTAACTTCTAAAAGAGAGAATGAAAAGAGGTATCAATATCTGCACCTAAAAGCTATGGGTTTATATAATTTTTTCACCCAGGAAAGAACCCTGGTGGATGGTTGGTGTAGGTTGGCTGCTTGTGTTTTTCTCACTTTCTCTAATTAAAACCGTGAAATCTTCTGTTTTCATCTCCATGACTCATTCCTGCTGTCCAACAGGTCTGGTCCTTTGAGTCCAGAATCTTTCCTAGTTACATTGGGAAGATTGACCTAACTCCTCTGCAGCTCACTTACAAATTATTCTGAACTACAGCTTTCTCGAGCTATACATTTTAAAATGTATTCCCGTTCATTTTAGTCATTCAGAAATTTGTTGAAATCACTTATTGATTCTCATTTTCTTTATGGGTTTGTTTCTTTTCATTCTAAAATATAGTATTGATTGATTCTCTTCTATGGAAGATGAGGAAATTCTCATCATTTTTGTCCTGTCTTCTCATTTTCCACTTCCCAGTTTTTATCAATTATGTTATTTGTACTTTGTTAAATTATATAGCTTTTAAATTCTACACTATAACCATAATTCCCGTAGTTGTTTAGAGTTAATTTTGTGTTTAGGTATATGACTCACCAGAAATCCTTTTTCCTCATTCCTGTTTTTCTTACTTTTTTTTCCTTATTCCAGAGTTAATTTGTATTTATTCTTGTGGGTTTCAGGAATCACGGAGTAATCTTTTGTTTTTCCTGAAGAGAAATTTGTGGATATTATATTCTGGGTTTTTACACCCGTAAGAAGTCTCTTTTCTTTGTACATGTAAGATACTAGAGCTACTTTTATTTTCTCTCAGAACTTTATAGTAGACATGACTAATAGTCATTGTTTTCTGAACAAACAACTTTTATTTTTAATGTTTTACAAAGAGAGAGAGATATATATAAAAATATGTATGTATGTATGTCTCCCATCAGTTTTTGTTGGAAGAATTTTTCTCTCGTGGTTTTTAAGGTATTCATTTATCCCATAAGGCTTGTTTTTTTTTTTTTAATTTGTTTTGAGATTTTGGTTGATGACTTTTCAGTGGCACTCATTAAATACATTTACAATGTTGTATAGCCATCGTCGCTATCTGTATCCAAACTTTGACATCATCCTCATCACAAAAAGTCTCAACTTAAAAAAAAAAAAATTTGAGGTCATAATAGTTTAGAACATTGTAAAATTTCAATTGTACGTTATTATTTGTCAGTCACCATATATATGTCCCCCTTTACCGTAACCTTACGCCAACGCCCTAGCCCCCTTTCCCTCTGGTAACCACTAATCTGTTCTCTTTGTCCATGTGTTTGTTTATCTTCCACATATGAGTGACATCATATGGTGTTTGTCTTTGTCTGGCTTATTTCACTTAACATAGTACCCTTAAGGTCCATCCATGTTGTTGCAAATGGGAAGATTTTGTCCAAAGTGTCTTAATTTTAATTAAGTCTAGTTTCTTTACTTTTTTCTTTTGTTGCTTGTGTTTTTAGTATCATACCAGTGAAACCATTGCCAAATCAAATGGCATGAAGATTTTCCCCAGCATTTTCTTAGAAGAGTTTTATGTATTTATTTCCTGAGGTTAGGTCTTTGATGCATTTTGAGTTAATTTTTGTGTATGATGTAAGGTAGAGGTCTACCCTCATTGTTTTGCATGTGAATATCCAGTTTTCTCAGCACCTTTTCTTGAGAAGACTGTCCTTTCCCCATTGAATGTCTTGGTACCATTGTTGAAAATCAGTTGACCATTTGTGTGCGGGTTTATTTCTGGGTTTTCTATTCTACTCCATTGGTCTGTATGTCTGTCCTTATGGCAGTACCATACTGTTTTTAAGTAGTCTTGTTTTATTGTAAGTTTCAAAGTCTTTTTGACCATTGTTTGGCTTTTCAGAACTCCTTACAATTCTATATGGATTTGGGGACTGGCTTTTCCACTTCTGGCAAAAAGGCTCTTGGAATTTTGATAGGGATTGTGTAGATTGCTTTGGGTTGTATTAACATCTTAACAATGTTAAATCTTCCTATCCTGGCACATGTATGTCTTTCCATTTATTTAAATCTTTATTTTCTTTAAGTGATGTTTTGTAGTTTCAGTGTTTGTCTTTCTTTCTTTCTTTTTTTTTTTTTCCTGCTTTATCTCCCCAAATCCCTGCTGGTACATAGTTGTATATCTTAGTTGCAGGTCCTTCTAGTTTTGGCATTATGTTTGTCTTTCACCTCCTTTGTTAAATTCATTCCGAAGTCTTACTCTTTCGTATGCTATTGGAAAGGGAGTTGCTATCTTAAATTCTTTGTTGGGTAATTCACTGCTGGTATATAGAAACACAGCTGAATTTTGCTTGTTGATCTTGTACCCTGTAACTTGTGAATTTGCTTTTTAGCTCTAGTAGCTTTCTGTAGACAGGTTTTTCTACGTAGATGATCATGTCATTTTTGAATTGTTTTACATCTTTCCAATTTGGATGCATTTTAATTCTTTCTTTTTGGGGGGGCGAAGGGTTGCTAATAGCTCTGGCCAGAATTTCAGTCATGTTGAGTAGTGATGGTGAACATGAGTATCCTTGTCTTGTTCCTGGTCCTAGGGGAAAATCTTTCAGTCATTGACCATTGAGTATGGTGTTAGCTGTGGGATTTTCATAAATACCCTTTATCATGTTGAGGAATTTTTCCTTTACTTAGTGTCCTGATAGTTTTTATTGTGAAAGAGTGTTGGATTTTGTCAAATGCCATTTCTGCATCAATTGAGATGATCATACCGATTTTTCCCTTCATTTTATTAATATGATGTATTACAGTAATTGATTTTCTTACTGAACCACCCTTGCACTGTTGGGATAAATCAGTTGGTCATAGTGAGGAGTTCTTTTAGGATGCTGTTGGATTTGATTTGGGTCATTTGTAAGAGAGAATGCTTTGTAATTTTCTGTTCTTATGAAGGGTTTGGTATTAGAGTAGTGCTGACCTCATAGAATGAGTTAAGAGGTATATCCTTCAATTTTTTGAAAAAGAGGAGAAAAGGATTTAAGCTTTAAGAAGGATCTGTGTTAATTTTTCTTTAAATGTTTGGTAGAGTTCACAAGCCTTGTTTTTAGTACTTTCCTTTGTTGGGAGGTTTTTGATTACCGAATCAGTCTCTTGTTATAGGTTCGTTGACATTTTCGTTTTCTTCTTGAGTCAGTTTAGGTAGTTTGCAAGGAATTTTTTCATATCTTGTAAGTTAATTTTTTTGATGTTCAGTTGTTCATAGTATTCTCGTACTGTCTCTGTAACTTTGTTAGTAATATCCCACCCCAGCTATTTTTAGCTATTTACATCTTGTCTCTCTCTCTTTCTTTTTTTATTCAGTCCAGCTAAAAGTTTGTTAGTTTTTTAATCTTTTAGGAGAACCAGCTATTGGTTACGTTAATTTTCTCGGTTTTTCTAATGTGTATTTTATTTATCTGTGTTCTAATCTCGATTATTTCCATTCTTTTCCTAGCTTTGGATTTAGTTTATTCTTTTTCTAATTCCTTAATTTGTAAAGTTAGGTTGTTGATTTGAGATTTTTCTTCTTTTTAAATTTGCATTTAGTAATTTTTCCTGTGTTAATTGATTTTTCTGCATATGTTTTGGTTTGTGGTATTTTCAATTTCAATTCCTCTCCAAATATTTTCTAATTTCCCCTTTCACCCATTGGTTTATTTATTTATTTATTTATTTTTGAGAAAGATTAGCCCTGAGCTAACATCTACTGCCAATCCTCCTCTTTTTGCTGAGGAATACTGGCCCTGAGCTAACATCTGTGCCCATCTTCCTCCACTTTATATGTGGGATGCCTGCCACAGCATGGCTTGCCAAGCAGTGCCATATCTGCACCTGGGATCCGAACCAGTGAACCCCACACCACCGAAGTGGAAGGTGCACACTTAGCCACTGTGCCACCGGGCCGGCCCTGACCCCACTGGTTGTTTAAGAATGTATTAACTTCCACTTATTTGTGAAATTTCCCATTTTCCTTCTAGTATTGATTTTTAACATCATCCTGTTATGGCTAAAGGAAGTACTTTGTATGATATTTATTTTTTAAAACCTATTGAGACTTGTTTCATGGCCTAACATGTGGTCTATCCTACAGCATGTCTCATGTGTACTTGAGAAGAATGTGTTTTCTGCTGTTGTTGTGTGGAGCGTTCTATATATGTCTGTTAGGGCTAATTGGTTTACTGTGCTGCGTACGAGTTTTCTGTTTCCTTACTTTTCTTATGTCTAGCTCTTCTGTCCATTATTGAAAGTGGGGTATTGACATCTACAACTGTATCATAGAACTTCCTATTTCTCCTTTCAATTCTGTGAATTTTTGTTTCATGATATTTGTAATTATTATATCTTCTTGCTGTATAGAAACTTCTATTAATAAATGATATCACTCTTTGTTAACTTCAAAAAAACGCTTTTAACCTTGATAGGAAAAAAAACATGTAAAATTTACCCTCTGAAGCATTTTTCAGTTCCAACAGTATTGACTCTATTTATATTCTTGTGTTACAGATCTCTAGAGTGGTTTTATCATCCCAAACTCAAAGTCTATAGCCATTGAACAACAGCTCCCCAGTTCTCCTTCCTTACAGCTCCTGGTAGCCACAATTCTGCTGTTTCCATTATTTTGATTACTCTCTACATATTTCATATTAGTAGAATTATATAGTATTTGTCCTTTTGTGACTGGCTTATTTCAGCATAATGTCTTTAAGGTTCACCCATGTTGTATCATGTGGTAGAATTTCCTTTTCTTTAAGGCTGAATTACATTCTGTTGTAGATACATGCCACATTGTATTTATACATTCGTTTGTCGTTGGACATTTGTGCTGCTTTGACCTCTTGGCTGTTGTGAATAATGGTTTAGTGAATATGAGTATGTAAATATCTCTTATATATCCCACTTGTAATTCTTCTGGATCTATTCCCAGGAATGAGATTGTAGGATCATGTGATAATTCTGTTTTTTCTAGTAACCTTTTTAAAATTTAAAATCTAATTTGCTTTTAGTATAGTCACCCCAGCTCTCCTTTGCTTATTATTTGCTTGGAATATCTTTTTCCATCCTTTCACTTTTAGCCTTTTGTTTCTTTGGATATAAAGTGAGTCTCTTACAGACAGGATATAGTAATATCATGTCTTTTAAATCCATTCTGGCAATCTCTGTCTTTTGATTGGAGAGTTTAAACCGTTTATATTTGAAGTAATTACTCAAAGAGGGATTTACTTCTGCCATTTTTCTGTTTGTTTTCTATATGTCTTTTAGTGTCTTATATAGAGAGTCCATCATTTTCTGTATAGAGTCCATCATTTCCTCCATTCCGCCTTCTTTTTTGTCTACTTGATTTTTTGGTAATGAAATGTTTTGATTCCCTTCTCGTTTCCTTTTGTGTATATTCTGTAGCTATTTTGTGTTTAACATGAGAATTAGGTTTAACATCTTGAAGTTCTAACAATCTAATTTGAATTTATGCCAACTTAACTTCAATATTGTACAAAAACTCTGCTTCTATACACCTTCATCCCTCTTATTTTTGTTAGTGATATCACAGATTGCAACTATACATTATGTGCCCAATTATGTAGATTAATAATTTTTTTGCATTTGTCTTTTAAATCATGTTAAAAATACAAAGTGGATTTACAAATGAAACTATGATACTAGCTTTTAGTTGCCTATGTGTTTACCTTTGTCAGAAATTATTTCACTATTGTCTAGCTTCTTTTTATTTCATTCTGAAATAATCTTTAGCATTTCTTGTAGGGCAGGTCTGGTTGTAATCTCCTTCAGCTTTTATCTATCTGGGAATGTATTAATTTCTCCCTCATTTTTAAGGACAGTTTTGCCAATCCTGTTTTCAAGTTTGCTGATTCTTCTGCTTGCTCAGATCTACTTTTGAATCCCTCTAGCGTATTTTTAATTTCAGTTATTTTACTTTTCACCATCTGAATTATTATTAATTTTTTTTGATGAGGAAGATTGGTCCTGAGCTAACATTTGTTGCCAAGCTTCCTCTGTATTTTTTTTTTGCTTGAGGAAGATTGTCCTTGAGCTAATGTCTGTGCCAGTCTTCTTCTGTTTTGTATGAGGAATGCTGCCACAGCATGGTCTGATGAGGGGTGTGTAGGTCCGCACCTGGGATGCTAACCCACGAACCTCAGGCCTCCAAAGCACAGCACGTGGACTTAACCACTATGTCACTGGGCTGACCCCTAGTTCTGAATTTTTAATGGCTCCTTTTTTTCAATTTCTATCTTATGATATTCTCATTTTGTTCAGGCATTGATTTTCTATCTTTGTCCTTCTTTTCCTTTAGGTCTTTGAACATCTTTGAGGTAGATGTTTTAAGATCTTTGTCTACTAAGTCTGACGGGTGGGCTTCCTTGAGAACATTTCTCTTGAATTTTATTCATTTGAATGAGATGTATTTTCCTTTTTTAAAAAAAATATATATGTTGTATTGTTTTTTGTTTGAAAACTGGACATTTGAATTTTCTAGTGTGGTAACTCTGGAAATGAGATTCTCCTCCTTCCTCAGAGTTTACTGTTTTTTTCATTGTTGTACAGAGTTTCTGTGCTAGAGATCAGCCTAATGTGAAAGCTTATGGTCTTCCTAGGTGTTTTCTGAGCCTGGGAATATGCAATGCCTTTCTAAACTCCCCCACATACATAGTTGTTACTGAATGTCCAAAAAAACAACTGCTGTGTCTCCTTTAAATCCCCTCGTAGTCATTCTAGCTGATTTGAGTTGAAAGGATGGCAGCCAGCCTCTGTACCTGCATCTCACCAATTAGATATAGAAATTTGCAGTCAGAACACAGAAATTTGTTATTTGGAGGACAAGATCGTTATTGCCCACCCTGGTCCAGCAAGCTGCACCAGAATCGCATATTGCAGTCCCCATGGCTGCCTGCCAGTGGGTTGTGGAGTAAGGAATGGGTATTGCTGTAACATTGAAGGCTGAAATTGTCCAATATTAATCACAATTTACTGGCCAGGCTTTTCCTTGGAAGTGCCAGACTGCAAGAGTTCACACTGATTCCAGGGTTTCAGAATAGTTACATGAGACAGTTTCTGCCAGTACAGTTGCTGTCTAGGTGCAGAGATGGATTGCTGGCATTTTTTCTCTGCCATCTTCCCTGATGTTCTTTTTCTCACTTTTCTTTTCAATAACTAGTGAAGAGAAGAGTCTGTGAACCAACTTCACACCCATGCAATCTTAATATTTCCTTTCTATAGTCTATGAATTTGCTCTTGTAATGTACACCTCTAAAAGAACCTAATATGTCTTCTTGCCTTAGTTATAGGATTACATGATTATTTCCAAAGGGTCTTGTCACTTAAAGATAACCAATAAGGTGTTTATTTAAATTGTCTATTATGGAAATCCCATTTTATTAATGATTAAATTGGGAGCAAGTCAAATTCATCACATACTATGTTTTATTCACATTTTAATTTGAAGGAAAAGTACAATCTAGTATTTACTTCTTGGCAAGTAGCTATAAAGTAAAAAGCAAGTATAACCTGTTAGTGCAGTCCAAGTATAATGTTAATTAATACTATACTAAAATTAACATTCTTAAATAAGAGCTATAAAAGTGGTGAACTTAGAATTGATGATTCACTTCTCCCTAAAATTAAATCATGTTTTTGGTCTGGAAGTACTGCATTGTTGTTTTGTTTGTTTTTGTTTTAAATTATGTCATTGAGGTCATATTGGTTTATAACATTGTGCAATTTCAGGTGTACATTATTATACATCAGTTTCTTTGTATCATGCTCACCACTAATAGTCTAATTTTTATCAGTCACTATACATATGTGTCCCCTTACCCCTTTTGTCCACCCTCCCACACCCTTCCCTTGTGCTAATCACTAATCTGTTCTCTTTATCCATGTGTTTATTTATGTACCACATATGAGTGAAATGATATGGTGTTTATCTTTCTCTGTCAGGCTAATTTTGCTGAATGTAATACTTTCAAGATCTGCCCATGTTGTTGCAAATGGGAGGATTTTGTCTTTTTTAATGTCTGAGTAGTATTCCATTGTGTATCTATACCACATCTTCTTTATCAGTTCATCAGTTCATGGGCACTTGGGTTGCTTCCCTGTCTTGGCTATTGTGAATAATGCTGCAATGAACATAGGGGTGCATAAATCTCTCTGTATTGTTGGTTGCATGTTGTTTGAATAAATACCCAGTAGTGGGATAGCTGGATCATATGGTATTTCTATTTTTAGTGTTTTGAGAAGTCTCCAAACTGTTTTACATAGTGGCTGCACCAGTTTGCCTTCCCACCCTACCAGCAGTGTATGAGGGTTCCCTTTTCCCACAGCCTCTCCAACATTTGTTATTTTTTTTATCTTCATGATTATAGCCATTCTTGCAGGTGTAGGGTAATATCTCATTCTAGTTTTGATTTGCATTTCCCTAATAACTAGTGATCTCGAACATCTTTTTTTGAAGATTGGTGCCTGTGCAAACAACTGTTGCTAATCTTTTTTTTCTACTTTTTCTCTCCAAATGCCCCCAGTACATAGTTGCTTTTTTTTTTTTTTTTTTTTAAGTTCTGGGTCCTTCCAGTTGTGGCATGTGGGACACTGCCCCAGCATGGCCTGATGAGCGGTGACACATCCGTACCCAGGATCTGAACCAGTGAAACCCTGGGCTGCCAAAGTGGAGTGCATGAACTTAACAAGTTGGCCATGGGGCTGGTCCCTGAACATCTTTTCCTGTGCCTCTTGGCTATCTGTATATCTTCTTTGGGAAAATATCTGTTCATATCCTCTGCCCATTTTTTGATTGGGTTGTCTTTTTGTCATTGAGTTGTATATGTTTTTTATATATTTTGGAAATTAACCCCCTGTGAGATACGTGATTTGCAAATATTTTTTCCCAGTTGGTGGGTTGTCGTTTTGCTTTGTTCCTGGTTTCCTTTGCCTTGCAGAAGCTCTTTAGTCTGTTATAGTCCCATTTGTTTTTTTTTTTTCTTCTGTTTCCCTTGCCTGAGCAGTCATGGCATTTGAAAAGATGCTACTAAGACCAATGTAAAGAGTGTACTGCCTATATTTTCTTCTAGGAATTTTATGGTTTCAGGTCTTATGTGAAGTCTTTCATCTGTTTTGCATTAATTTTTGTCTATGGTGTAAGGTAATGGTCTACTTTCATTCTTCTGCATATGGCTGTCCAGTTTTCCCAGCAACATTTGTTGAAGAGACTTTCCTTTCTCAATTGTATGTTCTTGGCTCCTTTTTGGAAAATTAACTGTCCATAGATGTGTGGTTTTATTTCTGGGCTTTAAGTTCTAATCCACTGATATGTGTGTGTGCGTGTTTTTGTGCCAGTACCATGCTGTTTAGATTACTATAGCTTTGTAGTATATTTTGAGGTCAGGGATTGTGATGCCTTCAACTTTGTTCTTTTTTCTCAGGATTGCTTTCACTGTTTGGGGTCTTTTGTTGTTTCATGTAAATTTTAGGATTCTTTGTTCTCATTCTGTGAAGAATGTCCTTGGGATTCTGACTGGGATTGGATTGAATCTGTAGATTGGTTTGGGTGATGTGGACATTTTAACTATGTTTATTCTTCCAATCCATAAGCATGAAATATCTTTCCATTTCTTTATGTCTTCTTCAGTTTCTTTTAGTAATGTCTTATAGCTTTCAGTGTCTAGGTCTTTCACCTCCTTGGTTAAATTTATTCCTAGATATTTTATTCTTTTTGTTGCAAATGTAAATGGGCTTGTTTCTTGAGTTCTTTCCCTGCTAGTTTGTTCCTAGTGTGTAGAAATGCAACCGATTTTTGTAAGTTGATTTTGTACCCTTCAGCTTTGCTGTAGTTGTTATTTCTAATAGCTTTCTGGTGGATTCTTTAGGGTTTTCTACATGTAGAATCATCTCATCCACAAACAGTGAGAGTATTACTTCTTCCTTTCCAATCTGGATACCTTTTATTTTGTTTTCTTGCCTAATTGCTCTCGCCAAAACCTCCGGTACTATGTTGAATAGGAGTGGTGAGAGTGGGCACCATTTTCTTGTTCCTGTTTTCAGAGGGATGGCTTTCCGTTTTTCACTGTTAAGTATGATATTGGCTGTGGGTTTGTCATATATAGCCTTTATTATGTTGAGATACTCTCCTTTTATGCCCATTTTATGGAGAGTTTTTATCATAAATGGATGTTGGATCTTGTCAAATGCTTTCTCTGCGTCTGTTGAGATATTGAGATGATCATGTGATATGTGTGTGTGTGTGAGGAAGATTGGCACTGAGCTTACATCTGTTGCCTAGAGGAAGATTGTCCCTGAGGTAACATCTGTGCCAGTCTTCCTCTATTTTGTATTTGGGATGCTGCCACAGCATGGCTGAATGAGTGGGTCCACACCCAGCATTTGAACCTGCTACCCTTGGGCTGCTGAAGCGCAGTGCATGACCTTAACCACAGCGCCACAGGGCCAGCCCCAATCGTGTAATTTTTATTCCTCATTTTGTTAATGTGGTTTATATCATATTGATTGATTTGCAGATTTTGAACCATCCCTGCATTCTTGTTATAAATCCCATCTGATCATGGTGTGTGATCCTTTTAATGTATTGCCGTATTCGATTTGCTAATATTTTGTTGACTTTTGCATTTGTGTTCATCAGTGACATTGGCTTGTAATTTTCCTTCTTTGTGTTGTCCTTGTCTGGTTTTTGTATCAGGGTAATGTTGCCTTCATAGAATGAGTTAGGAAGTGTTCTGTCTTCTTCAACTTTTTGGAATAGTTTGGAAAGGATGGGTATTAAATGTTCTTTGAATGTTTGGTAGAATTCTCCAGAGAAGCCATGTGGTCCTGGAATTCTGTGTTCTTTTGGGAAACTTTTGATTACTATTTCAATTTTTTTACTTGTGATTGGTCTATTCAGATTCTCTATTTCTTCTTGGTTCAGATTGGAGAGGTTGTGTGAGTCCAGGAATTTGTCCATTTCTTCTAGGTTGTCCAATTTATTGACATATTTTTTCATATTATTTTCTTTCAGTCCTTTGTATTTATGTGGTATCCGTTGTAATCTCTCTCTTTTAATTTGATTCATTTGAGCCTTCTCTCTTTTTTTCTTAGTCTGGCTAAGGGTTTGTCAATTTTGTTTTATCTTTTCAAAGAACCAGGTTTTAGTTTCTTTGACCCGTTTTGTTGTTTTTCAGTGTCTATTTCATTCATTTGTGCTCTAATTTTTATTTCCCTCCTTCTGCTTACTTTGGGCTTTGTTTGTGTTCTTTTTCTTGTTCTGTTAGGTGTAGTTTAAGATTACTTATTTTATGTTTTTCTTGCTTGTTGAGATAGGCTTGTATTGGTATAATCTTCCCTCTTGGTACTGCTTTTGCTGCATCCCGTAAGAGTTGGTATGTTGTGTTTTCATTTCCATTTGTCTCTAGATATTTGATTTCTTGATTGATCCCATGGTTGTTCAGTAGCATGTTGTTTAGTCTTCCCGTATTTGTTACTTTCCTAGCTTTTTCTTTGTAGTTGATTTCTAGTTTCATAGCATTATGGTTGGAAAAGATGCTTGATATGATTTCAGTCATCTTAAATTTATTGAGGCTTGCCTTGTTTCCCAATATATGGTCTGTCTTTGAGAATGTTCCATGTGTACTTGAGAAGAATGTGTATTCTGGTGTTTTGGGATGGAATGTTTTCTATATATTCAAAGTCAATCTGGTCTGTTATTTCATTTAAGGCTAATATTTGCTTGTTGCCTTTCTGTCTGGATGATCTATCCATTGATGTAAGTGTGGTGTTGAGGTCCCCGACTATTATTGTGTTGCTGTCAATTTCTTCCTTTAGGTCTGTTAATAGTTGCTTTATGTACTTTGGTGCTCTTGTGTTAGGTGCATGTATATTGATAAGTGTTATGTCATCTTGGTGGAATGTCCCTTCTGTCATTATATACTGCCCCTCTTTGTCTTTGTATTTTTTTATCTTGAAATCTACTTTGATACTAGTATGGCAAAGCTTCCTTCTTTTTTTTTTTTTTTTCTTAAAGATTTTACTTTTCCTTTTTCTTCCCAAAGCCCCCAGTACATAGTTGTGTATTCTTTTAGTTCTGGCTCCTTCTAGTTGTGGCATGTGGGATGCTGCCTCAGCATGGCTTGACAAGTGGTGCCATGTCTGCATCCAGAATCCAAACCAGTGAAATCCTGGGCCACCGAAGCAGAGCACATGAACTTAACCACTCACCCATGGGGCCAGCCCCAAAGCTTCCTTTCTTTTGCTTGCCATTTGCTTGCAGTATTGTCTTCCATCCCTTCACTCCGAGCCTTTGTTTTTGGAGCTGAGATGTGTTTGCTGGAGGCAACACGTTGTTTGTTCTTGTTTTTTAATCCCTCCAGCCGCTCTGTGTCTTTTGATTGGAGAATTCAGTCCTTTTATTTTTGAGTGGTTATTGATGTATGAGAGCTTAATACTGCCATTTTATCCCTTGTCTTCCTGTTGTTCTATATTTCCATTGTTTCTTTTCCCTTGTATTTCTGATTGCCATTTCAGTTTGATGGTTTTCTGTGATGGTTTTCTCTTTATGATTTGTGCCTTTGCTCTCATTTTTTGTTTATTGATTACCATGCAGTTTGTATAAAAGATCTCATAGATGAGTTCCATCCCTTTTCCTCTTCCCTTTATGAATTATTGTTGTCAACAATTATTCTTTTTTGTGTTGTGTTTGTGACTAAATTGAAGTATTTTTAATTTGTTTGATGCTTCCCATTATCTTTTATATTATAATTGTGTTTACCAGCCTATTCTGTTATAAGGCAACAATTTTCTGACTCTGTCTATTTTTCTTCTTGCTCAAGGTTTTTTGATGGGAGGGGGCTCCTTTGAACCTTTCTTGTAAGGCAGGCTTAGTGGTGATGAACTTCGTCAGCTTTTTATCTGGGAAAGTTTTTATTTCTCTGTCTTATCTGAAGGGTAGTTTCACTGGCTGGAGTATTCTTGGCTGAAAGTCTTTGTCTTTCAGTATTTTGAACATATCATTCAGTTCTCTCCTAGCCTCTGAGATTTCTGTTGAGAAATCCTCTGAAAGCTTGATATAGGGGTTCCTTTGTTGGTTATTTTCTTCTGCTTTGCTGCCCTTAATATTTTTTCTTGCTCAGTGATTTTTGCCAGTTTTAATATTATATGCCTTTCAGAAGGTCATTTTGCATTGATGTAATTAGCAGTTTTATTAGCTTCATGTATTTGTAAGTCCAGTTTCTTTCCCAGGTTTGGGAACTTTTCAGCTGTTATTTCTTTGAACAAGCTTTCTACTCCTTTCTCCCTCTGGAATACCTATGATGTCTATGTTTCTTTTCCTAATTGAATCACATATTTCTCGAAGAGTTCCTTCATTTTTTAAAAATCTTCTGTTTCCTCTTCCACTTGAAGCATTTCTCTGTTTCTATCCTTTGATCCACTAATTCTCTCCTGTATAAGGTCAGCTGTATTTTTTATGGTTTCTAGGTTCTTTTTTATCACCTTAATTGTGTTCTTCAGCTCTGGAATTTGTTTTCTTTTTAGAACTTCAAGTTCTTTGGTGAAGTATTTCTTCTGCTCCTTAATTTTATTCCTACTTTCCTTGAACTGTCTTTCTGTTTTCTTGTGACTTGTTGAGTTTCTTTATGACAACTATTTTGAATTCTCTGTCATTTAGATTGTGAATTTCTGTGAGTTCAGGATTGGTTTCTGGAGACTTGTCATTTTACTTGTGCTCTGAAGTTTTACTATAGTTTTTCATGGTGTTTGAACTAATCCTTTGCTGGCACATTTGTGGTAGTATCAGATTGTGGATTCCACCTGCCACCACGGAGTGTTGGGGGCAGCCAGATCTGTGTTTTCTGATCCCACCCTGTCTGCTGCAAGTTGTACTGATAGGGCTGCTTGGCATTTGTGTGTTCTGACCACAGTTGCTTGGCAGGTCATGCACATACATGCAGGCAGGACCGCTGTGCTTGGCAGGAAGGGTACTTCCTTTTGTGCGTTGGCTGGCTCTGCACTGTTGGGCGATTCAGCTGAGGTGTTGCGCATGCTAGGTGGGGCTCCTTTGAGGGTGCTGAGCTGCTCCCATTCAGTGGTGATCATTCCCATGGGTAGGGCTACTGCGGCACAGTGAGTCCCAGGGACTGGGCTGTTACTATGAAAGTGTTGGCATGCAGGCTGGGCTGCCCCCGCCTCTTCTTAGAAGTCATACCACCTGCTGTATGGGGACCCACTACCTGGATAGCTGCTGCTGGGGAGGGAGAGGGGGTCCATTCACCTAGTTCCACTGCTTCCCAGGGATCCAGCCCACCCACTTTCAGATGTATAGCTGTGTGGATCTCTCAGGCATTCTATTGTGCTACGTAGGGAACCCTCTTCTGGTTAATGAATGTCTGTCTTGTTGTAATTTAGAGGGGGGAGACAAAGGGAAGAACTTAATCCACCATGATGCTGACATCATCTCCCTGCATTGTTTACTTAACGTATAATTAGTATGTTTCAATTAAATGGTCGTGTTAAAGTACATAGTGTAGTTGATAAGAAGTCACCTTGTCATAGATGACTTCCTCCAGTGTTGTTTTATTACTTTTATTTTGCCTTTTGTTTCAAAATTAGGTTGTGTATATTTACCTTGATAGGGAACACATAGAAGAGATTTCAGGGGCGAACCGTGTTGGCCGAGTGGTTAAGTTTGTGTGCTCCGCTTTGGTGGCCCAGGGTCTTGCCAGTTCGGATCCTGGGCATGGACATGGCACTGCTCATCAGGCCACCCTCAGGTGGCATCTCAGATGCCACAACTAGAAGGACCCACAACTAAAATAGAGAACTATGTACTGGGGGGATTTGGGGAGAAAAAGAAAAAAAAAGAGTTTATATGATTTACACCTGAAAAATATAAAACTCCATGTTTTTGAATAGAGAAACCTTCATTTTTTTATAGGTGTTTTATGTATTGAATGCAAGTAAGCTATGTCAGCTTTTTACTTTCAGAACCCTCCAGTTGGCAATTACTGGCTTAGTTATATTTGTTTCTGAATCTTAATTTAGCAGTTAGCAGCTTTTTGGTTATGAAAGACATTTATTTTATATGACATTGTAATATTTAGTAGTCATCATATCTTTGTAAATATTATACTTTCCCTTATATTGACATAATTTTGTCAGGGATAACAAAGGAGACTTTCTATCTCATGGTTTATTATTATGTAGACCTTTATTATAAGTGAATTTCTGTTGTGTACTTTAGTAAAAGGAACATGTTATGTAAAATACTTGATAACCATTTAATATAAGAAACATAATATACTTAATATAGTTTGATTTTCTCTCCTAATTGTAATTTATTATTTTATTTATGTTTGTCTACATTTTAATTTACTATTTTTTTTAATATTAATGATATGTACCTAAAGTTAATTGGAATCCTCTTTATACTTGGATTCCAGAAACTGTACTTTTTGTGGGCTTCTCTCTGATGGTCGGAAGATTAAGTTTGTGGTTTGTTTGGATAAGATAAATTTCTACTTAAGTAGCATTTTTTTCCCCATAGTTTTATTTACTGCCATTTGTGATATTTGGTAATTAATACTTTACCAACATACTAAAAAACATACCTTCTTAGCTCTTAAAACTAGATAAATTTTTTGGTATCATGTTTGTTATGTAATACGATTACTTTTCACTCTTGTCTCTACCTTTATTTTCTAGTTGAAACATTGTAGTCGATATATACATGATTTATTTCCTTCACTCATCAAGAATTTGGACCCAGTACCACTTAGACATCTTCTTAATCTGGTCTCAGCTCTTGAGCCAAGTGTTCATACTGAGCAGGTAATACATGCAAAGCATAATCATGGTTTTATTTTGTAATGTGAACATTTATTTGTGATTCAGCTAATTTAAATTGTAGTTTATTACTGTTGGCATTTTAGTTAGGCAAAAGGATATTAAATTTGTTACCGTTTTGCCTAAACCCTCTAATTTCAAACTCTCTCTCTTTTTTTTCTTAAGACATTGTACTTGGCATCGATGTTAATTAAAGCGTTATGGAATAATGCACTAGCAGCCAAGGCTCAGCTATCTAAACAGAGTTCTTTTGCATCGTTATTAAATACTAATCTTCCCATTGGAAATAAGAAAGGTTAGTAAAGTGTAAGATATTTTTTGGAGTAAGTTGTCCAGATTTTATAACTGAAGTTTGGAGTAAGTCATTTCTGCTAAGTAGTTTTAGGTCAATCTTAATTTCAAACTAAATTAGAGATGGGACTTATAGTGTTTGTGAAAGTATTAATAAATTGGAACTAGCTCATTTATTGAGTTTACCTTTCAAGTATAGAACAGTAATAAAGTTTCACTAGTTACTGGATTTTCTCTCATTAATGTTTTTCCCTTAAAAAAGAAAAAAAACCCAAACTATTTCATAAAAGCTGTGGAGCTTTTGGTTAGAAAACAAACAACATTTTAGAAATAATTTTGAGAACAGAACATAACAATACAGTTCTCTTTCTGTGTTTTCTACTTCCAAGGTTTCTGTCATTTCAGGTGTTTTTATGTCTGCTTCTGCATGTATAGCTTTGCACAGTTTTATCAACTTTACCCCTGATTTTTGTCTCTAGACATCTTATACTATTTTCTTAGGCCTTTCTGTGTAGGCACCCACAATTACTATTGCATGTGCTGGGGAGTTATGTTATTGCAGGTTTCTCTACCTGTTTTTTGTTGATTATCTAAGAAGAACAACTGATGTACTGTTCCGAAGAAGATCAGTCACTTAGAATATTTCCTTTCTGTTTTTTCCTTTTCCTTCAGAGGAAGAAGAGCTCAGAAGAGCAGCTCCATCACCTTGTAAGTTGTCTTAGAACTCATGGCAAGATGACTTGTAGTTTTATTTTGATGATCATCTAGAGTCAATTGATTTTATATTATTTGTATCAGAGTCATAAAGTTCAGTTTGAGCAGGAAATGTAACCCTTAACTGGTTATCCCCTTTACGTTTCTTGTTTAAACCATTAGTATCTTGGCTTTTAATTGAAATCATATGTATTCTCTTCAGAAATAATTGGCAAGTGTTAACATTTTCAGATTATATTTTTGGCTACTTATCATAAAGCTTTGGTAAATCAGTGAGTCAAAGGATTATGTCATTCTGATACATCCATGTTAATGCAAATTAGATGAAAACCAAAAAATCTGTTTTGTATAGGGTCACCTGCAGCTAGTCCTCAAAGCAGTGATAACAGTGATACCCATCAGAGTGGAGGCAGCGACATTGAAATGGATGAGCAACTTATTAATAGAACCAAACATGTGCAACAGCGACTTTCAGACACAGAGGTATGAAAACAGTCCCCCCCCCCCCCAAAACAGTTTTTGCATTTTTAGGTTTCTGCCATGTTTATCCTTTGAACTGGGAATATAATCCCAGTTCAGGCCTCTCTTCTATTTTAGGTAGTATTATTGAGGTTGTTTACTTTTCTTTCAGTTTTTTAATTCCCTTTTGTGTTGATCAAAGGAATATGTCATGGCTGTGGCAGGCTTTTAAAAAGTACAGTGTGTTAATTATTTTTTTTCTTACTAGTTTAAATAGTTATTTAAATCTATTTGTTTCTAAATACAGGAGTCCATGCAGGGAAGTTCTGACGAAACTGCCAACAGTGCTGAAGATGGAAGCAGTGGTCCTGGTAGCAGTAGTGGGCATAGTGATGGATCTAGCAATGAGGTGAATTCTAGCCATGCAAGCCAGTCAGCTGGGAGCCCTGGCAGTGAGGTACAGTCAGAAGACATTGCAGATATTGAAGCCCTTAAAGAAGAAGACGAAGATGACGATCATGGTCATAATCCTCCTAAAAGCAGTTGTGGTACAGATCTTCGGAACAGAAAGTTAGAAAGTCAAGCAGGCATTTGCTTAGGGGATTCCCAAGGCCCATCAGAAAGAAGTGGGACAAGCAATGGAACAGGAAAGGACCTGGTTTTTAACACTGAGTCATTGCCGTCAGTAGATAATCGAATACGGATGCTAGATGCCTGTTCACACTCTGAAGACCCAGAAAATGATATTTCAGGGGAAATGAATGCTGCTCATATAGCACAAGCATCTCAGGAATCTTGTATTACACGCACTGGGGACTTTCTTGGGGAGACTATTGGGAATGAATTATTTAATTGTCGGCAGTTTATTGGTCCACAGCATCATCACCACCACCATCACCACCATCACCATCATGATGGGTAAGTCTGCTTAAAAATAAACAGCATATGGGGCTGGCCTGGTGTGTAATGGTTAAGTTCACGAGTTCCGCTTCAGCAGCCCAGGGTTCGCAGGTTTGGATCTTGGGTGTAGACCTAGCACCACTCGTCAAGCCACACTGTGGTGGCATCCCACATAAAATACAGGAAGATTGGCACAGATGTTAGTAATAATCTCCCTCAAGCAAAGAGAGGAAGCATTGGCAAGAGATGTTAGCTCAGGGCCAATCTTCCTCACCAGAAAAGAATAAATAAATAAACAGCTTATATTTCCTTTAGGGGAGTAATTATAGCCTGTATTTATTTAATTCCAGTGTGTTGTAGATACATGTCCAGTAGGAATATAGTGTAAACTATAAATGCATACCACAAATATGTAGTTTTTAATTTTCTAGTGGGCACATTTAAAAAGCAAAATGAAACAGGTGAGATTAATTTTCATTACAAGTTTTATTTAAAGTGGTAATATCTCAAATATCATCTCCACATGTAATTGATATAAAAAGATATTTCTTTTTTGCATAGTAAGTGTTCAATATTCTGTGTGTATTTTACACTTACAGTACATTTCAATTTAAACTAGCCGCTTTTTACATGTGCAGTGGCCACATGTGGCTAGTGGCCTACATATTGGACAGCAGACATCTAGATCTTCACTTCCTTATAATAATTGCCTAAAAGCAGATATAAGATTGCTTGTAGAAAATTCCATTCAAGTGTGATCACAAAAAGGGAAATTTTATGCACATCCTAATTTTAGGGTATTAATAGGAATGAAGCCTCATCATAAAACTTTTTGATTATCTCTGAAGTATTCCTATGGTATTTAACAGTAAGTGATTCTGAAACTTAATAATGTTTTGATATTGAGCAAGGTACTTAATTTTTCTTTCCATTTTCTCATATATCAAATAAGAACAGTAGTACCTATCTCATGGGTTTATTCTGAGCATTTCATGGGCTAATATGATTGGCACATAGTAGTTCAGTAAGTGTTAGCTGCTGTTAATTATTACTGTCATTATAAGTAGTAATATTTGAGTTGATGGTGAGATATGAATATGTGGTTTATCAGGATGAGTTTTCTTAGAGTTGGCAACTTGCCAGTCCTTTCAGAATTTAATATGGTTGTTTGGGAGAACTGCATATCCATGCATTTTGCTACTTTATTTCCTTTTTTCATTTTACTCTTCTCACTAACCCATATGAATTTAAGGTAATGTTTCTCAGCTTTGGCAATACTGACATTGTGGGCCAGATAATTCTGTGTTTTGAATTTGCAACTATGTGAATGCTTCCCTGTGCATTGTAGGATGTTTAGCAGCATCCCTAGTCTGTATCCCTAGATGCCAGCAGCATCTCCCAAGTTGTGATAACCAAAAGTGTCTCTACACATTGCCGGATCTCCCCAAAAGAGGGGGCCAAAATCACCTCTGATTTAGAGCCACTGGTTTACGGTGTGACATTATAAGTGTGCACATTCCAAGTTCTCCATAGAGCAGCTCATATTGAATACAAAGCTATTAGTTCATAAAACTGAGGTGAAATGTATTCAGTTTGGCACATTGCAGATCTCCTTTAGTCTTCACATCCACACCAACCCCCTACCCTGTAAGACTTAATGATTTAATTTTTTATGTTAGCCCTTTCCATATTCTCTGTGTATGGTAGTACTTATGAGTATCTAAATTAATCCTGAACTTTTTTCTTTGTATTATTTTTTATTGTCTTTACATTCTTTTTTTCTTTTCTTTTCTTTTTTTTTCTTTTTGAGGAAGATTAGCCCTGAGCTAACTACTGCCAGTCCTCCTCTTTTTGCTGAGGAAGACTGGCCCTGAGCTAACATCCGTGCCCATCTTCCTCTACTTTATACGTGGGACGCCTACCACAGCATGGCGTGCCAAGCGGTGCCGTGTCCACACCCGGGATCCGAACTGGCAAACCCTGGGCCACTGAGAAGTGGAATGTGCACACTTAACCACTGCGCCACCGGGCCAGCCCCTGTCTTTACATTTTTAGAGCACCCAATATAGTACATTTTAGAAGTGAGTGCTTAACAAGTGTTTATTGAGTTAAAAGTTTCCCAATTAATTTTAACTGCATCTAGATTGCAGCCTTAAATTCAAGTGTTTTCGTAGTAGCTACCTCGTTTGATCATGAGGTTATATGAATAAATGTAAACAAATTTTAAGGTTTCACGTTGTGATTTGACTTTGTATGGTAATTATGTAACAGTAAGTTTACTGATCTTCCCTAAAATTATTCTCTTTTAATTATTTTAGTGAAGTGTGTTGATGGGCTGGAGAATATGTGGGTATATTATGTAGTTTTGACATTGTGGGCTTTTTAGTTTTTGTAAAGTTCTTGATATTTAATATTGTTAAAAAACAATTGTAGGAGCTGGCCCTGTGGCATAGTGGTTAAGTCTGGCATGCTCTGCTTTGGCAGCCTGGGTTCTTGGTTTTGGATTTCAGGTGCAGACCTACACAGCATCAACCATGCTGTGGCAGCAACCCACATACAAAATAGAGGAAGACTGCCACAGCTGTTAGCTCAGGGAGAATGTTCCTCGGCAAAAAAAAAAAAAAAAAACCCCAAAAATGTAGCTTTGTTCTTCAGCGTATTGTAACTTGTGCCAGATGTTTTTGAGAGAGATTTTTGTGATTCACAAAGTGTGTTTAAATGTGTAATTACTAACTTTCTGCTCTTCTCTGTGTTACAGGCACATGGTCGATGATATGCTAAGTGCAGATGATGTCAGTTGCAGTAGCTCCCAGGTCAGTGCAAAATCAGAAAAAAACATGGCTGATTTTGATGGTGAAGAATCTGGTTGTGAAGAGGAGCTAGTTCAGATTAATTCACATGCAGAGCTAACATCTCATCTCCAACAACATCTTCCCAATTTAGCATCTATTTACCATGAACATCTTAGTCAAGGTAAGGTTCTGTAGTAAGTAAAAGATCTTACTTTCTTTAAAACAGGAATAATCTATGTTACATTATTAAAAGGAATCTACAGTTATGACACTTAAATGTTTTTGCCAAATAACTTTCATATGGTAGTTTTCTTTCTAAGGGGATGAAATTATGAATACTCCATCATAAAGATAAAGACTGTAGTTCCATCAAGAAATATTTAGTTAGGAAAGGAAATATATAATAATAATACATATAAAAGTTATAGCTTTGTATTTTAGAGAAATCTTAGGACCTAAAAGTAGGAGATTACACAGGATACATATTGTATGATTCCATTTATATAAAATGGCTAGGATAGCCAAATTTGTAGAGATAGAAAGTCGATTAGTGGTTGTCTGTGGCTAGGGAGGATTGAGGAGACATACGTGACTGCTAAATGGCAGTTGGAGTGATGAAAACATTAAAAATATGGTGGTTCTAATCACTCTAAATCAATCTAAAAGAAGTAATAGGACATGACCACACTTGGGAGAATGCAGTTCAGAGGAGGTTAAAGAGTTGTAGAAGAAAAAGGAAGAATTGGAGGAAAATTAAGAGGAGAAAACAATTTAAAGTTGGCAATTTAAAGGTTTATATTCAAATTCTTGCTTGGTTAGGTGCCATCAGCACCTTCTAGCCTAGGAAATGGGTTTTTGGATGCCAGTGCATTACAAACTAAGTAAATCTGATGGATTAGATTTATGTTAAAAGGCCATGGTCAGACTTGGAGACACGACTTGTGGACCTTGGCAACAACTTAGTGATTTCAAACCTTTGTTGTACATAATCTAGATAAAGTTACCTTGACTTTTTTATTGTTGTGTTATTTCAGTTGCTTGGAAGTGAATAGGTTAAGATTGAGATCAGTTGAATTTGATACCGTATTTATTAAATTTTCACCATTCTTCTGTTCTTATCCCACTTTGCTTTTATTCAGTATTGTATGTATTTTTTTACTATATAAAGTTAGAAATTGAGCAAAATTATTAAATGTGTTAATGCTCTCCAAATCTACCTTTTATTGCTATGTATTTAATGCTATAAAGAACTCTTTCAACACCGTAAGACAGACAATCCAATTTAAAAATGAGCAGAAGATTTTTTAATGCATAAAAAGATATAGAAATGGTCAATAAATATATGAAAAGATGCTCAGTACCTCTAGTCATCTGGGAAATGAAAATAAAACCATGGTGCGATACTGTACACCTACTAGAATGGGTAAAATTAAGGACTAGTGATATCAAATGACTCTATGAATGTAGAGCAACTAGAACTCTCATACCTTGCTGTCGAGGAGTATAAAATAGTACAGCCCTTTTGGAGAAGTGTTTTATCAGTTTCTTATAAAATTAAACGTGTACCAACCATATGACCCAGCAATTCCTGTTCTAGGTTTACGTAAGAGAACTGAAAACGTGTCCACAAAAAGATTTGTACATGAATGTTCATACCTGCTTCATTCTTAAGAACCTCAACTGGAAATTAACTGGTAGATAAACAAATTGTGGTGTATTCACATAGTGGAATACTACTCATCAACAAAAAGGAAAGAACTGATACATGTAACACCACAGATGAATATAAAAAAAATCATTCTAAGCAAATGAACCTAGAAAGAATATACATACTTATATCATTTATATGAATGTCTAGAATATTAAAAAATAATTTATAATGGTTTAAATCCACTCAAGGATTACCAAAGGTTTGGTGGTGGGGATTGATTATAAAGGATCACAAGGGAACTTTTTGGTGTGATATAAATGTTCTGTGTCTTGATTATGTATTATGTTATATTTTAATAAGATTAACTTTAAAGAGTAAATACAGAAACATCCCATCTCCCCCTGCAAAAACCCCCAAAATGCAAGCCACAGACGGGGAGAAGTATTTGCAAATCATGTCTAATAAAGGGCTTGTATCCAGAATATATAAAAACTTTCACAACTCAGTAGTAAGACAACTTAATTTAAAAGTGGGAAATGATTTATATCACCAAGCAAGGTACACCAATGGCTAATAAGCACATGAAAAGGTGCTCAGCATTATTAGTCATTAGGGAAACGCAAATTAAAAATCACTGTGAGATTCTACTGCATACCTATTAGAATGGCTAAAATGAAAAAGAGTAACCATACTGATGTGTTGTGGAGGATGTGGAGGAATAGGAATTGATACTCTGATATACTGCTGGTGGGGATTTAAGATGGGACAGCTACTTTGGAAAATAGTGTGGCAGTTTCTTCAAATGTTAAACATGCATTTACCTTATGACCCAACAATTCACTAAGTATTTACTCAAGAGAAAGGAAAGCATATATCCATATAAAGACTTGTCAGAGAAGTTTTTATGGCAGCATTATTCATATTAGCCCCAAACTGGAAACTATCCAAATGTCTATTAACTGGTGAATGTATAAACAAAATGGAGTATTTCCACATAATGGAATATTATTCTGTAATGAAAAGGAACACTACTGTTATGTGCTTCAACATGAATGAACCTCAAAAACTATTTTGCTAAGTAAACAAACTCAGACGTAAGACTATACATATTGTGTGATTCCAGTTACATGAAATTTCTAGAAAAGGTAATTTATGGGGATGGAAAAACAGACTAGGACTGGGGAATGTGTCAGGGGATAATTGTAATTAGGTATGAGGGAATGTTTTAGGTTGGTAAAATTTTTCTACAACTGTATCGTGATGGTTGCACAATTCTCACTTTAATGAAATCAATGTATGTGTACAATTCAATAGGAAAATTTCATGGTAATGCTGTTAAAAAAGACAAGCATTTTTCCGTAATTTGACGGAACTAGTGGGAATTTATTTAGCCTGGCACTCAGAAAGTCTGAATTATTATAATAGAACCTTTGAACTTAATTGAATGTTTTGGGTAAATCATCTAATAAAAAAAAATTTTAATGTAGGGATATAAAACACTATGCAGAAGGTCATTTAGAGGAATGTTCCTTGGCTGTAGGGTTATTTCAAATAAATTGTCTTCTTTATGCTTAATTTGGATTTCAGGTATTTATATACAGTTCTTTTGACAAGTGAAAAATATTAAATGATCATGCTTATTACAATAGTGATGAGACTATGAAAAGAAAACTCTTTATTTCACTTTAGTCTTGTCAAACTGTAAACAATACTATTCTTTGCTGTTTATAAAGCAACTATTGTGTTAATCTTTTATTGTTTTTATTCTGTGATGTAAGAAGAGATTTATTGTTATAATTTACTTTGGATTTGTTAACATTGTGAATGCTGTAGTTCACTTCACAATTTCACTCAACTGCCTTCCTCTATAGTGTGTTATATTTTGCCCCTGTAGGACCTGCAGTTCATAAACATCAATTCAACAGTAATGCTGTGACAGACATTAATTTGGATAACGTTTGCAAGAAAGGAAACACTTTGTTGTGGGATATAGTCCAAGATGATGATGCAGTAAGTTATTTAATAGAGCCAAAAGACTACAAAATCATAGTAAGATGCAATCAGGACAAACAGTAACTTTATATATATTTTTTGTAGGTTAATCTTTCTGAAGGATTGATAAATGAGGCAGAGAAGCTTCTCTGTTCCTTAGTATGTTGGTTTACGGATAGACAGATTCGAATGAGATTCATTGAAGGTTGCCTTGAAAATTTAGGAAATAACAGGTAAATAAGAATTTTAAAATTATTTATGCAGTAGTCAAAGTTCATTTTGTGTATTGTTATTGACTAGGTGTGGTGGATTCATAGCATTTAATGCACCGTTATCAACGTATTTTTTTTAGTAATTGTGGTTTTCATTTTAAGTTTAAAGAGTTTTCTCTCACAGGGTTCATATTTTATCACTCAGTCTTGCTTTTTTCAGCACTCTTGATTAGATCTCCAAAAGAAACAAAGGAATAATAATGTATTCTCTTCTTGACTCTGGGAGCATAGTGGTGATTGCTCTGTTTTTGTATTATAGTTAAATGTTTTTGAACTGTGTCATATTATATGTAAAAGAAGCTAAATAAGATAGCGAAGTTAAACTTAACCTGAAATATAAACATTTTGATAATGACATTGTTCTTCCATCTGGATGAATCTTTTATGTCTTCTGTAGTGCATAAAGAATTAGATTGGTGTTTTTTCTCTAGTTTGAATTCTGCCATGTATTTATATCCTTCTTATTGGGGCTCAAGTGATTACTTACAAGTTTCTTGATTTTCACTTCTGTTCCATTGGTAACAATTTCAGATTTCCCTTGTCTTATATTGCTTTGGTGATATTCCTTCATTCTCTGCTGTACTGAATTCAGTTACTAATACAATATAGTATGTTATATTATGTGTTTTCAGCTTACCTTTGCCCAGGCCTGATTTAAAATCTAATTTTATCAAATATTTAAGTGCTTCAAAATATTTTTTTTACCTACTTAGAAAAAGTATGTACGATATTTTATTTTCTACATTTGGTTTTTAAAGGGCTATCATTTGAATGATTACAGTAGAAAAATTGCTTGTTCGTGTATGTATAAGAAACCCCAAACAGACCTTTGTTAGTGGATCAGTTGCCTCTTTTCCCATAGGTTTAAAAGAAATGCTTTTAATGGCTGGATGGTATTTCATCATTTACAAAGATATTACAGCAGTTAATTTTGAAATGTTAATTGTCTATTAAAAGTCTTTGTGAAACCACTGAACAGTTTTCTTAAAGCTATTGTATCAATTTATATTTCCCATATGTGGATCTGCATATCCTACGATCTAGTAATTCCACTGCTAAGTATGTGCCTTAAGGAAATACATCCAGATGGTCACCAAAAGACACATTCAGGAATGTTCATAGCAGCACTATTCAAAATAATTAAATATTCTTTGTGTAGTTATCCAAATACCAAAAAAGAGTAGAAAGGAAAATTAAATTGTGAACTGTTTGTTGATTGAAATAGTATAGAGCAATAACAGTGAATGAATTGAAACTGCACAGAACAGTGTGGATGAATCTCATGAACATAACGTTGAGTGAAAGAACCCAGATATAAGAGAATATATCTATTATTCTATTTATATAGAGTTTAAAAACAGGAGAACTGTTGTATTTGTCAGGATAATGGTTACTCTTGGGTTGTTAGTGACTGGAAGGGGGCACAATGAAAGTTTCTGGTATGCTGGTAATGAATTATTTCTAGATATGGGTGCTGGTTACATAGGTATGTTCACCTCCTAATATTTTGAACTGTCACTTAGATTTATACGTTTTTGTATGTGATACTTCAATAAGAAAAAAATTGTGAAAGATGAAATATGTAACCTGTAAGAGTCCTGTTTTCAAATATTAGATAGTGATATGGGCATAGACTCACAGGCCCATCTGTTAAAAAGATTGCAGGCAATATGTGAGACTGTAAGATGGTTATTTCTAGAAGGTTGAGTTATCTTTTTTCTTTATGCTGTTTTCCAATTTTTCAAAAGTGAGCATATATTTCTTTTATAAGTAGGGGAACTTAAAAGAGACGAAAGGAAAAATCGGTGTGTAAAATGGAAAATTGTCACTCTGGTTTTTTCATTGTTTTAAGTTGCCCAACCCCAAATGACTTGAAGATGAAGCATTTTTCATTTATTTGAGGCAATTCCTGTATCTTAACCATAGTTACTTAATGGTGTATTGAACCTAACCATGTATATATAACATAACTATTATGTTGAGGTTAATTTTGCCCTCAAACTTCATTCTTCAGAGGGCTGCTGTATAATGCTAGTCTTCCTGTGAATGACATTAGTCATGTGTGTTAGTACTTAGAACATAGTGACATTTTCAGCCTGTGAAATATGCAACACATCCAATGTATACCAGCTGAACTTACTGAAGTTATTGTGCAAATTGAAAAAAAAAATTAGTTTTGAACACATTTTAAAAATCATTAGTCTGGGTTTCTTGATAAGAGTGATCTCCGCCCATGTCCCCCCTCCCGCCCCCCAGTGTCACTGTCAGGAGATATTTTTGGTTGTCACAATAATGACAAGGATTGGAGGTGTTACTACAGGTCAGGGATGCTTCTAAACATCCCTCAATGAAGAGGACAGCTCCCTACAATAAAGAATTATCTGGCCCAAAATGTCAGTAATGACACCAGAGTTTGAGAAATCCTGTTTTGCATGTAAGAATCCTTTCTCCAAACCTACCTCCCTGAGTTTACCATCACAGTAAGAAAGGAATGTTGCACAAGAGCGCTTATATTAATAGGAAAGCTCTTCCTTATGTTGAGACAAATGAGCCACTGCAACCTTAACTCATTTATCATTTTCCTGACGTTTGACAAAAAAACAGGTTTACTTCTTGATGATGTCTTACATACTTGAGGTTTTATGTTTCCTTATTTTCTCTATGCAACTTTTTCATTTTCTTTGCAGTTTCTCACTTGCCATGTCAGTATTTTTTGTTTGTTTTTGCTTTTCTATGGCCATATTCCAATTCATTTTATAAAATAAACTTAGCTTTTTTTGAGCACTGTTTTGTGCTCCTTACTTCTCAGGAAGCATGGAGATTTGAAAAAGAAAATTAAAGTCTTGCATAAATTGCCCATAATTTTACCATTTATACGGATGACTGTAAATACTTTTTAAAAATGCTTGCGTATTCTCTCTTTGTGATATGCAGTGTGTGCTTTGTGCATGTTTAGCTTTAGGCAGATTGTTTTATAAGGCACATGTAATGTTTCGGCGTTGTAGAAAGTTTAGAGTTACACATAAAAACACATGGTAGACTGGTTTGCAGAATGTTGTTGTAAAGTGAGAGCATGAGGCAGACAGTAGCTCCCACAATGAAAAGTCCATTACTTTTCACCTTGATTGATGTTTGTTACCAAGGATGAGTGAGATAAGACTGCTGTCCAGTGAGCAGGTGGAAGTAGGGGTCGGGTTATAATCAGCCCTTTTGGTATTTTATGTTAACTAGAAGGCAGGTCCACGTCCTGTGCCTAGGCACCCCCTGAAATTCTGTGGCCTCCTAAGAAGTGAATTTAGACGACTCCTGGGAACCTGTCCAGTGTGCTATTTTGTGCCATTCTTGATCCTCTGTAGATGCTTAAATCCATGTGTTCAGATTTTTTGCCTTTGTATACAAAAGATTTTTTGAGTATAATGGTCACATGTATCAGGGATCCTGTTTGCATAAATAATGGTTCATATCATTAAGAAATGGATGCTACCATATACTTTTTTTATTTTGTTTTTCCTCAGTAAATACTGTATTATATACAGCATTTCATGTCAACTTTTGGTATATACTCTAATTTATAATGACGTTTTGTAGAACACATCAGTCTTCTTAAAATGTGGAGTCCACGATTAGGAAAAGAATGTCCAAATGTGACTTTGTGAAGACCACCAGTAAATGTGTCCATTCTACCAAGGCAACATAAAGTTACATTGGTAATTCTAATAGAAACATCACACTATTCCCTAGTAATAAGCTTCTGGTTACAACAAAAACTCTTAGAATCAAGCAAAGAACTAGGGCAGTTTACTGTAATAACATTTTCCTTGAGTCTAAAATTAGTATCTTGTTATTCTGGATCATTGAACCTTTTATCCAAACACATTGTTGCCTAGGATTATGTGTTTTGGTATTTGAAATTTTCACTGTTGGAAGAATTTGTGAAATGTAAGTTTGAATATATAACAATCTTTTTTAATATTGAGTCTTGTTAAGGTGTATCAGCAATCAAAACTTGGGGCAAAAAAGTTGATAAATCAGTGTGACACCTCGTAGGTGTTATAGGTGAAATACTGCAGCATAATTTCAGTTGGAACAAGTTGATAGGTTGGATCTTGTGAAGTTTCCTTTACCCTTGAAGTATAAATTATTGTCACCAAGGAAATAAATTATCTTCCCCATTTTGTATATATGTTATTAATTTCAGTCTGTAAGCAATACTTTGTATCATTTTTCCTTTTAAATTTATCAGTTTAAATAAAATGTTCTGGTGTTTTGAGATCACTATGAATCTGGATTTGGTCATTTCTTATAAAGTATTCTTAAATTTATAGCACTTAAAATGTGTGTCTTCTGTGTTCTTTGAACTTTTTTAAGAAGAAAAATTTGGAGTTTTTCTGATAATCTTAGGAAAAACTTTTAAAAAATATTTTAGTCATTAAGATGTAATCATTCCTTGAAAATTTAGTGTTTATATTATAAATTTTGGAGAAAAGCATTCTCCTTAGTGTAGGAGTAGAGGCAAGATGAGTCCCATTTGTACATTCTTATTTTTGGTTCCTCTTTTAGATGAATCCACACCATTATTTGTTCAATTCAGCCAGTATTCACTTAATGTCTGGCTTCCTATTCTGTAATGTCAAGCATCATATGCTTGCTTCTACATTACATTTTATAAAATGGAAAACATGTTTATTGCAGAAAATCTGGGAAGTAAATTTAAACAATTTAGACTCAACACCAGTGACTGCAAAAGTGATAAGATTTTCAGGAAATATACAACTATTGCCCACTATAAGACTTGAGATAGTTTCTTCTTAATGGAAATAAGATATAGTATCTCTTTCTAGTCTTTGTTTCTTTATATTTTAGAACCATTGTTGAAATCACACTAGGCAAACAATTTTGAAATTTGCTTTTGTGAAATTTGCTTTTTTAGATGAAATTTTTCTGTATTCTTTTTTCTTTGTGATGTCTCTTACTGATTTCATGCTTGTAAAGCCCTAGATCAAGTTAATATATATCTATTTGTTCAAGTTAATATTTATTCTAGTTTTTTTTTGTTTTTTTAAAAAGATTGGCACCTGAGCTAACAACTGTTGCCAATCTTTTCTTTTTTTCCTGCTGTTTCTCCCCAAATGCCCCCCCCCCCCGCCAGTATATAGTTGTATATTTTAGTTGTGGGTCCTTCTAGTTGTGGCAAGTGGGATACCACCTCAACATGGCCTAATGAGTGGTGCCATGTCCACGCCCAGGATCTGAACTGGCAAAACCCTGGGCTGCCGAAGTATAGCACGCGAACTTAACCACTCCGCCACAGGGCCAGCCCCTCATTCTGGTTTTTTATGTCTTAATTTTTAGGAAAAACTCCACTAATGTTTTGAAATTTTGACAAAGGATTTTAGATAAAGAATCTAAAATTGATTCCCCTTGATCCTCCATGATCCATTTTCCGAAGCACCGTTACTGTGCAGCTTGTTAAAAAATATTTAAAATTTTAATATTTAAAAGTATATTTGAAAAATTTAGATGTTTTTGAATATTTAAAGTATGTTTACTTTGCACTCACTGGATATCAGGCCTTTAATGTCTCTATTACATCACTGTATACTGCTTTTAGTCTATGCTAATGTGGTTTTGATCCGTTAGGATTCTACTAACATGCTGGATTTTTTGTCATCTGGTAGTAGATTTTTCTGTCCTCATCCTTCATGATTGTTAGATAGCATTTTACACTGTTGATTTTTCTCCTTCCTTGAAAATCTTGCCTTTAAGTTCTTTGCTGGTTCATTATTTAGTCAAATACATATTTAGCGTGTACCATATGCAGGGATTTTTAATGAATAAGACAGTTTTTGCTCCCATCGAGCACATTCTACTGGTAGACACGTTAAATAAAGGAATATTTGTTAAGTGATGATGAATGAAGAGAAATTGGGAGGGAATCAAAAGGAATAGAGAGAGGTTACTGGGGCAGTGGAAGGGTGTTATTTAATATAGAGTTGTCAGGGTCATCCTTTCTGTTGACAGTTGAGGAAACCTAAATGAAGTTGAGGGAAGGAGTTCTGCAGATATATAGGTAAAGAGCATCCAAGTAGAGGCATAGCAAAGGCCCTGAGGCAGGAAAGTGCTTGTGTGTGTTGAAGGGATAGCAAAGAGGAAGATTGGAAGGAAATTAAGTTAGACTGATAGGAGGAATGGGGACAGGTCACACAGGGCTTTGTAGTCCAAATTAAGTACTTTGGGTTTTGTTCAGAAACAAGTTGTTTTCTAATTTTTCCTACTCAGTATTCACCACTCTTTCCCTCCCACTCAGGAGTACAACCCTGTGTTCTGATATTCCTGGTGCTCTTCTCAAAAAGAGTAAGCAGTTTGGAGAGACTTACCTGTATACCATACTTGTGGGTAGAGCACCAACTTTCCTCTTTTTAAAAATTCTCTTATGAAGCAATATTGGCTCCTCAGTTTAAAAAAAGACATTGAGTAACTCATTAGAATTTGTCTTGCTTCTTTCGAGGCTCATGCAGCCAACCTCCTTGCCTTCTAAGACTTGAGTTATTTGTATGTCAGTACCTTCCCTATACCCGTTCTTTTCAGAAGATAGGCATACTCAGATCTGGTTGAAGTTTTAGAGTGATTTCCTGTCCCTTTTTTGCTCCTTCATACTTGAGGTGTGTATGTGGTGAGCTTCCATTATTAACATGGCTCATAATGCAATGATTCTCAACTTGAGTGCAGATGATTAATATTAAGTGAGAATTAGGGAGAAAGTGATAATTTGTGTAGTTTGAAAAAAGCTCTCTACATTATTGCTGCTCAGAATGTAGTCCACAAACCAGCACTTTTTCATTTGTGTCCTTGTTAGAAATGCAAAATTGCTGAACCTACCTCAGACCTACCTAACCATAATTTGCATTTTAACAGAATTCCCCCAGGTGAATCAAGTGCAGGGTTAAACTTTGAGAAGGCCTGGTCTAGATAATTTACCTAAGCTGCTGCTCCTTATTTTCCTTGGTTAAATCCTCAGAAGCACCCATAACCTATTAAAGAACACTTTCATGAAAAAAATTTACCTTTAAATGCTCTTCACTTGCTTTTATACTCAGATATTTATAATGTATTTTACTTTAAAAGTCTTGGGTTGGAATTTCAGATCTTAGATTTCTTGCCTCAATGAATAAAATAAATTCATACTTTAGAAAAAAAATTTTAATGTTTGCATAAGAAATATAATTGTAAAGTTCATTAAATCCTTTTATTTAAGATTTTAAATCTGAATTTCTGTAAAAAGCTAGAATTACTGATAGTTATTGAATAAAATAATTTTAACTACTCTTTGTTTTTGCTCTTTCAGATCAGTAGTAATTTCACTTCGTCTTCTTCCAAAACTGTTTGGTACTTTTCAGCAGTTTGGGAGCAGTTATGACACACATTGGATTACAATGTAAGTAAATGAAAGAAACAAAAGTATTCATTTTAGAGAGATTTTTTCCTTCAAACCATAGTTATCAAGCAAAGTTTTGAATAACTTACTAGCTTTTATTCTGCACCAAGAAAATTTGAGTTTCATGTGTTTCAGATGTTTTCTAGATTTCTCAGAGTGCTATCTCTGCTGCTTAGCCCCATGGGGATTATATCCCCATCACCAGGAAAATCTGACTTTTGTATTCTTTGTAGTTTCAGAAAAATATCGTAGAAATTAATGCTCTAAGTTTCAGGTAAAGATTTTTAGTATATCTGGCCATAGCAAAGCTTCATCTCCTGATGAAGATCCACAGTAAAATAAACATTCTAGGGCGCCTTTAATATTTTTCCGTTACTAGTAATTGGTTCTAGACATTACGTTAGGGGTAATCTTGACTCCATCTATTACTCCTTTACATTTGTAGAGAATTTATGATTAATGAATGTTAGAGTTCTTTCAAGGTTACTAGTTTTATGTGAAATTGATTCAATTTTTGGTAATATTCTAGAGAAAACTGGCTATCACCATCATTTCCTTAAGCTCTAAGAATGTGTTATGTGCTTTATTCAAAAAACTTTTGGAGCGATTCCAGAGACATTTAAATTTTAGGAAAAATTAGACCTGTTGAAGGATTCATTTGTGAGGTCACACAGGATGGCTTTTTACCTAATTCCTTCTCAAATCTAAAATTAAATGGTGAGAGCACTTGTTTGTTTTCACCATTTAAAAAATTCTTGGAGGTTTGTACTATGGTTCTAAGTAGGATGAAGTTAGTTATCCTGAGTTATAGCCCTTGCTGTTTATTGCTCTTTTAAAGAGGATCTGTTTAACCCGAACCTCTATTATCTTTTTAAAAGCATGTTAGAAAGTCTCTCTTTTTGGTTAATATTACAGTGTGACTCTAGTGACAGTTCCATTTGTGAGTGCAAGAAAGGTCCCTGAGATTCTAAACAGGGGGGTAGGGGAAAGCATTTAGCATCCTTTAAGTATAAATAGAGTTAATCTTATTTCCTTGACTCTTCTCGTGATTTTTAAATGGCTGAATTGCAAAATTCTAATGTTTTAAAGGGATTCACCTGTTGCTAACTTGGGCAAGTTGGTGGCATACTGTAGCCATTTGAGTTAAGGAGTAACTAACTTATTATAGAAGTGGCAAACTGAATATTCAGTTACTTATCAAGGACTTGAACCTAAGTATATTGAGTTGAAACTCTTTTATTTCTGTAAATTTGATATAAATAAGATCAGTTAGTTGCACTTCACATGGTTTCCAACATGAGACTGGTATCCTAAATCTCATCAAGAGGATCACTTAGAAGAACTCTGAGCTCCTATGGTTAGTTGGCATCAATAAAAAACTTCCACGTATTGTGAATCTATTATGTGCAGCAGCACTCAACAAATCAACATTTGGTACATATTATCTCTTAAACTCTTATGGCCCATATTTTAAAATTGGAAATTGTTATCCCTGATCCTCTTGGTAAGTCTTCAGATAACCAGTAAACAGACTTCAAGAGGTTAGGTTACTTGCCCAAAGCCTTGCAGCAAGTGTATTGGAACTGGTTTCAAACTTAAGTCTTACTGAACATTTTCTTTCTACCACTTGCTCTTCATTAAGTGATTGGCGAGGCGAGAGTAACTTATTTTGGAAAGAGGGCTATAGCAAAAACATGATGTAAGTTACATTAGACGTTTTGGGATTTTAATACATCTGTACATTATAGCAGATGATTTGCTAGAAAGTCTTGTATGAAATAGATTGTTAGGAAAATTTATGGACTCTAGGATCTCTGATTGTATTTATCACTTTTTTATTCTAGTGTTTCTAGGTTATTTTGGAACTTAATACTTGAATGTTTTTTTGATTTAAAAACTTGTTAAAAACAAATTATAAGGACCCACAACTAAAGTATACAACTCTGTACCAGGGAGCTTTGGGGAGAAAAAGGAAAAATAAAAAAATAAAAAACCCACAAATTATTGACAGTAAAAAAAGAAAAACTGATTGATTCAGTAAGTTTATACTGTATGTGTTCTATGTGCCAGGCACTCTGCTCAGTTCTGCTAAATAATTACCAAGGCACACAGTCCATTCCTATATGGACTGTATCATACTGTTTTTGGTATTAACTTATATTAGTCATTTATAATTAGCATTCTGCCAGACATTTTATCCCCTGCACAGGGATAAACTTGAGATCAAAAAACAGTGGTTCTTTAAATTCATAAAAATTAAGGTAGATTGCTTTATATCTTTTCACAATTCAAATATAAATAGAGCTTGTAAGTTTTGATAATTGAAAGATTTTGCATTTGAAGTTTTTTTTTAGATATACAGTTTTTTCCTTCCTAGAATAGATTTATTCTCTTACTCATGCCTTTAAAATTATTTCTTCTTTCAATTGGGTCAGGTGGGCAGAAAAAGAACTGAACATGATGAAGCTTTTCTTTGATAATTTGGTATACTATATTCAAGCTGTAAGAGAAGGAAGACAAAAACATGCACTGTAAGTATCCTTTAACTAGCTTAGTTATGTTTAAGTGTTGATTGTCTTTCCTCCAAGATAATTTTCCAGTGTTCCTACTCCTTTTCTTTCAATGGTGATAAATATAATGAAAATTTTAGTTGTAAAAATTTTAAGAGATAGAAAGACTCTTTTTAAGTTCAAGAATTTTACAAGGTTATTTTTATAATTCTTTATCTTAGAGAAATGTAGGTTATATAACTTTCAGGGGCTGGTTAGCCTTCACTGTTGAGTTCTGTTCAAAGTCATCGTTTTCAGGGATCAAAAGTAAATATTTTTTCAGAAATCATCAATATCCTTGTCTTCTTTCTTTCTTTCTTTTTTTGAGGAAGATCAGCCCTGAGCTAACATCTACTGCCAATCCTCCTCTTTTTGCTGAGGAAGACTGGCCGTGAGCTAACATCCATGCCCATCTTCCTCTACTGTATATGTGGGACACCTCCCACAGCATGGCTTTCCAAGCAGTGCCATGTCCGCACCCAGGATCTGAACCGGCGAATCCCGGGCTGCCAAAGCAGAACATGCACACTTAACTGCTGCGCCACCAGGCCCGCCCCCTTGCCTTCTTATTAGGCCATTGATTCTAAAATTTTTAAATATTCGAAACAAATAGATTTAACATATAGTTAATTTAAAACCTTTTCCTTTATTATTATAATTGGATTCTAGTATTAGAAAGTTTAGAATACATATGGAAAATTTAAAAACTGTGATGATGTAACTGGTTAATATTTCATCATCGAAAATATTTTAAAAATTAGCAAGTGACTTTGGATAAGAATTGGTAGAAATTGGTTAGTGGTATAGCTGTGTTTAAAGCTTCTTATAGGGAGATACCTGCATAGAAGGAAACATGTAAAATTCAGAAGTTTTCTGCTTGTGAGTTAATAATTTGTGGGCTCTATGGCTGAGTTGAGGAAACCAGATCATTGTCAGTATCAGCATGTCAGTGAATAAGAGAAGTAGCCACAGCGATTATTGTGAAAATACCCACATAGCAAACTTCCACATAGGTGGAAATTGAGTAGACTGTAGGAGTGTTCAGAGAAGCAATAGACCTTAGGCATGTTTATTCACCTTCAAAAAAAATGAATTCGCTCATTTTTCCCCAAAAGTCAGTTCTTTCTCCAGATTTTACTATGTCCTTCAGAGTACACCCATCCTCTCAGTCACCTAAAACTTGGTGACTTGGAGCCTTTTTTATATTTTTTATTTCCAAACATGAATAATAATGATGGTGATGATTAAAAACAGCCAGTGTTCATTGATACTATGTGCCAGATACCATTTAAGTATTAGGTATTAACTTGAAGATACACAACAACCCATTTGAGGTAGGCAGTCTCATTTTAGAAATGAGAACGTTTAAGCTATGAGCTGATAAATAACTTGCCTAAAATCACACGTTTTATAAATAGTGGAGCCAGGATTTCTATAATTCATTTTATAAACACACATTTTATAAACAGTGGAGCAGTCTCTTTTCTGTAATTCATATTGAGTGCTGCATTATACCGTTGACAATCTCTAGTTATCTCAGTGCTACAATATATCCCATGTCTTTCCACAAGTTGACATTCTTACCAACACTATTCCAGTCCTTTTAACCAACCTCTCTCTATCTTCTTGCCTCACTCTCCCCCTATGCTCGTTAATTCCTTATCCTTATTAAGTTAGGAAGGCAATATGGTATTGGTGGAAAACACATGGGCTTGAGAATTATACAGACCTGCGTTTAGATTATGAATCTATTGTATTGAACTTATTTAAATTATTTACCTCTCTATTAAATCCAAATTATTTGCCTCATAAGTTTTTTTAAGAATTAAATGAAGTAATTTATTAAGTTGCACCTGGCACATAGTAGATTATCTATAAATTGTACTTACCTGGGTAAAACACACTATGATACGAAACAAACAAGAAGCTCGCCCCTTACGCCATTTAGATTCTTCACTGTATAAAAAATAAATTCTAGTTTCTTCAACCTAGTATTATGTGTCCTCCAGAATCTAAATTCAACAAACCTTTCTTGTTTATTCTTCTGTAGTTTTGTTTTTTTAGACATCCTATTCTATAAGCCTATCAAATTATTTCTGAGATACTTCCTTAAACTTACTCTATTCCATAGCTTTGCTTACAAAAGTTACCACTAGGCAAGATGAATTCTCTTTAAATCCTGTTACAATTTTAGGTGTTCTTCGTAGTCTGTGTCCTTCTTTAATTATTCTCCTTGAAGCAGAAGTCGAGGATAATTGTTGCCGCCTGAATCTGAGCATCTCTATACATCCTCTCTAAAAATCATAAGGTCAACAAGGAGTGGAAATAAAACCACACATGACCCACATCTTCAGCATTTTTAGGAGACAGTGAATTCAAGTTACCTGTCAATAGAGAAATAAATACTGAGTTATGAAAGAGCTCCCACCTCAGCCATAAGCCTGTGGGTTTAAAGAGTAGGGATAGGAGGCTTAAGAGAGGGGAGTGGAAGACATAGATGAATCATCCTCAGAAAGAGAAAGTCCACCATTCAGTGCCAAAAAATGAACACAGATCTGAGGCATGGTTGTTCACAGCATTGGCTACAGTGAAGTTGCTCACTTTATTAGTGGAACCAGATGTGGAGCCTCCTACAAGCTTTGCTTCTGTGATGAAAAAGATAAATAGAGGACTGGTGTACTTTGGAGATGAATTTTATACTACCCTAGGGTACACCACGGTATGTTTCCAATCGTCTAATCTCCTTTGCTGCCTGGCATTTTAGGAAAATAAAACCTTAGAACAGAGAGATGCTGTCTGAACTGTTTTGCTGTAACTCCCTTGTTCCTTCAGGCTGTGAAACAGAGTTGTACATGTGCTACTCTTTGTTAAAGCATACTGACTTGATGAGTTTGTGGCACATTATTTTCCATTTTCAGTGGAAATTACTGTAGGCGAGTTCTGAGATTTTCACCTAGGACAAAAAAGATCTTTGTGGCATGAAAGATAACACTTCCTTTTCTAGATGGACGTGTTACATATTTCTTGAAACTCAGCAACTTGAGTTTGTCACTAAAGTTTTGTCCCTGTGGGGGGATTATTTTTGTCTTATATTTCTTGTAATGTCAGAAGCCATGGACAAGCCCATGAGAGTTTTCAGTATTCATGTCATCTTTGTTTTTGCATCCCAGGAAATTTCCTGGTGATTTCAACTGCCATGGGACCCTGAAAGAGCAGAGTCCTTTGAAGTGTGGAGCCAATGGCTCTACTGTGGAAGGTAAAGAAGGGAGGACAAAGGGACTGGATCCATGCCTTCTTGGATTATGGGTCCCTTACTCTGAGATGCAAGTATAGGGGAAGGAAGTATTCAGGAAATAAAGGTACTTTGTAGAGGACAATACTTCATTCCCATTTTATGTCTGTGACCAGTATCCCACAGCCTCAGGCTCTGAGAAGTGCAGTAACTTGCTTAAAAGCACAGAACTGTTGGATGATAGAACTTGTATTTGAACCTGTATTCCAAGGCCTCTCCGATAAAATCTCTGTCCTTTTAGTAAAAGGAGAAAAAGCTGTTAAGAGCTGTTCTTGAATTTTATCTGGATAGCATTCTAGACTGTGAGTTGTTTACTATATTTTCCCCTCCCCCAGCCACCTTGGCACATGTAGTTCCATCTTCACAAAGTGCACTGCAACAATAATGAAGCAAAAGTTCATTTTTGTTTGCAAACCTTAACGCAAGACAGTAAAAAGCAGCAAAGATATCTAGTAAACTCATTTTTTAGAAAACTTTACTTTAAACTTCAACATTGAATCTAGTGTAAGTTTTGAAACCAGCTTATTTTGGGAAGCTTTTAAAATTTTGCACTTACTTAAATATTATATGAAATTGAATTAAGAGGCTGTTTGATTCTCTGCAAGCAGGGGTAAGATAAGGGCTCAGAGTGGCTGCTGCCTTTGTTGGCAAAGTAATTTTGGCAGTTCACCCACAACCAGCCTTTTTATTTGTGACAGAGAGATAACTCATGATTGATTTAGTCTCATTTATTGGGTGCTCAGCTGCTTGTGGGTTCTGGATTGTTATGGTATTACAGACACTGTTCAATATGCAGTTCACAGAGTTGCTAAAGGAATCTTAAAATCCATATCTGATCGTTTGCTCCCTCTTCCCCCAACACCCTTCAGTGACTCCCTTTTCTATCCAGAATAATACCAAACTCTTGTGACATTCAGACTGGTCACAATCCAGCTCCTGTCTACCTCTTTAGGTTCATCTCCTATCCTTCCTCCCCCACAGACCAACACTTGATTCTTAAAATGCTTTTCCTTTGCAAATGCCTGCAAACTGAATTCCCAGAGAACCATGTGAAATCACCTACTTAACAAGCTTCCAAAGCAACTCTTACATTAACCATTGAATTTTGTGTACATGAATTAGAAGTGCTTAGATTTAGGGGGCCGGCCCGGTGGCGCAGCAGTTAAGTTTACACATTCTGCTTCTTGGCAGCCTGGGGTTTGCCGGTTCAGATCCCGGGTGCGGACGTGGCACCACTTGGCAAAAGCCATGCTGTGGCCCACGAATAAAGTAGAGGAAGATGGGCATGGATGTTAGCTCACGGCCAGTCTTCCTCAGCAAAAAGAGGAGGATTGGCAGTAGTTAGCTCAGGGCTAATCTTCCTCACAAAAAAAAAAAGTGCTTAGGTTTAAAATCACATTCAAAAATGCGAATTGTGTATTAGCTGTGTTCTTTATGAACTAGATTTATGAAAATGATATTTTCATTAGCGTTTCTTGTTTAAGGAATTGTGTTAATCACTGGAGGGACAGTGATAATGAAACGTAATTTTTAGTTACAGATGTAGTTTTTTATTAACTATTCTCATTAATGTGCATATTGCATAATTTCAAAATGACGTATTTGTTTTATTCCACTCTTGAGTTCTTACACACTTTTTCATCATTTAATTTGAAAGTATGTTTTCTAATAGTTTGCCGACTTTTATAATTTCTTAATGTAAATCTCAGCATTTGGCTTATGACCATTTTGTGTAACCATAGTTATGTAATTAAAATATTTAATAATTGTGAGTTATTAAAATTGAGTTTTACTTCTTTGGTATAATTTAAGGTTAGGGCCATTAAATGTTTAAAAATAATTAAGAAATAGGATCTTTCAGTTAATTATTTTAATGATTTTTTAAATATAGGTACAGCCATAGTGCCGAAGTTCAAGTTCGACTTCAGTTCTTGACTTGTGTGTTTTCAACTCTGGGATCACCTGATCACTTCAGTAAGTTTTTCAATTAGCATTTTAATCAATTTTTAGATCTGTATTGACTCTTGTCAGAGTCCAGTCAAAGGTACTCATGCCTTTAGATTCCTATAGTGATTAAATTATCTTCAATACTGAATGTCCTCTCAGTCTTTGTAGCAATATGACTGTTACCCTGATGCATTCTTGCTTCAATCTCTGATAAAGATGGATAAACGATCTTTGCAGTGGATAAATGACTCATTTCAAGAACAAAATATTTGGGACAGAAGAACATATCATGTTAGAGTGACTGTCTTTTGTTACCTTTGGTTATAGAATATTCCTATCACTCCAGTTGAAAACAGCCACTGTCTACATATTATTATCAGGCTAATCTTATCCAAAATTGCTTGGCTTCATAGGTGATAGAGACACTCAGAGACCCTAGTTTTTCTTAGATGAATCTCAAATTCAATTTCATTAATAGTTAATGTGAAAAAAATAGAAATTGATCTGGTATATTCAGAGTGTGGACTGTATCCAAATCCGCATGATAGATGTTCTTACAAGAGGGGAGGGAGCTTGATTTCTTTTGGCCAGGGCTCCCGTGCTCTTGCTAGTCTTTTATCTTTCCTTCTCCACATTCTTCTTTTTCTGTGTTTCCATGTCAACAAACCTCATTTGTTAGGACATTCTCTTTGTTGAGGTATGGTTAATATAGTCAAACTCATGAGTATCTTGCTAGTCTGAGAAGTGTCATCATGACTCTTTTTAAGTCCACATGTTTGTCTTACTGTTTGTCTATAATTTCTTGAAGATATTTGTAACAAAAGCCGCTAACATCGTGATACCAACAGATTTCGAAAAGAAGATACCTATTTTTGATAGGAAACTTCTGTTTCATGTTTATTAGATCATTTGTCATACCCATTGTGACTGATAACATACAACAAATAAATAATATAAAACAGAAAACACCAATCTTCCACATGGAGAAGTCAAACCAAAACAAATATTGTCAGCATAAATAATTTCACATGACCGTTAAGTTTCATATTTGTTGAACATAGATTCACATTGGAAAATGTTAACATGTCTTTGCAGTATTTGAGTAATGAATTATTTATTTTGCTCTTCCCATCCCAGTGAACACAGTACAGTCATGCATTGCTTAATGATAGGTATATGTTCTCAGAAATGTACTGTTAGGTGATTTTGTCATTGTGCAAACATCATAGATTGTACTTACACAAACCTAGATGAGATAGCCTACTACACACTTAGGCTATATGGTACTAATCTTATAGACTCACCATCATGTATGTGGTCCATTGTTGCCCAAAATGTTATGCAGTGCATGGCTGTATGGATTCTGTGTTGTATATGCTTATGGTAGCTATTGTCCAGATAGAATCAAATTGAAAACTTTGCTTCTCCCACATCAGAATTATGCTTCTCTTACTGACACAATTCCTGTCAGGTATAATGTGGTCACTCCAGAGTTTTATTTGAGAATACTGATTTTCAGTATACCAATAACTATTATGTTTTCTCTTTTTTTTGATGAGGAAGATTTGCTCTGAGCTAACATCTGTTGCCAATCTTTCTCCTTTTGCTAAAGGAAGATTATACCTGAGCTAACATTTGTGTCAGTCTTCCTCTTTTGTATGTGGGTTGCTGCCACAGCATGGCTTGATGAGTGATGTAGGTCCTCACCAGGGATCCGAACCTGCAAACCCCGAGCCACCGAAGCAGAGTGCACCAGACTTAACCACTATGTCATGGGACCGGCCTCCATATCTGTTCTTTTTAAAAACTTGAAACAACAACAAAAGCTTATACATTGCCTATTGAATGTGGATTGGTGATTCAGCCATTTATGAATACATTTCTGTTTTATCATATAGTTTATTGTAATTTACCTGGACACCTTTTTTTGTAGGACAAGTATTTTCTTCGCTTATCTCTCTTCTTAATTAATTAATGTGTTTAAGTTATAATGTACAGTAAAGGTTACTTCTGGTTTGGTTTTTGGAAAAGTTGAGAACTTTTCTGTTTCCTTTTATTTATTTATGTGTTTGTTGTTTTTATCTTTTATTTATAAGAGAGATCATATGGTATTTGACTTTCTCCCTGTGACTTGTTGCACATAGCATAATACCCCCAAGGTCCATCCATGTTGTCACAAATGGCCAGATTTCATCATTTCTTATGGCTGAGTACTATTCCATTGTGTATATATACCACATCTTCTTTATCCATTCATCCCTTAATGGGCATCTAGGTTGCTTCCAGTTTTCGGCTATTTTGAACAATGCTCCAGTGAACATTGGAGTGAATATATCTTTATGCATTTGTGTTTTCAAGTTCTTTGGATAAAAATAGCTGGATCCTATGGTAGCTCTATTCTTAATTTTTTGAGGACTCTCCATACTGTTTTCCCTAGTAGCTACACCAGTTTGCACTCACACAAGCAGTGTATGAGAATTTCCTTATCTCAACAGCTTCCCCTCCTCTTTAGTTTTTTGGAAGAGTTTGAGAAGGATAGATATTTAATCTTCTTTGAATGTTTGGTAGAATTTACTAGGGAAGCCATCTAGTCTTAGACTTTTATTTTTGGGGAGGTTTTTGATTACTGTTTTGATCTCCTTACTGATAATTAGTCTATTCAAATTCTCTATTTCTTCCTGATTCAGGTTGCAAGGTTGTATGATTCTAAGAATTTATCCATTTCTTTCAGATTATCTAATATGTTGGTGTATGACTTTTCATACTATTCTCTTATAATTTTTTGTACTTTTGAGCAGTCCATTGTAATTTCTCCTCTTTGATTTCTGATTTTGTTTAGTTGAGCCTTCTCTCTTTTTTTCTTGGTGAGTAGCTAAAGGTTCATGAATTTTGTTTGTCTTTTCAAAGAACCAGCTCTTAGTTTCATTGAGTTTTTTTTTCTATTTTTGTTTTTTAGTCTCCATTTATTTCTGCTCTGATTTTTATTTCCTTCCTTCTACTAATTTTGGGCTTTCTTTGTTCTTCTTTTTCCAGTTCCTTTACGTGCACTGTTAAATTGTTTATTTGAGATTTTTCTTGTTTGTTGACGTAGGCCTGTATTTCTGTGCAGACTTCCCTCTCAGAACCGTTGTTGTTTGTATCCTATGGATTTTGGTATGTTGTGTTTTTGTTTCCATTTGTCTTCAGGTATTTTTCAATTTCTCCTTTGTTTTCTTCATTGACCCAATCATTGTTCAGTAGCAGTTTGTTTAATCTCCACATATTTGTCGCTTTTCTGATTTTCTTCCTGTAGTTGATTTCTAGCTTCATACCAATGTGGTCAGAAAAGATACCTGGTATTATTTCAGTCTTAAATTTATTGAGACATGTTTTGTGGCCTAATATGTGATCTATCCTGGAGAATGAACGATGTACATTTGAAAAGAATGTGTATTCTTTGGTTTTCAGATGGAATGTTCTCTCTCTGTATCTACCAAATCCATCTGGTCTAATGTATCATTTAAGGCCAGTGTTTCCTTAGAGATCTTCTGTTTGGATGTTCTATCCATTGGTGTAAGTGGAGTGTTCAAGTCCCCTTCTATTATTGTGTTACTGTCTACTTCTTCTGTTATGTCTTTTTATAATTACTTTATATGTTTAGGTGCTGGTAAGTTGGGTGCATAGATTTTTACAAGTGTTATATCCTCTTTTGGATTGTTCCTTTTATCATTAGGTAGTGCCCTTCTTTGTCTCTTGTTACAGTTTTTGTTTTAGAGTCTATTTTGTCTGAGATAAGTATTGCTACGCCACCTTTCTTTTCATTGCCATTTGCATGGAGTATGTTTTTCCATCCCTTCACTTTCAATTTGTGAGTGTCTTTGCGTCTGAAGTATGTCTCTTGTATGCAGCATATGTATGGGTCTTTTTTTTTTTATCCAATAGGCCACCCTATGCATTTTGATTGGAGCATCTAGTCTATTGACATTTAAAGTAGCTGTTGATAAGAATGTACTTCATAGCATTTTGTTACTTTTTTCTGGGTGTTTTAGTTGTTCTCCATTCCTTTCTTCTTCTCTTGCTCTCTTCCCTTGTGATTAGATGGCTGTCTTTAGTATTATGTTTGGGTTCCTTTCTCCTGATTTTTTGTGTGTTTATTATGGGTTTCTGGCTTGTAATTACCATGAGGTTCATATACTATAACCTACATATATTACAGTCTATATTAAGTTGATGATCTCTTTAGTTTGACCTCTTGCTAACAGCTCTACTCTTATACTCCCGTTCGCCCACATTTTCATATTTTTGATATATAATCTCTTTTTTTAAACATGTGTATCTGTTACCCTCTTATCATGGAAATAGATAATTTTAGTACTTTTTACTTTTGACCTTCATATTAGCTTCATAGGTGGTTGATCAGCTACCTTTATTGTATATTTGTGTCTACCAGTGATTTTATTGCTGTTTTCTTTGTGTGTGATCATTTCTTTTGCCTATTTGTAGTTCTTTCTTTTCCACTTAAACTCAAGGGTTTTCTTTTCTTTTTTTTTTTTAAGTTATGCTTTTTGGTGAGGATGATTGACCCTGATCTAACATCTATTGCTAATCTTCCTCCTTTTTTCCTTCCCCAAAGCCCCAGTGCAGTTATATATCCTACTTGTAAGTATTTCTGGTTCTTCCATGTGGGATGCTGCTGCAGTATGGCTTGATGAGCGGTGTGTAGGTCTGTGCCCAGGATCCGAACTGGTGAACCCCCAGCCACTGAAGCGGAGCATGCAAACTTAACCACTCAGCCACAGGACTGGCCCCATCTTTTCCACTTAAATAAGTCCCTTTAGCATTTCTTGTAAGACTAGTTTCTTGGTGATAAACTCCTTTAGTTTTTGCTTGTCTGGAAAACTGTTTACCTCTCCTTCCATTCTGAATGACAGCCTTGCTTAGTAGAGTATTTTTGTATGTAGGTTTTTACCTTTCTGCACTTTAAATATATTGTGCCAGTCCCTTCTAGCCTGTAAGGTTTCTGCTGAGAAGCCCACTGATAGCATTATGGGATTTCCTTTGTATGTAACTTGTTGCCTTTCTCTTGTGACTTCTAGGATTCTCTCTTTATCTTTAATTCTTTTCATTTTAATTATAATGTGTCTTCTTGTGGGCCTCTTTGGTTTTATCTCGTTTGGTGCTCTCCGTGCTCCCTTACCTGGATGTCTATTTCCTTCCCTAGTTTAGGAAAGTTTTCAGTTATTATTTCTTCAAATAGATTCTCTGCCCCTTTGTCTCTCTCTTCTCCTTCTGGCACATCTATAATACGGATATTAGCACACTTGATGTTGTCCCAGAGGTCCCTTAGACTGTCCTCATTCTTTTTAATTCTTTTCTCTTTTATCTGTTCAGCTTTGGTGATTTCCTCTAGTCTTTCATCCAGCTAAGTGATCCATTCTTTCTGTATCATCTACTCTGCTTTTGAATCCCTCTAGTGAAGTTTTCATTTCCATTACGGTATTCTTCATTTCTAATTGTTTCTTCTTTATATTTTCCAATTCTTTGTTGAAGTTCTCACTGAGTTCATCCATTATTCTCCCAAGATCAGTGAGCATCCTTATGACTCTTCGTTTGTACTCTTTGTCAGGTATCTCTGTTTTGTTTAGTTCTTTTTCTGGGGTTTTGTTCTGTTCCGTTACTTGGAATGTATTCCTTTGTCTCCTCATTTTGTGTCTGTCTGAGTGCTTATATCTATGTGTTAGTTAAGTCAGCTATATCCCCCAAACTTGGAGAGGTGGCCTTATGTAAGAGCTGCATTATGAGGCCCAGCAGTGTGCTTCCGTCTCATCACCAATTCCAAATGTTCCAGGAGTTTGTGCTGTTTGGGCTACATGTGTCATTCTGTTGTTGCAGGGTTGCTCTTGCTGCGGGTGCCCGGGGAGGCTAGGTTGTCCCGCTGCCTGGCTGTTTGTAATGCTCAGCTGCATGTGATTGGTATGGACGCTTCAGTCACTTTATTGGGCTTGGGGAGCTGCAGCACCGTTGGCTGTAATGTCTAATAGCACATTCCTGTTGCAGTTTTTCTGTTAAGTGAGTAGGCCCCCAGCATGGCTGGTTGCTAGGCTCAAGGGGTTACAATTGCTCTAAGCCTCTGCCCTCCAAGGCTGTTGTTAGCTCTCGTAGGATTGCAGCTGAGTGGGGCTGGCCCCAAGCATGGAGCACCCAGTTGTTTCAGGCCTTGGAAGGTAGGGCTAGTCCCCTATCTGGCTGTTTGAGAAGCACAAGTCTGCTGCAGCTGACAAGCCCCACCACCCACAGGGTCACACACCCCATCAGCACAGTCCTGCCCATGTGCACACCCTGACCTACTGAAGCACACCTAGTCGCCTCACTGTGTTGGCCCTACACACTCCCCCAACACCTCACACACTATACCTGCTCCTTGTATACACCTGCCCTGCGGAGGTTCCAGGCACTCCACCTATATGGGCCCACATGTTTTCCCAAGGGCTTGCTCTTATGTGGGGCCAGTCCCTGGGGTGGGCTGCCTGCCCTGGCTGAACTGGATTAAATTGGTGCTCTATCAGTGCTTTAGTGCATGGGGTAGAGCCCTTGGCTAACAGGCTAGAGGAAGAACTCCAATGGCATCTATCAGTGTCTGTGTCAGCGTGCCTATATTAGGTCACAATAATGGCTGCTGCCAATGTCTCAGTTCCTGGGGAGGTCTCACCTCTTACTGAGAGGCACCCAGAGCCTATCAAGTGAGTCTCTTTTCACCAAAGTACTGTGTACCTTTCTTTCTGTTGATTTTAGGTTGGTTTCTAAAACAGGTTAATTTGTGTGGGGGCCCTTTAGGAGCAGGCTTCTTTTTCCCTTATGTCTGATAACTTTTCTAGGGATATTCCTTGTTGTAGTGAATAGCTAGCAAAGCCAGATACTATGACACTTGTCTCCAAGGTTGTGCTGAGTCCTAAAGCTGCTTATAGCAATAACACTCTCCTGCTCAGATCCCCACTCCTCCAGGAAAGGCTTCATACCTTAATATTGTTCCCAGCTGGCCATGAAGTACCACGGCTAGAAGGTGGCTTTTTTCTCTCTAGAAAAGAATTTCTGCCTCTTCCACCTCAGTCAGCACTGTCTCTTGTTGCCAGGGTTCTTTTTATCCAGTTTTCAGTTCTCTCTCAGGGTTAATTGTTCTAAGAGTCGTTCTAAATTTGTTGTGTTCATGTGTGGAGGTGAGTTCAGCATCTGCTTACACTGCCATCTTGACACCATCTTATTTCTGTGTTTTTTATGTTGTCTCCCAGGGGCACAAGTTCTTCTTAGAACAAAGAATCTATACGTTAACTGTTTCTGTGAGAAACAGATACTTTTTTTCTGATCAGACGCTTTATAGACTGATACTCTTGCTAAGTAAATATTTTATGAGGTGTTTTTCCATATTCTGGATTTCACGTACTTTTCCCAAGAAAGGGAGAAGTTTTTTATGATTCTGTCGTACCTTCATATCCCTTCTGATTCTGGGGAACAACCCCAAACTTTGGAACCCCTTATGATATACTTTTCAAAATCTCTATGATGCTTTTATTCTTCCCTTTTGGATTGTCTCCCATATCCACATTCAGACTTGTGATTGCTATAATGTCTTCTCTTTGGTTGCAAATAGTTCTCCTGACTTCCTTCTGCCACACTTTGGAATCATTTAATACTTGGGTCAAAATACCATACAGATTTTATCTCTTTACATTGACTTCCCAGCTAATTATAACCCCTGATGTATTTCTCTTATCTGTTTTAGGCAGTCAGTTTCCTTTCACTTTATTCATCATAAGTATCCTTTTTTTCATAGTTTACAAAAATAATACTTATTGACATTTATTGTTCATCTCTTATGTGTATAGAAGGAGCTTTTGAACATGGTATCCACTCTATTTTTAACTCTTAAACCTTAGAACTAACTCCTCAACTTTTTGGGTTAACTCTCCTTAATCATATTTACTGTAATAGAATGATATGTTCATATTTTAGGGAGAATGATTTTCCAGACCAAATGGCTCTTCCAAGATACTATATAAGTTCTGTGTTTTTTGATGATTTATATGTGGATTATATTTAACTACATTTGGAAAACATACCTTATGTGAAATCTCTTACGAAATAATTTTTATAAATTGTTATAAAACATCTCCTTTATATTCCTGGATGTATTGGTGCTTCTAGTACATTGGATTAGGACCAAAATGTTGTATGTACCATGATTCAAAATTGTTAATTTTTATGTAGGGTTAAGTTTAGAGCAAGTCGACATTTTATGGCACTGCTTAGTAGAAGATTCTGAGTGTTATGACGATGCACTTCATTGGTTTTTAAATCAAGTTCGAAGTAAAGATCAACATGCTATGGGAATGGAAACCTACAAACATCTTTTTCTGGAGAAGGTAATTTTATTTTTTGACTGTTTCATTGTTTATATTGTTTTTCCATGTTTCCTTTTTATCTCTTGAAATATAAACTCTGTAATGTTCATCTTTCCTCTTTTGACATAGTTTTTTTAAAAAAACACAAATGTACTACTGTTTTTCAGCATGTTTTTTACCTTATGTAAATTTTGCTGCCTAGATTTTGCTTTAATTTTGTCTTCTACAGTGTTTGTATTTAAGTGAATACTTAGTTTATATCCACAAAAATATTCTTTTCCTTAGCTAAAGTACTTAAACTAACAGTAATTAGAGTAATTCTTCAGGTAAACATTAATAAGAAATGTGGGGGGTTTGGGTTTTTTTTGTTTTTTTTTAAATAATAGCATTGTAGCTCAATTTTCAGGAATGGTACTCAACATCCACTAGTGTGAGAGCTGTATTTTCTGACTTTTCCTTAGTTAAATGGTTGTGGTTTCAGCCAGCCTTCTGTCAGATATAAGTCAATCTCTAGACTTTTTGGTAGATCCTTGGAAAGGCAGTTTTAGGAAGTGCTGTCATGATATTAAAGATAGTCTTCAGTTTTCATTCTCCTTTATCAGATGCCACAGTTGGTTCAGGTGATAATTTTCTATTTGAATTTTGAAGCATTGATGTTAATAAAGCAGTAGACTTTTTATTTTATGCTTATTTTTGAGATTAGAAAGACTCTCTGTGAACTCTCTTTATCTCTCTGGTAGAATTGAATATATATGAATGAGTTTTGGTACGTGTAAATTAAATCACTTAATAGATTTAAGACAAAAGTACAAATAGACCTTCAGGATCTTAATTTGAAGCCTGGATACAAACTGTACATGTAGCTACACATCTCAAAAATATGTATGCTGTAGATATACAATAGATAAAATTTTTTATTTATTTCCTTTCATCTGGGTCTGTGTACATCTTGAAAATTGAAACACATCAGACAGCTTTCAACTATGACCTGAATAAAATTTTCATTAAATTATTTATTTTAATTTTTAAATTATCACTAAAAATCTCAGCTGATATATTTCCTTCTTTAATGTTTTCCGTAAAATTTGTTTGTTAAATTTGTGGTTAAATTCAATAAAGTAAAATCTTAGCAACTTAATTATCACACTAAACTAACTTAAATAAATTTTTTTTTTAAGATGCCCCAGCTAAAACCTGAAACGATTAGCATGACCGGCTTAAACCTGTTTCAGCATCTCTGTAACTTAGCTCGATTGGCCACCAGTGCCTATGATGGTGGTTCGAACTCTGAGGTATGGATTTATCCAAAGGCTTGTCACTTTATTAGGTCAGCAGGTGGAATTTTTCTTTTATTCCTCAAATTAGATTACTGAATTATCTCGTATAGTCTACCAAGCACTGAATTTACTAGCTATGAAGACTTTCATTTTTAGGTTTTAAAAAGCTTTATCTTTTGGCTTTAAAAAGTTTTACAAAGCAAATTTGGTGATTTTTTTTCACAATCAAAGATAATGTTGGTTGTGTTTACTGAAAGCTTATTACACATTCCTTGGTTAACAGAGAAGAGGCCATCTGAGTGTTCTTTTAGTTCCCTAAAAGCTCCTAAATAATATAAGGAAGTAGTTTTGTCAAGTAGAAGGTTGATTTGTCTAAAGTCTGATTTTTATGCCATTTGTTGTGATCGTGCTTTTAGTTACTCTTGGACAACTGTAGAGTTCTTGTTGGTAATGTCTGTCCTAAATCATCTCTGACCATGAGACATGACGACCAGTTCATTAACTGAAGACTGTCACAAATTGCTCTTCTTATTTCCGGCTTAGAGTTCCATTTGTCTAGTTGGATGGGCACTAGGTTTTGTTGAATGCCTTATTCCTAGACTCTCCTAATAGACTGTTATTTGAAAGTCTTCCTCATTGGATGTTCTAGTTTATTAATCATGGCTTTGATTTATGTAGTATCCACTCACACTTTTTTATTAATTATGTTATTAGGAGAAAGATAGAGAAAACCAATGTTAATCTATATGGTAAAGAATAATTTTAATTTTACCTAGAATAGTTTTATAGTATCTACCTTCTTTTCCTGTTTGCATAGTTTTTTTTTCTTTTAATTTTTTGGTTCTAACTCTGATTTTGATATCACTGTAGTGAGTTGCAATTTGGTAGTATCAGACAACCAGACAGATCTGATTTCCTTAGGGAAGTAGTCATACTCTAATTTTGAAATATAATATTGCTTTTTAAGTAGATGATATGAACACTAAGGCTGTTCAGTCACCTATCAGAAGGATATCTGTCTTCACCCTGTGTAACTTTTAAGAACTTTCACTCCCCACTTTTTGTGCAGTTTTCAGTGAAAACATTCTCTTTGTCATCTTATAGTTAACAGCATAAAGTTAAGTAACAACTTGCGTTAGCATATCTGTTTAATTTTCTGTGAATACCTGAAACCAATGGCTTTATCAGAGTAAGTTGGACAAAAGCTTTGAAGTATTATTATGCTAATAATTATGTGTGTGGTGGTGTTATTTCTTTGTAGCATGTTTTGGGGACTTGTTTTTCCCACCATGTAGTCAAAACTTTTGAGTTAAACATTATGCATATATATAATTAGCTGCTTTATAATTATGTATTTTTAGAACCAATACAGGTATATTTCAGTAATTGAGGAAATTTCCAAGACTTTTATCCTTATTATTTCATGACTGTAAGTAATAGGAATTACCTTTTAAATACTTTATAGTATATTAAAACTCATTGATATTGTATGACTTTTAAATTAGTTACTTTCTGTCTTTGTTTACATTGTTTGACAAAAATAAAATTTATAGCTGTTGTCATATTTTTCTTTCTTAGCTTTGTGGTATGGACCAATTTTGGGGCATTGCTTTAAGAGCACAATCTGGTGATGTCAGTCGAGCAGCTATCCAGTATATTAACTCCTATTATATTAATGGTGAGTGATTTGAAATATTGTCTAATAGGTAATTTTTTATATGAGGATTTTTTGTTTAGCTACAATTTGTTTTTTTTAATGTAACTAAACGATTATAGGATTGATATACATGTCTAAACATCTTATTTTCAGGTAAAACGGGATTGGAGAAGGAGCAAGAATTTATTAGTAAATGTATGGAGAGTCTTATGATAGCCTCTAGCAGTCTTGAACAGGAATCACACTCAAGTCTCACTGTTATAGAAAGAGGACTCCTTATGCTGAAGACACATCTGGAAGCATTTAGAAGAAGGTAATTTTTTTTATACCACATAGAGTGAATTTCAGGCTTTTTTATTGCTGACATATCTAAAAGTATTCTGAAATTTAAACTAAAGGTTTTGTTGGGGGCAGGTAGAAAACATAACTTACCAAGAGTGAAGGGTTAGTAATAGAAGTAATTTTTATTCATAATATGTGCCGTTTCACCATGGAATAGGCAATATAGGTTCCTGGTAAATATTGCAGAGCTTTAAAAATCGTTAGACTCTCAGAAGATATGCATGAATAAGAACCTAGACAGAATTCCATCTCTAAGAAAGTTTTAATATGATTGAAACAGCAGAACACCACTACCAAAAAAAGGTTCACTAAAACCCTCACCAAGAACATCAAATAATCTCTCATAGTTGAATCAAGTTGAGTCATTTGTTTCATTTGCTGTTTTTTTTTCTTCCTGGACTAGGAGACAGTATTTTAATTTTGAATTTCCATTTACCATGGAAACATGATCAAAAATTCTGTTAATGAATATCTGTATAATTAATTTAGACATACCCTGTGTAATACAGAAATAAAGCAAATTAACATTTATGAATATATCGACTGAAATAAAAGGTGAGTAGATAGTTTTAATTCAGAAATTCTGTTTGTTAAAAATCATGAGTAAATGTAAAAGTACAAAGAATTGTGTTGAAAAAAATTGTTAAAGTTAATAACTTCTTTCAACTTCAGAGCTCAGTTTGATAATGAGAAAGTCATATAATTGATATTTGACGTTTTATTTAAAATATCAGGAAATATCAAATAATAAAGATATTCTACACATTCCTTATAAATTACATGGGTCCATGATTTAAAACATTTGGGCATTGCAAAATTCTTTGTTTTGATTATGATTACAATTTGTGGAAATTCTGCTTAAATAATTCCTTGTGTTTTTAAAGAATGTGTAAGGGAACTCTAGAGTTTTTTGCACAGAAACTTCACACTGTTTCATAACTTTTACCACTTTAAAAAATAAAAAATAAGCAAATGCAATGTCATTCAAATTAGTTAAAAATTAATACATACTCATTTTAAAATTCAGATGTTACACTGAGATACTACTATAGAAAATGAAAATCATTGTACTCTGTCTCTTATCAGAGATAGTTACTGTTAATGATATGATATATATTCTTTGAAAATTTTCTCTGTGCTGCAGTGTCTACAAACAATAAACCAAAAAGGTCCTATTGGTTCAAACCCTGAATCCTCACACAAAATTACCAGTGTTTTTAAAAGTAAATACTTATTTTAGAAGTCTTTAAAAATAAATTATTTTCTAGGATTCAATGCTTTTTATAAGTTTAGTGAATTTCCATTCAAAAATCCCTTCTCAGATGTACAAATTTTTTTCTAACTCATGAAAAATTGACTTTAGTCTACTTAATAGAAATCTTTGTGTTTGTTCATGTTCTACTCTAAAAGTTAATGTTGGTGTTAATATATATAAATAGTTATTTTGTGAGTGGCAAGTAAAGAAACTAGGAAACAATTGAATATTCAAAAAACTAAGAGCTAGTTTAAAAAGTTTATCTAGGTATTTTCATGCAAATTCTTGTGCAGTATCATACAATTTCAAGTGCTTAATGTGCTTAGTACTACTACGAATTTAAAATTGCCTAACATTTATAGAATGAAAATTTAAACTAATTATTGTTTGTATATTCTTTATATTAGAAGAGTAAATAAATGTCTTTTTAAAAGGGTTTTCTTTTTTAAAAGAGATAAGTTATCATCTTAAACAGTGATTCTCAACCAGAGGTGATTTTGTTTCCCAGGGAACATTAGGTAATGTCTGGAGACATTTTTAATTACCACCGCTTGAGAGAGAAGGGGGTGCTATTGTCATATAGTGGGTAGAGATCAAGGATGTTGCTAAACATCCTGCAGTGCACAAGACAAGCCCCGTCCCCATAACAAAGAATTATCAGGCCCCAAAAGATTAAGATTTTGGTCATAGAAGCTGGATACTGGATCACTTCTAGGAAATCAAGTCCATTCATTCCTTTACTTGCCTGCCTTCTATTCTAGTATTGCTGGTTAGTGTTAGACATGGATAATTTTTTTCTTAACTAAATTCAGGTACCCTGGATCCTGTCTTCCACAACTGAAAATCAGTTAGAAAATTGACAAATATTTAGTGAGTGTCATGCTAGGTGCCTGTCTCCTTTGAAATAGTAGTCTTTGTAATTCATTTTATTATTTTAGCAGTCATGGAATTGGCTCTCAAATTTTGTTAGGCTGGTTAACATATGTCTACGGGAATACATTTCTCTCTCTGAAAAATATTTCCTAATAATTTTTTTTCCTCTTCTGAATGTAGGATGACAGCTTGCCATTTCACTTACCGGATTAGTTTGTTTCTTTGAATTCTTCCTGCCTCTACTACTCCCTCCCCCATTTGAAAAAAAAAAAACATAATGGGATTTCTTTTTCCTCAGTAGTTTTTCTTGGAAACTATGTTTTTAGGAGTTCTTAGCTATATTTATGCATTTGAGTTTGATTCAATATGAGGACTCTAAACTTAAACTTAGTGCTATGGAGTCAATTAGAATGTGCTAGAACCTTTTATGGCCTTTTTCATTTTGTAAAATATTAAAAACTTCTGTAATATTAAAATGATTTAAAGTGATATTCTTCCTATGTGTGGTTTTTGTGTGTTTTAGGTTTGCCTATCATCTCAGACAATGGCAAATTGAAGGCACTGGTATTAGTAGTCATTTGAAAGCACTGAGTGACAAACAGTCCCTGCCGCTAAGGGTTGTATGCCAGCCAGCTGGACTTCCTGACAAGGTAGTTACATGGTTTTAATTTCCAAATTGATAACATTTCCCAGTTCAAATATCTGTATTTTTTGTATTTTTAAATCGGTTGCATCTCATATTTCAGATGACTATTGAAATGTATCCTAGTGACCAGGTAGCAGATCTTAGGGCTGAAGTAACTCATTGGTATGAAAATTTACAGAAAGAACAAATAAATCAACAAGCTCAGCTTCAGGAGTTTGGTCAAAGCAGCCGAAAGGGAGAGTTTCCTGGTAAGTCCAATAGTTCAAATTTTCATATTTTCTAGATTCTCTTATATATCAACCTCAGACATTTACTTGTTTTTGAAGACTACCAGCCATGTTCATGGCTCCCCCTCACCCTCTCCCACCCTTGGTATGGTGCTATTGATTCTTAGGCAAGAGTTAAGAGATGCTTCACATGTTATTTGCAAAAATTTGTTCTAATTTTCCTCAAAAATATTCTACTTTTGGAGATTATTTGATAAGCAGTGTGGAAATTATTAATAAGTTTGTTTCCATATACTACTTAGTACCCAGTTTTACCCAATATTTTGTTTTGCCATTTTGTTATATTTCATTTTTGGTTTTGTTGTGTGTTTTTTTTTCAGAGCAACTGAAAATAATACACCTTTAAATCCCACCTGTGAATCTCCGTTTGCCTCCAAAAAAATACCATACTAAGAAATTTTTTGTGTGGGCCTGAAAGTGTGTTTAATTCTTCCCTTACTATTACCACTAGTGCGTTTTTAGTATCTTTCCATAGTACATAAAATATGAGTTAATCAGAGGAACAACCATGAAACCTGTTATCCTTACTTAGAATTTAAAGGTCTGAAACTGTAACAGGTTACATATATATTAAGGAAAAAAAAGATCTTAAAGTTTTAAAAGCTTCTTTTTAGGACTTTTAACCTGCCTGTGTACAGAGGGATAATTCTTTGGCATCTTTTAGTAAGGAGCCAATGATTTTACAGTAGCATGCATAAGATAAAGCCATATGTATCTTCTAAAATGTCAGATCTTTATTTAAATTTTGTTCTTGAATAATTAGTAAATATTTTTGGTATAAAAGAATAGATGTTGAAAAGTCTCCCTCCTACCCCCATCTCTTAACTACCCATTTCCCTTCTTCTGAGGCAAATATTACTGGTTTCTTACATATTCTTCTAGAGATACCAATATATAATGAGAATATTTATATACACACATATATATACACATATGCACACACACTTAAAATACAAATAGTAGCATTCCATTTATATTCTTCTACCTTTTGCTTGTAGTGTTTAACATTATTTAGAGAACATTTCAATTTAGTATGTGTAGAAAGTTAACCTCATTCTTTTTAAGATGTCCATAATTCATAATATAGTGGTACCGTGATTTATTTTACCTGTTTTCTATTAATGGACATTTTGGTTATTTCCATTCTTTTGATACTGCAAACACTGCTACAGAGAATATCCTTATACATATATTATCTAATGTTGGCTAAATACCTAGTTAGGGAATTTTCAGGTCAAAAGGTATCTGCTTTTGTTACATTGAAATGTATTGTACATAAAGAAGAAAATATGAAACGAATAATAATAAAATGAAAACCGCCCATGTACCTACCATCCAGATTAAGAAGTAGAACATTATTAGAAGCTGCTTGTGTGTCCTTTTCCATTTCCACTTAATGCTATCTTGATTTTTAGCTTATTGTTCTTTTGATGTTCTTTACAGTTTTGCCTCTGGTGTGTATATATATACCTAAGCAATTTATTTAGTTTTGTGAGACAGATAAGCAAGCACAAACTTTATGAATTAAGAAAAAGGGGAGTACAGCTGCTATTGGATAAAGGATCACAGAAGAAAACAAGCTAAAGATGGTGTACATTTTCCCCTTCTCTAAAGGTTTATAAAGCTTCATCTGAGGATATCAATGGGAAGGTTCTCAAGTATAGGTCTCAGCATAGTCAAGATGTATCTCAGTGCTGTAATGTTGACAAAATGCTGGAATATCCAACAGAAATAGTGACAGAGGTTTTTTTTCCTAATGTCTTTATGACCCACTTTAGCTCTCAGGAGTAGATCAAATCAGAATTTCTTCTATGAATAATATGAATGTCTTCTGCTGATTCAAGCAGTAGGACATGGAGTGAGAGTAGAAACTTCAGTAGTGTATGGTAAGGACAGTCCAGGTACAGATAAGAATTTGGGCTAGATTTACTTGCCATTCTTTCCTCAGATAGAAAAGATGATACGAAGGCAGCAGGGATTTTGGTCATGATGGCCCTCAATAATGTATTTCTTTAGTCACACTAGTCCTAGACTAGTGTCTGGTGCACAACAGTAGCATACCTTTAACATCCTCTTGGTAATTCTTTTTGGCTCTCTCCTGTGTTGGATATCCTGTTTCCAGTATCCCATACCTTCTTTGTTGGTTTACCTTTTTTTTTTTTTTTTTCTGAAATACAATATAGTTGTCCAGTATCTTCTTGAGAGAAGATTGATGGAGTAAAGTTTTTGCTTCTTTGAATGATCAGAAGTGTATTTCTCATGTTTTCATATGTAAATGATAATTTTGGTATAAAATTCTAAGTTGGAAATAATTTTGTTTCAGAATTTGAGATATTGCTGCATTGCATTTCTTCTGTTGTTGCTGTTTAGAGTTCTGAAGCTATTTTGATTTCTGATATTTCTTACATATCCTGTTTTTTTTTCTTGTAGAGCTTAATGAATCATCTTCTTGTTTCTAGCGTTCTGAAATTTTACAGTACTTGGCCTGAGTATGGGTCTGTTTTCAACAATTGTGATGGGTACTTTAGTATTTAGATATTTAGTGGGCCCTTTTAGTTGGGCAACTTATACGTTTAAGTTTGAGGAAATTTTTGTAAATGAGTTTATTGGTTTCCTGTCTTCTATTTTATCATTTCTCTCTTTCTAGAAATTCTTTATTATCTGCGTGTTTCATCACTTGGACTATTCCTAACTCACTTTTCTTTCCTGTGTTTCGTTTCTTTGAGTTTTAACTCAACTTCCTGAGAGATCTTCTCAACTTTATTTTGCAACCTTTCTTTTGAGTTTTTCACTTTTGCTGTCATGCTTTTATTATCTAACCTCTTTCTTTTAATACTCCTATTTTCATGACTGAAATATCTTTTTGAAAATATTGGTATTTTTTTTTCCTTAGTTGTTGACTCTCTTAAAATCCACACTGATGGTGCCTGCATTTTAATTAGAATGTTTATCTAATTATCTAATTGTTTTCCGTTGGTCTCATCTCTTCCTTTACCACGCATTTACCACTCTGGCATTCTTCATTCCTGTGTGTAGATCGAAATGTCCATTTGGTTTCTTTTTTTTATTTTTCTTTTTTGAATGAATTTCTTTTAAAAGTATTTGTACTCCAGGTCTTCTGGTGATGAATTTTCTTAAGCTTTTGTTTGTTTGAAAACAAAAAAGGTTCACTTTTGAAGGATATTTTCACTGGATATAGACTTCTAGGTTAAGTTTTTTCTTTCAGGACTTTATAAATGTTTTCCCATTACCACTTGGCTTGTCAAGTTTCTGAGCGAAAGTCTGCTTTTCCTTATCTTTCATCCTTTGTATGCAATGTGTCTTTTTAACTGTGGTTGGTTTTACAGGTTTTCCTTTAATGTTGATTACCAGCAGGTTATTGTTGTGCTTTGTTGCGTCTTTATGTAGTTTGGGTTCAGCTTCTTGAGTCTGTGTGTTTATAATATTTGTCAAATTTGAAAAAGGTTAGCAATTACATATTTTTCTAATATTTTTTTCTTTTTTCTTTCCCCTCAGACTAATTTCTGGGCCTCTAATTAAATGTCTCCTAAGCTGTTTGTTTCTTCTTTTCCTTTTCTCCTTTCATTCTCTTTTTCTCTTCTCCATCTCTCCCTCCTCCTTCCCTTTCCCGTCCTCTTTGCCCCCTTTGTCAGGTGTTGATCTTGCTCCTGTGCCAAATCAGTATAAATCAGATTATAGATTACAAGCTTATCTCTAGTTTGGGTTTTATCTTTTGGGGGTCTTACTAATTACTACAAGTTCATTTGATTTCCACATTGCAAACTTGGTTGATGTGGTCTCTTCCCTTTTTTCCCTGTCAGATGTTTGTAAAAATTTGTTAAATTTACTTTATTGAAGTTGCAGAGGGTCAAAATCAGATGTGTATTGTTAAATATACCATTGTAACCTAAGCGTTTTTAAGACTTCTTGTTTCCTTTTCTTGTTTTGAAATATTAATTGCATCAAGATTTAAAAGTTTTAAAAGATAGTAACTTTCCAGAACTGTTAAGGAATAAGCAATTCTTATGTTAAAAAAGATCCTTTCAAAAGGAGTAAAAGATAGAAAGCTGCTCAATTAATTGTAAAAGCCAATTCAACCATTATAATCGAAATTAACATGTAATACACATGAAGTATAGGCCTATCTCTAATATCAAATGGAGTCTAAAATCTCCAAAACTGTTAGTCATCTTAGTGTCTTTTGGAACAAACTCATGCATGCTTAGAGTATATGACAAACTAGAAAGCAGATCAACCCTATATTATTTAGCAATGCATCACGACTAAGGATGTTTTGTCTCAATATTGTAAAAAAGAGCAACAGTCATAGATTGCATTAGATTCACTCAATAAGGGAGAAAAGACATTTGATAAAAAAATCTAAAGTATTAAAAGTTTAGTATAGCGTTTCTGTTCATCTAGTAGCCAAATGTTTTTCTTAATAAGCACTGTGCTTTACAGGCATTCATATTTCTTCTAGTTTGTATTATGTGAAATGATTTGGATAAATCGTAAGTGTCAGAAAAAGTAACTCAGTTATAATTTGTAGGTAATATGATGAATAGCAAAACAGAGAAATCAAGTGCCCAATAACAATTAAAAAATATTAGGATAATTTAATGTGATGTCTGTGTGGAATATAGGAGAATAAAACTTTTTGAGATATATAAACAGACACTTGAATAAGTGGATATACCTAGCATGTCTCTGTACAAAGTATTGTAGAGATGCCAAGTTAATTTTGTTCTTAATATATTCTACCTAAGATCTTGATGGAATTTTTGTTTTAAATTTGATGAAATTACTCTGAATAATAAGTTAACTGTGTGAATAAACTAAGCAATATCAAAAGTTCTGAGAGTAAAACCCAAAAGGATAATAGAGAGGTGAATTTCAGTACTTTCTATTAAACATTTAAAAACTACTAAATAATACGATTTTGGTGAAGAATTGTTTAGTAAATAACAGAATAGATAACAAAGAAAATCTTAATATATGACATATGCAATTTGGAGGCAGAAACAAAAACTCCATTCTCCTCTAATATTCAGGATAGCTTAAAGTTTTTATACACACACACACACACACACCAAATAAACTATAGGAAAATTCAGAAGAAACAGGATTGAATATTTTCAAACTATTGCGAGGACCAAAATTTCTAGGCTCAGAAATAACAAGAAGGGCAAAAATCATAGAAATAGCAAAACTGTCAGTTGTTGTATAGCTACACAACAGTTGTACTTGAGGAAAATTGCCAAAATGAAGCTTATTGGAGGAACCTATTTTCCTTCTCTGTGTTTGAGTTATTATTATTATTATTTTTTTTTTTTGATGAGGAAGATCGGCCCTGAGCTAATATCGCTTACCAATCCTCCTCTTTTTGCTTGAGGAAGATTGTTGCTGAGCTAACATCTGTGCCAATCTTCCTTTATTTTATGGGGGATGCCACCACAGTGTGGGTTGACAAGCAGTGCTAGGTCCGTGCCTGGGACCACCAAAGCGGAGCATGCAAACTGAACAACTATGCCACCAGGCCAGCCCCATGTGTTGGAAATATTTTCTGATAGAATTTTAAAATTACATTTTCCCTTTACACAAATAGGTAAATCCTATGTGTCATTATGGAAAGCAGTAGCCCTGCTTCATTCATTCCTGAAAATAGCTGTTCAGTGCCCATCCAAGGGAGTTTTTCTACAATTAAGTTAATAAAATTCAACAAAAATATTTAAGTTTAATTAGATTATTAATTAGATATTTCATCATTTTGCTTAATTTTTCTACTCTATTAAGCATTTTGTTTTTTAAAAAATTTCATGGACTAAACAATAGTTTGAATGCCTGCTGTAGTCTAGTGCTAGGAATCCATTTGTGAAGGCAATAAAATCTCTGCCTTTGTATAACTGGGATTTTGTGGTTTTTTTCAGAAGAGAGACATAAATATTTAATGTCAGATGCTAATAAGTGCTTTAAAGAAAGATAAAACAATAAGGGATTAATAGTGAAATGAAGCTCCTCAGATTGGGTTGTTAGGAAGAACGCCTTTTAGAGTTCACATTTGATGAGAGATTTGAAAGAAGCAAGAGAATAAGCCATGTTAATTCCTGAGGAGGAGCATGTTTAGGCTTTGAAATAGGAACAAGCTTGGTGTTTTCAAAAACGAGCAAGGAGGCTGGGTGGCTAAAGTATACTTAGGGAGGATGATGGTGGGAAAGTTCAGATGTAGGCAGCAAAAGGACTTTGTCCATTCCAGAAGTAAATTGCCCCAGTCAATTGAGTTTATTGAATTTGCCATAATCTGGAATGTTGTAGCTGATCTTTTTCATGTCAGAGCTTTGGTTTTTTTCTGCTCTAGAGTCTGTTTTGTTTTGATGGTAATAACAGGAAAGAGAGAATTCAATCATTATAAATATATACTGGTTACTTGTGCAACTAAGACATTAATGAATCTGATTCTTCTGCATATATTGCTGGGGGAAATGCCGTACGTTCCCAGAAAGCTCTGTGGAGTTTTGTATGTGTAGAATTTTTTGTAGTGTTAAGCAAGCAGGAATTGATCTAGTTAGTCTAGTGCTGAAAGAGAATGTCCTTGTAATTTTTACTGCCTCGGGCTAACGTTGAACAACAGAAAATAATGTAGGAAGCATGGTTAGTACTGTCCCCCTACTGTCTCCACTTTGCATAAGAATGATATTTAAGTAGTCCAGTGAAATTCATTGCTATAGCTGTGTATTCATGTCATCAAATAAGTTAACTCTTTAAAATGTTCACCTACCTTTTCTGCTGTTTTTAAGGAGGCCTTATGGGACCTGTCAGGATGATTTCATCTGGACATGAGTTAACGACAGATTATGATGAAAAAGCACTTCATGAGCTTGGTTTTAAGGATATGCAGGTACACATAAGTGTAGTTTGAACTTTAATTGTCTATTGACTGTTATAGTAAACAGTTGAATAGTTGAAAGTGTGGTTCAAAAGCAATTCCTACTGCTTTTGTTATATTAAAGTTATAGGTGGAGTTATTTTATACTTTATTTAACCAAAAACTTGATATATCTAATTATGTGTTGTTCTGTCTCCCCCCCGCCCCCGCCCATTGCTCCAATTTTTGTAGATGGTATTTGTGTCTTTGGGTGCACCAAGGAGAGAACGGAAAGGGGAAGGTGTTCAGCTGCCAGCGTCCTGCCTACCACCCCCTCAGAAGGACAACATTCCGATGCTTTTGCTTTTACAAGAACCTCATTTAACTACTCTTTTTGATTTATTAGAGATGCTTGCGTCATTTAAACCACCCTCAGGAAAAGTGGCAGTGGAAGACAGTGAGGTAACTATATCATTTCATTTTCACAAAGTCTTGTCCTTCTGTTGAGTGGAAAATAATTTTCTCAGTAAACTCTTAAGAGCAGTAAAACCTAGGAACCCATTTATTCATTCATTAGCTATTTAAGTGCCTAATAAGATCCAGGCATACTGTTTTAAGTATTGTTTTACAAGGATCAAAATAGTCAGAGTTTCAGCCTTCACTGAATCCAGTGGGAAAGACAAATAATTGACATGCTTAACAGATAAATAGTTTCAAGAACTAACAGTTTCAGATAGAAATAGCTGCTAAGACTGAAACATGACATACCATCATTAGGAGGTGGTGATACAGACCCATTTATATATTATTTGATCAGGGAAGGTTTCTCTGAGGGAGACCATATATAATCTGAGCTAGAAGGATGAAAAGGAGTCGACTAAATCAAGAGAATGAGGAATGATTTGTACAGAATAATCTGATTCCTGAAGCCATTGATACAAGAAGGAGTTAGGCAGATCTAGGAATTGTTAGAGAGCTAGTGAGTAGAATGGGAGTGGTGAGAGAGTGGAATGAGAGGAATGAGATTGGAAAGATAAGCAGAGCCAAACTGGCCATTTCAAGCTGTTTCTGTTTTACTCAAAGTAAAGTGGACAGCATTAAAGTAGTTTAGGCAGAGGAAGAGACATGTTCTGAGTTTTGTTTTAAAGGTAATAGGTTTGTTTGGCAAGAACAGAAAAAGCAGTAGGGAACCTAATGCAGTAGTCCAAGGAAGAGCTGACTGCCCTGGAATAGAATAGTGGCACTGAAAATCAATTAAATGGACAGTACGGGAAAATAGTATGACTTGGTGGTGGCTTGGATTAGGAGTAGGGAGAGACTTGGGCTCAGGAAAAAGGAAAACGGAGACGGCATCCAAGTTTTTGGCTTGAGCAACGGGGTGGATTCCTTTTGAGATGAAGAAGAATGAATGCCTCTGGGACATCAAGTGGGGCTGTCAGGTAAGCAATTGGATATGCGTTAGAAACTCAGAGAAGAGATTTGGTCTGGAAGAAATAAGTTTGTGTGCGTTAATCGACTATAAAGATGGTGTTAAAGTCGAGACTGTGTATGAGATCACCTAAAGGAATTATTTTCAGTCCACTGACTGTTTTTTTAATGCCTTTAAATAAGTTTATCCTAAGATGTTGTTCATTGATGTACCTAATTCAATGACTCATTATTTTGAGATTGAGTGGCAAATAAAATGGTGGTGCTTTATTTTAGGCTGCTGTTATGCTCTCTCTTTCCTAAGAACGCTAGTGATTTCTTTCCATGTTTCTAAAATGTGTTTGATCATGGATTCAGTGGTAGCTGCTATTGAGTCCTCTGTTCCCCTGTTTTCTCTTGTGGCAGCATATTCTTAGATTCCTAAGACCTCTGCCTTTTGTTGAACAAAGCAGAATAATCAATAATAGATGCCCATGAGCCTCCATTTCCTCACCTTTATGCCACAAATACTCAATGACCTTTTACTTTATGTCAGCAGTGAAGTGGCATTTTAAGAGAGAAAGATAGTTATAAGAATTCCCCAGTTTTCTGGAGAGTGCTAATGTTCTGTGCAGTGTGTTATAGGAACATAACGGGAGGGAGCAAAAATTGGGGGAAGATTTTTGCAAAAGGGGATTTGTTATATTGTGTCCAGCTGCTGATAAGAGTAAAGAAAAACAGTAAAGATTCACAGAAAAGTGAATGACATGTTTGAAAAACTGGTAGTGCAAATTACCAGTAACTACATTAGTAGTTACAAATCACCAGAATTACATTACTGGTAGTGTAATTCAAATATAAGGACACAAAGGGAGATTATAACCTATATCGCAAAGGATCGTATGAGATTTTTATTCATTGTAAAATGGATTGCCATCATCTTGGAAAGTTTTAAAAGAACAAAATGAGATCTTTTCTGGGCTTTTAGAAACAAAGTTTAGGTGTTAGTGTGGAGGATGTATTAGAGAAAACAAAGAACCAGAGGTAGGAGGACCAGTTAATAGGCCATTGTAGTAGTCCACGTGAGGCCTAAACCAGACGAGCATTCATTTTTTAGCAGATACTTTACTGAATGTTGTTTGTTACAAGTGTGCCATTGTTGATGTGGGGTTTCTTTGTTGTACAAGACTAGTTCAGCCTTGAAGAGGGTTACAAAAAAATTAAGAATAAAGGTCTTCACTTTGTGTGACCCATGTTGTAGGGCCTTTCAGCCATAACATATAACATAGTTGTGTACACTTGGGAGATTTCTTTTTCTTCATATCATTTTTTTGCACAGAGTTCAGTCTTACTCTTTTGTTGTTGTTGTTTTTTCTTTACTGGGTATTTACAAAGGAATGAATTCTATTTTACTGAAGAACTCTCAGTGCCATTTCCCCAACTAACCCAAAAATGTTACTTGGGTTGCTTTTCTTTCTTCATCAGTGTTGTGAAAAGCAAAGTTTACCTTGAAACTCCATCTCTAAAATTCCCTCACCTTCAAAATACTAGCTTTATACTATTATACAAAAGAATTAAATTACTTTTTATGGGTGTATAGAAGATTCCTTTCGCATCTCTTAGATTATATTATACCAAAAAATAATTATGACAGCAACAGTAGTGGAATAATATATGAATTCATATTCTGTGGAAAATTCCAAAACTATACATTTTAGCTTTTGCTGTTTGTTTACCTCTTGGGGTTATCCTTTAATTAAAAAAAAATCTATTTCTTACATACTTTCTGAAACATTCTTTAGCTTGCTATTATCTCAGCACCTTACACAGTTCAAATTTAACAAATGATCATGGAAGAAAGTAGATTCTTTAAAATTGTTTGCTTTCCTCTTAATCTCTGCTTGTCTGGAAAATAAAGTATAGATTAGCAAAATAAGAGAAACAAGTGTACTCTTTTCCCAAATATGAGGTCAAGGATTTTAATTCACTAAGTCTTTGTCATCCTTAGAATAGTGACCTGCAAAGAGGAAACAGATGACAGTCTTATTGAAATTTACTTGAATGGCTTTATAAAACAGACGTTTTCAGTTCTATTTGAGAAGTTTCCTGAGGAAAGTGGTCAGACTTAGAGGTCACTTTTTTTTTCCAGAAAAGAGTTCAATAATAACAAGTTGAAAACCAGTACTTTGATATAACTGTTAATTTATTGGATAAATGTATTTACCATGTAACAAATGGTTTCTCACTCTTAAAGTAAAACTAAAAAATATTATCAAATTTGATAAGTAATGATTTTATGTAAAAATGTTGAACTTAAGTTTGGAATTTTTTTTACTGATCTGTCTTGATAAGCACTTGTTCTTATTTGTGTAGAGCTTAAGATGTGAAGAACTTCATCTTCATGCAGAAAATCTCTCTAGGCGTGTATGGGAGCTACTGATGCTTCTTCCTACATGCCCTAACATGTTGATGGCGTTCCAGAATATCTCAGAGGAACAGGTAAGCCCACAAAATCTTTTTACTCTCCTGGAGGATGGTACAGTTTACTTTCCTACTGGCAGTGTATGAGATTGCTTATTGACCTATATCCTCAGTAAAATTTTGCCCATTTAGTAGATAAAATGTGCCAGTTTATTTTAATATTGATTTATTTAATTATTAGTGAGGTTGAAGAATATAGGCTAAATACTACAAGGCAAAGACGTTTTCTAAAATTAACTTGAGAAAATATGGATTTGCTGCCTTTTTAGTGTTTTTTCTTCTTGTATTCTAAGTATTGTTTTGTTTTTGACAACAAAAAGTAATGTTTAGAGAAAATACACTGTGGTTTAATGACCTGCATCAATGCTCTTTTTGGATGCTTATACACGTCAAATGATAGAAGTAGGGGAAAATGACGCAAAGAAATTTTATATATATTTGTTAATTTTCCCATAGTAGCATGGTCTCACCTGTGTTGTGTTATGTATCTTTGTAAAGACATCTGTTAAAATTAGAGATTATTTTTTACAGGCTATATAAGAAGGGGTTACTTTGTAGAGATACAAGTAGAACATCGATGGGGTAAACAATGTCCTAATGTTAGCGGAGTGGTTATCTGTGATTTGAGACTTTGTCATTGTGACTTCAGAAAGTCCTATATCTGAAATGACTTAGAAGTGAAGAAGGTGGGCCTGGAAAAGAGTAGTTGATGACTCAGAGTAGCTCTAATAATAATACTGTTGTCAAAGATGCATATTAAGTGTGCATAGCATAATTTCATAAGTTGGGAGTAGAAAAGAACAATATTTTAAAATTTATGTGTTTGTGTGTGATTTTTAAATAGGTGGGTGTAACTTAACCATAAGTAAGAATTAAATAATAGACTTTACTACTTACATATCCTGAAAAGTTCACACATTCATCTAGGCTACAATGTTTTTTTGTTGGGAAGATGGTAAATTGCCTCAACTGTCGTGAAGGTTAAGAAGATGTAATTTTTTTCTGTGCTGCTGTTTTTGTATTAATTTTATTTTAACAAAATTTAATGAATAATTGGTATTGTAAGCATACCATTAGTACTGATTATGTAATTGATCTTCACGTGTTTGAATATATTTCAGTGTATATGTAATTATTTGAGTTTTTATATAGTATCAATTTCTTTAAATTTTGGGGGGAGGAGATTCCCTTAGTAAATTGGCTTGAGAAAAATATGTTTTTCTTTTTTTAACTTAAGAGTAATGATGGACTTAATTGGAAAGAACTGCTCAAAATTAAGAGTGCTCACAAGCTATTATATGCCCTGGAAATTATTGAAGCACTGGGAAAACCTAACAGAAGAATAAGGAGAGAATCAACGGTAATTGCATTTCTGTTATTATCATTAAATGTTTGTATTCTCTCTGGAGCAAAATTTGAGTGTATGTTATCCTTTAATTCTAGAATAACTTTTTTCAGCTGCCGCCTTCCCTTATTTTTTTATTTTTTGCCGTTCCCACAGGGGAGTTACAGTGATCTTTATCCAGATTCAGATGATTCAAGTGAGGATCAAGTGGAAAATAGTAAAAATTCCTGGAGTTGCAAGGTTTGATCATATGTGTTTTGCAGTGTATTGATAAAAATAATTTATCTCTAATTTTCCAAAAGTAGGTACCACAATTATTAATTGGTTTTAAACTAGTTTACTATTAACGCATACTTTAAAAATGATATGTTACTCTAAATCACAATAATAAGCTGAGATTATTTAATGTGTTTGTGCCTCTGTTTTTAGCACTTAATATCTGTGTTAGGACACATCATCATCTGGCATTAAATGGTTAATGGAATATAGATATGTTTATAGGTTTTTGCAAGAACTTTTCAAGAAAAATTCTTGAAAGTAGGCTGTACGTTATTACTTTTTATGGAAATCATTATGATTATTTTTTTAAATTTTTTTAAATATTGGCACCTGAGCTAACATCTGTTGCCAGTCTTCCTTTTTTTTTTCCTTCTTCTTCTTCTCCCCGAAGACCCCTAGTACATAGTTGTATATTCTAGTTGTAGGTCCTTCTCGTTGTGCTGTGTGGGACACTGCCTCAGCATAGCTTGGTGAGTGGTGCCACATCCCCGCCCAGAATCCAAACTGGTGAAACCCTGGGCCGCTGAAGTGGAGCATGCAAACTTAACCACTCGACCAAGGGCTGGCCCGCATTTTGATTATTTAAATCAAAGAGTAATTTGCTAAATGAAGGATATAGTCCTGCACCAGATAATGATGTTTCGGTCAATGATGGACTGCATATATGACAGTGGTCCCATAAGATTAGTGTATAGTTCCATAAAGCCCAGGGGTGTAGTAGGCTATACCATCTAAGTTTATGTAAGTATACTCTATAAAGTTTGCATAGTGACAAAATCACCCAATGACGCATTTCTCAGGATGTATCCCTGTTGTTAAGTGATGCATGACTGTATATGCTATTTTATTTATTTTTTGCTGAGGAAGATTCGCCCTGAGCTAACATCTTTTGCCAATCCTCCTCTTTTTTTGTTTGAGGAAGATTAGCTTTAAGCTAACATCTGTACCAGTCCTCCTCTACTTTTTTGTATGTGGGACACCTCTACCATATAGCTGCTGAGTGGAGTAGGTCCCTGCCTGGGATTTGAACCAGTGAACCCAGGCTGCCAAAACACGTGGAACTTTAACCACTCAGCCACAGGGCTGAGCCTTGTATACGCTATTTTATACACACACGTGCATACACACATCCAGTGAATCAAAAAGCGAGTCTTTGTTACATTTTATAGCTGCTTTTCTCTTACCATTACTCTCACCATTGCTTACAGTTTGTTGCTGCCGGAGGGCTTCAACAGTTATTAGAAATTTTTAATTCTGGAATTTTGGAGCCTAAGGAGCAGGAATCTTGGACTGTGGTAAGTAAAAAATCACTGTTTCAACCAGTTACAGTAGTTATTCCATTTTAAGCACTTCCATTTCCCATTAGCAAGTATAACTTTTGCTACATACTTCATTGTAGTAAAGGAAAGTATGGAGTACAGTAAAAATAAATTAAAAAAAAAAGTCTCATAAACCGGTTATGCATTAGGAGTTCTCCATGTCAACTCTGTTAAAAATTTTTAAGTGCTAAAAATCAATGACTCTGAACCATGGCTGATTCATAAACGTTTTTCCTTTAGGTTGATAAAGTATATACTAATATTTATATAGTAAAGTATAGATGCTTTTTAAGAAACCTCATCTTCAATTTTTTTCAAAACATCCTTTTTCATTTTGTTTTGACCATTTCTTCCTTTGTAGCAGTACTACTCAAAAATATATCTTCCAGGCCATTTGTGACTGGTCTGCAGTGAAATAGGTATAGAAATTAGAGTAAGCCTTTAGAAATTTTTATAGCAATTGGACATTGCTGCAGTATTTTTTACAGTATTTTACAAAATTATCAGTCCCCAACAAAATGGGAGTTTTAAAAGTGGTACTTTACCACTATCAACTTGAAGAAGCATTGTTCTATAATAGGAAAATAAAATTGCTTGTGGAATATTAAAAAATTCATAATGCTATATACCAAACTGCACAATGCAGTTTTTTTTTTTTTTTTTAAAGATTTTATTTTTTCCTTTTTCTCCCCAAAGCCCCCCCGGTACATAGTTGTGTATTCTTCGTTGTTCTTCGTTGTGGGTTCTTCTAGTTGTGGCATGTGGGACGCTGCCTCAGCGTGGTCTGATGAGCAGTGCCATGTCCGCGCCCAGGATTCGAACTAACGAAACACCTGGGCCGCCTGCAGCGGAGCGCGCGAGCTTAACCACTCGGCCACGGGGCCAGCCCCTGCACAATGCAGTTTTTAACTAAAGGGAAAGGATTCTCCATTTCCTGACCTCCAACAAAGCAGAGTAGCGTTATCAAACATCCCTTTTGAATACTAATTTCTTAGTTACTTGTTCTTTAGAATTACCTTGGAACCTAGAACTCATGTGTTCTTGATTTGGTATCAAATACTAGTATGTCTAAAAAGTTAATGAGAGAAAATAACATTTAGAAAACATAGTGCTGTCTGCCAAAATTTTGTTAATCTTACCACTCATTGCAATACTTGTTTTTTCCATTTTTCTTTTACTACAGATATTTTCCTTTTTACAATAGATACCTCTACTACAATAATTAATTGTTGTAATTCTATGTCTTATAACTCAAATGTCTGTCGTGTTTTATTAGATATGTTTTTGTTGTTCCATTAATCCCTCAGAATTATAAGGTGCCTTTTAGTTCTCTGGCAAAGTGAGAGACTTTAACATCTTTAATGAGTAGTTAATGTGTCATTTATAGGAATTTTGTTTATAAACTGCTCTAAGTTTAGTTTTGAATGAAGTTACAGGGAATCATGTGCCAAAGCTTTTCTCTCTTTGTTTCCTTTGAAATTGTGGATACTTTTATGAAGTACTACTAGTAAGAAAATTTTACTGCCATATGTGTTACATTGTACTCTGGCAATGCCTGACATGCGAAACATGCCTAAGACACAGAGCTTTCAAGTCAACTGATATCCCCTATTTATAATGCATCTCTCTTAATATGTTATAAAATAATTGTAAATTCAGAATCATTCTTGTTTCTTAACCGATTTTATTTTTCCCCTTTTTAAATGAACTTAGTTGAATTATATTTTTAAAATTAAACTTTTTGAGATATAATTCACGTACAATAAAATTCACCCTTTTAAAAGTAAAAATCAGTGATTTTTAGTATATTCGCAAAGTTTTGCAACCATTACCACGGTGTTAATTCCAGAACAATTTCATCAATCCAGAAGGAAACTCCGTACTCATTAGCAATCACCCCTCCCTCATTTTCCCCCAAATGCTTCAGTCCTATGCAAAAACCAATCTAATCTACTTTCTGTCTTTATGGACATTTCATGTAAATGGGATGATACTATATATATATATAGGCTTTTGTGACTGGCTTCTTTCACTTGGCATAATGCTTTCAAGGTTTACTTTTGAAAGTAGTATATTACCCAGGGTCACCACTTTTTCATTTGAGCCATTCTAGTGGGTATGTGGTATTATCTGATGGTGGTTTTGCCTTGTCCTTCCCTGATGATTAGTGATATTGAGCATCTTTTCTTGTGCTTATTGACCATGATTTGTTTTTTGTGTTTTTTTTGGTGAGGAAGATTGGCCCTGAGCTAACATCTGTTGCCAATCTTGCTCTTTTTGCTTGAGGAAGATTGTCCCTGAGCTGACATCTGTACCTATCTTCCTCTATTTTGTATGTCGAACACCATGACAGCATGACTTGATGAGCAGTGTGTATGTCCACGCCTGTGATGCGAACCTGTGAACGCTGGGCTGCTAAGGTGGAGGCGGCAAATGTAACCACTAAGCCACTTGGCCAGCCCCCGTTTTTTCTTTTTCAATTGTAGTAAAATACATGTAACACAAAATTTATCATCTTAACCATTTTTAAGTGTATGGTTCTGTGGTATTAAATACGTTCACAATAACTCCCCAATCGTTCCCTCCCCCCAGCCTGAGGCAACTACCATTGTACTTTCTGTCTCTGTGGTTTTGACTGCTCTTAAGTACTTCATGTAAGTGGAATCAGAAATATTTGTCTTTTTGTGACTGGCTTATTTCACTGAGCAAAATGCCCTCAAGTACCATCCTTGTTGTAGCGTATTGCAGAATTTCCTTCCTTTTTAAGGCTGAATAATATCCATTGTGTATATATACCACATTTTGCTTATCTATTCATCCTTTGATGGACACTTGGATTGCTTCTATGTTTTAACTATTGTGAATAATGCTGCTGTGGACGTGGGTATACAAATATATTTGAAACTCTCCTTTGAATTCTTTTGGGTATGTACCGAGGAGTGGAATTGCTGGGTCATATGGTAATTCTATTTTAAACTTTTTGAGGAACTGCCATACTGTTTTCCACACCAGCTATACCATTTTACATTCCCACCAACAGTGCACAGGGTTCCGATTTCTCTGAATCTTCACCAGCACTTTTATTTTCTGGTTTTTTGATGGTAGCCATCCTAATGGATGTGAGATTGTGGTTTTTACTTTCATTTCCTTAATGATTAGTGAAGTTGAGCATCTTTTCACGTTCTCATCGGCCATTTGTATGTCTTTGGAGAAATATCTGTTCAACTCCATGCCCGTTTTTGAATCAAGTTGTTTGGGTTTTTTTGTTGTTAAGTTTTCCAAGTTCTCTATATATTGTGGATATTAGTCATTTATCAGGTATATAGTTTGCCAATTTTTTCTCCCATTCTATAGGTTGTCTTTTTAATCTATGTGTTGTCGTCTGATGCACAAAATTAGTAAATTTTCATGCAGTCCTGTTTGTTTTTTCTTTTGTTACCTGTGCATTTGATGTCCTGTCCAAGAAATCATCGCCAAATGTTGTGAAGCTTTTATCCTATGTTTTCTTTCAAGTGTTTTGTTGTTTTAGGTCTTATATTAGGTTCTTGATTCATTTTGATTTAATTTTTGTATTGGGTGTTAAATAAGGGTCCAACTTTGTTCTTTTGAATGCGGATATCCAGGTTTTCCAGCACCATTTCTTGAAAAGACCATTCTTTCACCCCTGTTAATGGTCGTGGCCCCCTTGTCCAAAATCGTTTGACCATATATGTGAGGATTTATTTCTGGGCTCTTTGTGTCATTCATTTGTCTATATGTCTTGTCTTTATGCCAGTACCACACTGTGTTGATTACTGCTGCTTTGTAGTAAGTTTTGAAATCAGGAAGAGTGAGTCTGCCAGTTTTGTTCTTTTCTTTCAAGATTGATTTTGCTATTCAGGGTCCCTTGCAATTTTGTATGAATTTTAGGATGGGTTTTTCTGTTTCTGCAAAAAATAGCATTAGGATTTTGTTAGCGATTGAACTGAATCTGTAGATCACTTTGGGTAGTATTGATATTTTAATAATGTTAAGTTTTCCAATCCATGAACATGGGATGTGTTTCCATTTATGTATGTCTTTAATTTCTTTCAGCAGTGTTTTGTAGTTTTCATTGTAGAAGTCTTTCACCTCCTTGGTTAATTCCTAAGTATTTTATTATTTTTGATGCTATTGTAAATGGAATTGTTTTTTAATTTTCTTTTCATGTTGTTCATTGTTCGTGTATATAAATGCAGCCAAATTTTTATGTTGACTTTGTATCCTGCTACTTTGCTGAATTTACTGAGTAGCTTTAAGAGCCTTTTTTTGGAGTCCGAGCTTATTTTATCTACAGAGATAATTTTACTTCTTCTTTTCCAATTTGAATGCCTTTTATTTCTTTTTCTTGCTTAATTACTCAGTACAAAACTTCCATTACTATGTTGAATAGAAGTGGTGAAACTTGGCATCCTTGCCTTTTTTCTTGTCTTAGAGGAAACTCTTTCAGTCTTTCACCAATGAGTATGATTTTCACTATGGATTTTTCATACATGGCTTTTATTATGTTGAGGTAGCTTCCTTCTATTCCTATTTTGTTGAGTGTTTTTATCATGAAAGGATGTTAAATTTTGTCACATGCTTTTTCTGTATCAACTGAGATGATCGTGTGGTCTTCTCCCTTCATTTTGTTGATGTGGAGTATTACATTCATTTATTCCCATGTGTCAAACCATCCCTGCGTTCGAAGAATAAATCCCACTTGGTCATGGTGTATAATCCTTTTAATATGTTGCTGAATTCTGTTTGCTAATATTTTGTTGAGGACTTCTGCATCAGTGTTCATAAGGGATAGTGGTCTGTAGTTTTCTATTTTTGAAGTGTCTTTTTCTGGCTTTGAATCGGGGTTATACTGGCCTGATAGGATGAATTAGAAATTGTTCTTTCCTCCTTTGTTTTTTGGAGACATTTGAGAAGGATTGGTATTACTACTTCTTTGGATGTTTGGTAGAATGAACTAGTGAAGCCGTCAGGTGCAGAACTTTTCTTTGTTGGGAGATTTTTGATTACTGATTCAATCTCCTTGCTAGTTATAGATCTGTTCAGATTTTCTATTTTTTTGTGATTGAGTCTTGGTAGGTTTTGTGTTTCTAGGAATTTGTCCATTTTATGTAGGTTATCCAGTTTTTTGGTGTACAATTTTTCATGGTACTCTCTTAAAATCCTCTTTATTTCTGTAGAGTTGGTAGAAATATTCTTACATTCATTTCTGATTTTAGTAATTGCACTCTTCTCTCTTTTTACTTTGTCCTTCTAGCTAAAGGTTTGTCAATGTGGTTGTTCATTTCAAAGAACTAAGTTTTGTTTTCATTGATTTTTCTCTATTGCTTTTCTATTCTCTTTTTCATTTACTTCTCCTCTGATTTTATTATTTCCTTCTTTCTGCTAGCTTTGGGTTTAATTTGTTCTTTTTCTAGTTCCTCAAGTTGTAAAGTCAGATTGTTGATTGAGATCTTTATTGCTTTTTTTAATGTAAGCATTTATAGCTATAAATTTCTGCATTAGCACTGCTTTCACTGCGTCCCATAAGTTTTGCATTGACTATGCTTTTTATCTATTTTTGTAAGTATCTCTTCATATCTTGGGCTGACTTCTTTTTTTTTTCTTAACCAATTTGGACAAGTTTTTCTTTCTCAGATGTATGTAGTAGGAATATTTTACTCAATTTGTGACTTGGATTTTTATTATATTGACAATGTCTTTTAAGTGGAGACATTTTTAATTCTAACAAAATTTGTATCCTATCTAAGAAATCTTTGTCCAAGGTCACAAAGGTTTTTCTCCTCTAAGTTTTATAGTTATCTTTTGCATTTAGGTCTGTGATGCATTTTGAGTTAACTTCTGTATATGTAGAGTGAAGTTGAGGTTTTATTTATTTTTTTTCATATGACTGTCCAGTTTTTCTGGCACCTTTTGTTAAAGAGACTGTTTTTTCCTCACTGAAGTTTCTTGGTACCTTTCTTGAAAATCAGCTATATAGAACTGCTATATTTCCTGGTATTATACTGGTGTAGCTGTAGTACTTGGCAGTGGTTATGGAAAAGAGGAGGACAAAGACCATGAAGAGAAAGCTCTGAAACTCATTTTGTACATACGTGGTGTTCTTAATTTATTTAAAGGAAATGTTTTATTTAAAAATGTTTAATATAAAAATTTAAATCAATTACAAATTTTACTTTTCAGACTACTTAATATTTTATGAAAAATTATTTTTCATTTTGAATGTACATATGTAAAGTGCAAAATTCTCAGTTGAATTACTTTCTAGAATTAGTGAGAATTGCTTTGGCCTCAGAATATGTGTCACTTTTGTGGAGAAACAACTTACAGTATTTTGTCTCTCAATTCATTTTATTGGTGGGTAAATGATATCTTTGTTAGCAGTTTAATAATTTTTTAAAAATCACAGTACTTTCTGAGCAGTGCATTTTTTTAAAAAGTTGTCTTTCTCTATCACATGCGTTAGTGTGATACCTTCATGATAGAAATGCAAGTGTCATTTCCATTTCATTAAATACATCTTCTTAGTGTCTAGATACTTTTCTTCATTTTTATAAGATTGAATTGTTAATGAACCATAATACATGAGCAGCAAAATTTCTGTACCACATAGATTGAGTACTAGCTATAATTACTTTTATTTTCTAGCCTTTAATTTCAGGTTGTATAGTGGCCATGTTAAATTAATGAAAATAGGGAAATGACATTTTCTTCTTATCCACAGTGGCAGCTAGACTGTCTTGCTTGCTTGCTGAAGTTAATATGCCAGTTTGCAGTAGATCCGTCTGATTTGGATTTAGCTTATCATGATGTCTTTGCCTGGTCTGGTATAGCAGAAAGCCATAGGAAAAGAACCTGGCCTGGCAAATCAAGAAAGGCTGCTGGTGATCATGCCAAGGGTCTTCATATACCAAGATTAACAGAGGTAAAGTACAGACGTTAACCTTAAATTGTAGTAATGAATTCTGTTTATGTTTTAAGAGAGCTTTTGTTTTTACAAAGTGAAGAAATAGACCAATGCTTAAGAAATGCTATCCTAGATTACCACAATATGACCTAAAACCAGAAGTGATGCTTCTGTTTTAAAGCAGGAGTACTTATGAAGCAGTAATGCTTTTCACGTCATCATGCAAAATGCAGGAATGAATTATATGCCATTTTAATGTTTTCTAACTATAGGATTGAGTTCATTATTTGGACTCAGTACTTTAAATACTGAGTGTATCAGTATCCGTTCAGGAAAACAAACACTAGGTATTTCAACAGAGAAAATTTAAAATAGAGAGTTGTTTTATGTGTATGTGTTGGAGGGCTAAAAATATAAAAAGAAAATGTTGAGATAACCTAGATAGGTAACCATTCACTACCCTTAGGGTTGAGGAACATACGGAAAAGGTTGGAGTTAATAGAAATGAGCTTATAAGAGGGATCCTGTTGAATTGGGGTTTAGGCCTCTAAGTAAAGGGTTCTGCTGTTTCTGAAACCAACTGCCTCTTCTGGGTAAAATATTTCTGAAACAATGCTAACAGAAAAAGCAAGGAAATATTCTTTATTGTCTCAGGTTGACAGAACCTAATAGGAAGCCAGCTGGCAATGGAGGAATTTAGTTTGTCATGTTCCAGCCCTAGCATCACGGAGCAAGTATATAGAATGGTAGATTTAGAGCTGAAAGAAAATGGCACAATAACCAGCAAATCCAGCAGTAAATTTAGAATTCTTTTTGACTATGGATTCTGTTATTCATGTGATCAAATATTTGCCCTTCCGATGTCTCCATCAGTGAACTGGGAAGTGGGGAGAGATGAAGGCGAGTTTTTATTGACATCTCTTCCTCATTTAGTAGCCTTTTGAGAATGACACCTCACCTCATACCTGCCCAAGAAACACCAGAGTAATGAATTGTTACTGATAGAAAAATATTGTGGTGAACATAGGTTGGAAACTACTAGTATAAATGAAAATCTGAAGCATATTTCCCATTGGAATTTTGGGATTTAAATGGGAAAAGTGATCTGTGCTAGTATTCCAGATCATTTACAGCTAATACAATTAAAATAGACTCACTGTGATCTAAATGTATTCTACAGTGTTGCATACTGTGAACGAAAGTCTTGCATCGCTTAATGACAAGACTATGTTCTAAGAAATGCATCATTAGGCAATTTCGTAAAGTCGTAGAGTGTACTTACACAAACCTAGAAGGTATAGCCTACTACACACCTAGGCTATATTCTACTAATCTTGTGGGACCACCATCATATATGCAGTCCGTTGTTGACCTAAATGTTGTTATGCAATGCCTGACCAAACCTTGCATTGCTGTAATGTTTCAGGGTTTTTTTCCCCAGAATAAACTTTCCAGATTATAATACAAAAGCTCAAATCATTTGTGCTCCTTTCCATCAACTCACTAAATAGTTTTAAAGCTTTTGATTTTTATTAGTGATTTCCTCTTGACATTTTAATGATATAAATACATGTAATTATACATGTAAAACACATATATGGAGTTTTAAAAATAATGGGTTTGTTTTTTTAAAAAATATATGCAAGTACATAGTAATGGAAAATAATTCAGAATATACAAGTGAACCTTCACCCAGTTGTAGTTGACTACCATTAATAGCTTTATGTGGTATCTTTCTGGAGTGTTTTTTTCTGTGCACATACCAGGGTTACGTTTTTTTTTTTTGAGGAATATTAGCCCTGAGCTAACATCTGCCTCCAATCCCCCTCTTTTTGCTGAGGAAGAGTGGCCCTGAGCTAACATCCTTGCCCATCTTCCTCTACTTTATATGTGGGACGCCTTCCACAGCATGGCTTGATAAGCAGCGAGTAGGGTCCACACCCAGGATCTGAACCAGTGAACCCTGGGTTGCCAAAGGCGAATGTGTGAACTTAACCACTGTGCCACTGGGCCAGCCCCCCAGTGTTACTTTTTTATAGTTTAGAAAAGAGGCAGACTATACATATTTTTCCATTTGTTTATTTATTTTAATAATTAGAGGTTAGTATGTACGTCTAAGCTATTTGGCAACAAAAAATTTTGTTACACTAATTCTGGAGATAAAAATCATCCAATTTTGGTATATTATAGATAGTAAGGAAGAACACTAATTCTTTTAATAATTTACTATCATGCATTATTTCATTTGTTCTCCTTAATAACCTTTTAGAAAGTTCAGATTCCAAATTGAACTTTCAAATTCCAGCCTCAACATTGCTTTTCTTGAAGCTTTCCTGATTCTGCCTGGGACAAGTTTAGTTGTTGCTCCCTTCTTTTGCTTATTTGGCACATTGTATATACTTACGTTACAGTGCTTTCTATGTTATCTGCTGCACTGGACTAACATCTCCAGGATTGGAACAGTGACTTAAAAAATAAAGGCCCAGAGTGGGTTCCGACCTGCAGAAGGGATTCAATGATCCTTTATTAAATTAGCAAATTATATGGATGAAGAACTAGGACCTAGAAATTAAGTATTCGTTAGAATCGTGCAGCTTGAAATTTAGCAAACTAAACTTTGAACCTCAGGATTTAATCCAGGATCATGTTCTGTATCCATGGTATATTGTATATTGCTTGTTTATATTTATTTCCGGGTGGTTGAGGAATCTGCCACTGGTTGACTATTTTTCTTATTTCAAAAGTAAAAAATGTTTTATTCCTCACTCACCTCCCCAGAACACTGACATGTAATATATAGTATTTTTCTTACCCAGTGACATGCAGAATATCTGTGGATCCAATATACAAAATAATTTTACCTGTGTATTTCTAAATTTTCATTATTTTCTTTTTCAAGTTGCTGCTCTTAAATTTGGTTACAAAATTCTAGTTTTCTAGTATTTGATATTTTTACAGTATTTTTAAATAGCCATTACTAGGATATTTCTTACCTTGTCATAGACAAAAATCAAAGTAATTTGGAGTCTTGGGTTAAAAATGCAGTTTTGTGTGTTTTAGTGTATTTAAAAGTTTTTTTTTAATGTTTTTGTTTTAAAGGTATTTCTTGTTCTTGTCCAAGGAACCAGTTTGATTCAGCGACTTATGTCTGTTGCTTATACGTATGATAATCTGGCTCCTAGGTATGAAGTTTTAACATAATTTATATATGTATTTGTAGTAAGAATATAGTGTCTTAAAATTTTATTTTGAAAAAATTTAAAACTTAGAAAAATCAAGGCATTTTCATGGACTCTGCCATTCATCTAGATTTGCATATTACCAAAATTTTGCCAGTTTTTATCGTAATCATGAGTGCGCATTTTCCGTGTGTCTGTGCACACGCATTTATTTGCATACTCTCCTGAATCTTATGACAGTAAGTTTCAGACATGACTACTTACTCATAAATACTTTGATGTGTATCTCCTAAGATTAAGGACGTTCTCTTAATCTAGCATAAAATTTTAAAATTTAGAAAATCTAACATTGATAGAATAATATCTAATCTATAACCCATACTCAAGTTGTTCTATTCATATTCTTTATAACAATTGTTATCCTGGTCCAGAATCATGTACTACTGTGTTTCTTCCATTTCCTTTAATCAGGGATACTTTCTTAGCCTTTCTTTCATGATACTAACGTTTCTGGGTGGTATAGGCCAATTATTTTATAAATTGCCTTTCAATTTAGGTTTTCCTGATTGTTCCTTATGATTAGATTCGGATTATACATTTTGGTAGGAATACTCCAGAAGTGATGTGTCTTTTCCAATACATGCTGGGGATGTCAGTTTGTCCCATTATTAGTAATATTAATTTTGATCAGTTAATCTGGTTTCTTCCAGGTTTCTCTACAATAAGGTTTCTGATTTTTCCTTTAAAAGTAACTTATGGGAAGATATTTTGCAACTGCTTAAATTTCCTGCTCCTCATGAAACGTTCACTCATTGATTTTCAGCGTTCAGTGATGATTCTTGCCAGAGTTAAATATTATTTTAATATTTGAAAACTAGTGATTTTCTAACTCTTACCATTCCATTTATTAGTTGACCTCCTATTGTGAAGAAGAGCTTTCTCTTCTTCCCTTTTATTTATTTAGTTACTATCAATTTGGATTCATGGATTTTTTTGTTTGTTTATTGTTACAATTTATTACTATTACTATTCACTTTGGTCAACGTATGTCTGAGTTGGCCTCTTCAGCCTTGTTCACGTGTCCTTTTCACACATTCCCATTATTTGGGATGGAGAGGAGGAGTCCCTTTTTTTCTTCCCTGTCACTGCAAGATCTTCTAGGTTTGTAGTTTCCATGTCTTAGTCCTGGAATCAACCATTTCCTTAAGAAGCGCTAGTTCCTATTGGTGGGGAACCTCCAAAATATGGGTGCTTGGTGTATTCATTGTTACTAGTGTTTCCTTGCTTCTAGGCCCTCAGTGGACAGAGCTGGAAATACGTGTGTAAGAATATAGTTTAAACGTGTAATATGACCCCATATATTGGGGCTACATTGGAGATCTTCTTAATAATGTACAAAATTTTAATAATATAGAAATTCAAGTATGATAATGGCTGACTAATGCATAGCTACCTTGTTGTATGCCTTAAATAATCACATAAAGTATGTTGAAGTATATAAAATTAATTTCCAGGTATTTTGTAGGCATTATATTGGGCTGAAGTTTGCCATTGTCCTCAAATAATTTATAAAGCTAATGTAAACACCTTTACAAATGATTATCCTATGTATTGCTAGTATCTAATTAGCTGTTTTTAGGTGCTTTTAAAAGTCATGTTCATAGGCAATGGTTGCATATAAATAGTATGATTATTTTAAGATTCTTTCTTTTTTAGTGTGCCTTTCTTTAATGTCTATCTCAATTGAATTCATGTTCATTACTTGATCAATATCTGCTTTAACTCACTACACTTAAATTCTGCATAAACTATATCTGATTTTGGTCACCATATTTTCAGTGCCAAGCACCTTACCTCATTGTTTGTAAAACTTGTGAATGGATAATGTGGGGAAACAAAGAAAGTGCTATAACATACCCTTGATTTGTATGATAAAATGCATTTTATACCCCAACCACCAATTACTCTCCAGTTAAATAATTCTTAACTCTTTCTTGTCCTCTAACACACACTCTACCTCACTGTCCCACACACCACAGTATATTGAATTAACAAGGCAATTCAATGACTACTTTAGTCTGCTTTTATTTCTTTAGAATTAAGAAATGTTCACTTGACTGTTAACCTCACACAATGAGAAATAAATATGCAGATTTGTTAACAGCTGTTGCTGTTCCAGCTGGTTCACTCTGTGGCAATTCTTGTTTTCATTCTACCAGTTCCATTCTTAAAGAACTCATTACAATCTTTGTAATGTGAGCTCCCCCTCCCCCATTCCCGTGTTTTCTCAGCACTTGTTCCTGTGCCATTATCTTTTTATAAGCCCCTACTTTCAGTTCATAGGTGCTAGGTATATCAATTTAAGGAAGCTAGAATGAACTTTTTGACTGTTTTATTAAAAATCTTGTAATGATACAGATTTAAAAGGTAGATAGGTAGGTTGCTCTTGGTAAAGTTAAATGCATTATACCAATGTAGTAAAAGTTAAATGTGAGATATGGCCAAACACTTGATTTATACATTTTAACTTATTAGTACCTTTTATTGTAAATCAATACTATGGATGAGTCTTGCTTTTTGATATTTTGAAAGGTGTTTTATTTATTAAAACATAGTGAGGATACTGGAGATCAGTGCTTTTTTTTTTTAACAGTTTATTTGTAAGGCAAATAGTAAATCCCTATTTATTGGTTTTAGTTAAAATGAAATTTTAGTCTTTTTTAAATTGAGGTGTAATACTTTTTTCATTGAAGTTGCTAAAAGTATCACGGAAAAATAGAGATGAAACAAGATAGAATAAATTTGTTAATTTTCTTTTTAATAATTTGCTTTTAACTGTTCTTGATAGAAATTGGCATTAACAATAAAAAAGGAAGGGCGTTTCATGTCAATGTATGATTCTTTTCAGGGGGGAAGTTTGAAGTTTAGACTTTAAGCTGTTATAAACCTTTCTCTTTGTAATACATGTCTCCAGTAACTAAATCATGAACACTTTTTGAGGGTACACTTATTTCAATCAATATTGGATTCAGTCAATTAATCAACAGATTATTAAGTCTGAACAGTCATTTGGTGTTTGCTGTAATAAGACTTTACCTGTGGTTCTTTAAGTAAAAGATAAATATTATAGGAAAAATAGCTTTCTTAAAATCTAAATCTTTTTTGGGCAGAAATTGTATAAAGTTGAAAGGATATGTGATAATAAATTGAGCTATTTTAAATTCATTGCTGATTTTAATTGGTGGTGGTGGTGTGTTTTTACTTTACAGAGTTTTGAAAGCTCAGTCTGATCACAGGTCTAGACATGAAGGTAAGGGTTTCACAAAGTTAATTTTTAATAGATAAGGATTTGGATAACCAGATACATTTATATATAATATCTTTAATAGTGAACATTGTGTTTTCTTTATAGCACAAGACCTTATAGTCGTATTTTTTTCTAATTTTTCTTTAGTTTCACATTATTCAATGTGGCTGTTGGTGAGTTGGGCTCATTGCTGTTCTTTAGTGAAATCTAGCCTTGCTGATAGTGATCATTTACAAGATTGGCTAAGGAAATTGACCCTCCTTATTCCTGAGGTAAGATAAAGATTGAAGATTAGTACTATTTTTACTTTTCATATTTTTTTCCTATTATTAGCATTGCTAAAAGTAAAAGAGCTAATGGAAACAAATGGACCTGATTCCACAAATACATCACATTGTCTAGAATGTACCTATTTAATCCTTTAAGATCTAGAGTATTTTGAACTATGTACACTTAAGTGTGAATATTAAATATTCTGTAGCATTCATATTGGTCTTTTTTCTGAAATGTTTGTTTACATAGTGATTATTTTGCTTTGGGTTTTTCTTTTTATTGTTTTTTACCAGGGAGTGGGAAGGACTTGAGCGTTTATTTTGGTAATTTATGTTTTAGAAGTTTCTTTTGCTTTTTCTATTTAATTAGATTATATCCTTAGATGCAACAAAGACTAAAAAGTTGAATATATTTTCTTTTGATTCCAATGAGGTCAATATAATTTTCACTAACCATATCTTGATTATTGCTCATACCATGTTCCTAAATGCAACAGTACTAACACTCTGTTACTAATATACTTAGCCATAATAGTCACGCCTTTTTTTTTTAGATTTTATTTTTCCTTTTTCTCCCAAAGCCCCCCAGTACATAGTTGTGTATTTTTATTTGTGGGTCCCTCTAGTTGTGGCATGTGGGATGCCACTTCAGCGTGGCCTGATGAGCAGTGCCATGTCCGCAGCCAGGATTTGAACCACTGAAACCCTGGGCCACTGCAGCGGGGCACGCAAACTTAACTACTCAGCCACAGGGCCACCCCGATAGTCACTCCTTTTTTAGACAGCAGTGTCTAATTCTGTTAGCTCTGAATTGAATGCATGTGTGTTCTTTTGCTGACTGTGTCCCAGGTAACCACTGTGACATTTGGGCAAGTCCCTTAGAATCTGTAAAATGTTCTAGTTTAAGTACTTTCTAAGTTGCTTCTAGTTTTGAGAATATTTTATCCTGTTACTTAATTGTGTAAATAAATTATTTTGAATACCCTCTCCTCAATCCCTTTTGTATTTGTCTGTTTTCATCGTGTTTATTTGGTTTGTTTTTATGGATGTATTTGGGAATTTCTAAAATACGTTTTTACATGTTACTTTATACTTTGGGGTAGTTTATTTGATCATATTATTACATGTATGATGGTGTGATCAGAACATTGCATTTTAAAATATGTTACTAAAGGAACCACCTAACATGTTATTTCTGCCAACGTATTAACTTAAGATTAACTTTTTAGTACTTACTCAGACTATCTTTGGAACTTGCTTTTTCATTTAGACTGCAGTCCGTCATGAGTCTTGCAATGGTCTTTATAAGTTATCTCTGTCAGGGCTGGATGGAGGAGACTCAATCAATCGCTCTTTTCTGCTATTGGCTGCCTCAACATTGTTGAAATTTCTTCCTGATGCTCAAGCACTCAAACCTATCAGGGTAAGGTTTTACTATGTTCAAGAGTGGTTTCTGTTTCTGCAATTTCCTTTGCCCCAAGTTTATCATTGTATTATACCCTCATGGTAATTTTGAGTACTTGTTTACTGTATGTAGTATTTACCAAGAGGATAGTAGTTATATAGTTCTTAAAGTGACAGCATTGTGACATGTTGTGTCCACATTACACCTAGGAATGGAATCTCTGTACTTTGATTTCAGCTATGTGGGATCTCTCCTGGGTATTCTGTTGTGGAAATAACATCTGTTCTTACTAGATTCTGGGCCTTGTATTAATAAGTTGAATGATAGAAACATCCTAAATGTAGCTTTCTTCTCATTCAGTCACACAGTTGTTTTTTTGTTTGTTCTTTGCTTTATCCTTATGATACTATAGTCCCCCCCTTTATCTGCATTCCAAGACCCCCAGTGGATGCCTGAAACCAAACCCTATATATTTCTGTGTTTTTTCCTATACGTACATACCTATGATAAAGTTTAATTTATAAATTAGGCAGAGTAACAGACTAACAATAATATCTAATAATAAAATAGAACAGTTATGACAATATACCATAATGATATACTGATAACTGAGAAGGCTACTAAGTAACTAATGGCTGGGTAGTGTACACAGCATGAATATACTAAAAGGGATGACTTGTATCCTGGGTGGGCATGGAGGATGTCGGCACGAGATTTTATCATGCAGAATGGCACGCAGTTTAAGACTTATGAATTGTGTATTTCTGGAATTTTCCATTTTATAATTCCAACCATGGTTGACTGCAGAAAGTTGAGTCATAGAGAAGGGGGACTACTGTATTCTGAATTTTTAGTTCCCTTCCTTGCTCCAGTGTATGTATTAGCCTTGTAAAAACCCTTTTACCACATAATAAATCCAGAGCCATTAAGTAAATTTTACTAACCCCAGAAATATGATGTATTGTAGGATTTACGTTTTCCTTCTCCATATTTACCTATCATCGACTTTGTAAGAAATATGTGTTCTTTATTTTTCAGATTTCAAAACTATAACAGACCATTGCATGTGGGCAGATTTATATATACTCATATTCTATAGGTTTCTTTTGTTTACACACGTTCATTGAATTCTTAGTTTGTATCACATTATTTAGCATTGTATGTGATTCATATCTTTTCCAAGTAGGTTATAAGTAATTTGAGAGTAATGTTTTCCTGGGAATTCTCGTATTATTCACTTATGTACTAGTTACTCTAATTTTACAGAAACCGGTAGTGTTGTCTCCATCTTTTGTTAAATTTTGAATACTGTTTAGTTTGTATAGGGATTTAATTTTTTCTTAAAGTCTGTAGTTTCTTAAATGTATTGTAATTTTAAGTTATTTCCCTTTTTAAAATGTTTTCACAAAGTTTAAAATTTTTTTTAATAGATTGATGATTATGAAGAAGAACCAATGTTAAAACCTGGATGTAAAGAGTATTTTTGGTTGTTGTGCAAATTAGTTGACAACATACATATAAAGGATGCTAGTCAGGTATGTTCAGGAAATTATACATTAACTTGTTGATACTGATGAATTTAGCATGTGTGTGATCATGACTTTATAGGTCCTTATTATCAAGGGCATTTTTATCAATCTGTAATGAGCTGAAAATGTCATAATTTTTCTACTGTATTTGTACCTTTCTGTTCTATGCTAATTCTTTTTACTTTGACCTTAGTTGAAATGTCTTCATCTGCTACCTATAAGTAGTTTCCTTTCTCTTCTGAATAAGATTTGTGGATATAAAATCTTTTTGGAATGTTAAATGTAGACTTCAGGTTTAAATATATGGCTTTCTATAATAGCATGTGGATTTGGAGTTCTGAATATGTACAATAAAATTGCAATTAAAAGAGAAGTTATTTTAAGCTAAAGAAACACTGTCAGTTTGCTGATCTACTAATTTTTTTATACAAAACTAAGATGATATTTTCATCCAAACAAAGAAATTTTTAAAACAAGTTGACTTTAAAGACAAAGTTGCCATATAAAAACTTTCGTCTTTTTTCTCCTTTATAAATTTAGTAAGCTAAAGTGAATTTAAGTAATCTCAGAAAAAAATGAGAGACACTTTAAGAAGATACATTTAAATATTTAGGAAGCATTTCCTCTCAGTTTTCTTTCATGTATTTCAAAGTGCAGTATATATACTTTGCATTTTAAAAATTCAGTAGTATTTGAACTTTCTACTTTTAAGAAATAGTTTACATCTTAATTCATAAAGTATTTTACTATTCATTTGATAAATAATTGTAAAAATTAATATTGAACATGTTTTAGTTTACTTGATGATTATTCATAAAATATTGATGCCAGATAAACATTGACTTTCTTTTTTTTTTTTTTTTAAACCTGGGGGAATCTAATATATCTTGCTTGCCAAAGTAATTTTCCTTTATGAAAATCTGTTTTAATTTTTTTTTTAAGATTTTATTTTTTTCCTTTTTCTCCCCAAAGCCGGTACATAGTTGTATATTCTTTGTTGTGGGTCCTTCTAGTTGTGGCATGTGGGACGCTGCCTCAGCGTGGTTTGATGAGCAGTGTCATGTCCGCACCCAGGATTCGAACCAACGAAATACTGGGCCACCTGCAGCGGAGCGCGTGAACTTAACCACTCGGCCACGGGGCCAGCCCCAAAAAATCTGTTTTAATTTTGTTGTTCAGTTATAATGAGAAGTAAAGCCTTCTGAAATTAACTGTACATTTATTATTAAAGCCTGGTTTAAAAGTGGTGTTAAAAATAAACCTTAGCAGGTGAATTGTATGCTATGTGAGTTACATCTCAGTAAAATTGTTACAGAATAAATAAAACAACAAACCGAGTGTCTTCTTCATATATTACTGTGACTATCATATTTATTACCAATATTCCATTGATTTTTTTTTGAAGGACTATCAATGATGTGTTTACAACTATGATTTTATGATTTTATTAATTGACGTCATGTATAATTAAAGAATAGCTTTGTTATTTATGATTCCACCTATCTCCTCCTCCTCCCGGGGGGAAGTCCGTCCACCTTCCGATGTATAGCAGCACAAGTCTCTCAGGCATCCTGAGATGCTATATGGATATCCTTTGTTAACCGATGAATGTCCAATTAGTGTAGATTCGAAGGGGAAGAGACAAAGAAGACTACTCAGTCTGCCATCTTGGTGATGTCCCCAGCTTTGTTGTTTATAATTTAATTGTTACATTAATGAATTTTCGAGAACCAAATTCTTGTCACTTATAGGGAAAGGATTTTTTTAAATGATCTCGGAACTACTAAAAATTTATACTTCTAATTTGTATTTTCTCTTTGTATTAAGACAACACTCCTCGACTTAGATGCTTTGGCACGACATTTGGCTGACTGTATTCGAAGGTAACGGTTGATATGAAATTCACAGTTATATTGCTGAGGAAAGATAAAACAACGTAATTATGTGAACTATCTTGTCTTGCTTGCATTCTTTTTTGTAGCAGAGAGATCCTTGATCATCAAGATGGTAATATAGAAGATGATGGGCTTACGGGACTCCTAAGGCTCGCAACTAGTGTTATCAAACACAAACCACCCTTTAAATTTTCAAGGGAAGGGCAGGTAGGTATTAAGACATCCAAATGTCTATATAGAATATGATTGAAACTTTTGTTGTTGTTGTTGCATATGTTAAATTTCCTTAAACATGTGGAAGCGTAAAGTCTGGTAGAAGTTTATTGCTGTCAGGAAAACTGAACTTTGAATAAAATGAACCCTTAAAATATGAATCTTAGGCTTGTTTTTAGAATGCAGAAACAATTCCTATGACTGTATATAGAAAGGCAACTTCTAATGGTACAGTTTGATTGAAACAGTAGGATTGTTTTTGTTTTTTTGCTGAGGAAGATTCATCCTGAGCTAACATCCATCCCCAGTCTTCCTTTTTTTCTTTTGCTTGAGAAAGATTTGCCCTGAGCTAACATCAGTCTTCCTCTGTTTTGTTCATGGGTTGCCACCACAGCGTGGCCACCAATGAGTGGTATAGGTCCATGCCTGGGAACTGAACCTGGGCCGCCAAAGCAGAGCCTGCTGAACTTAACTACCATGCCACGGGGCCAGCCCCTAGGGTTGAACATTTTGAATTATCTGAATTTATAACAATGGAATTAGTAAGTAGTCGTTATAGAGTACCTATCTTACTGGTTTCATATTTTAAAGACCCATTTGACATAAAATCTGTTATTGAATGTTGGATACACCTAATGACTCTAGACCAGTGAATGTCTGATTACTCTTTACATTAAGTTAATCACCTTGTCATTGGCAGTTTTGTCATTGCCTATTTTGTCATTGCCTGCATTGAGAGTTATTTCTGGTTTGGAGCATTGTTTTCTTGAGGTTACTGATTTTGTTAGGAAACACAGGAATAACCAAAAGGATGGAAGATTGTTTCCATGAGCATAGACTAAGGGATTCTTGAGATAAACTTAAGGTGACAGTCTTAATCTATCTTAAATTTGTGCTATTTCCTGTATTCTGTGAGGCCACTTCTTGTGCTATTTCTTCTAGGTGCTTTTTAAATTTTTCCATTACACTCACTGGGAATAATTTGATTGATTTATAGTCTTGCTGGTTGAAATTTTATGTTATATATAAACCAATATACAGTTATCCCTCGATATCCTCAGGGGATTGGTTCCAGGACCAATCTGTAGATACTTAAGTCCCTTACATAAAACGGTATAGTGTAAATATAACCTAGACACATCCTCCCATATACTTTAAATCATTTCTAGATTATCTGTTATACCTAATGCAATGTAAATGCTCTGTAAATAGTTGTTACACTATATTGTTCAAAGAATTAATGACAGAGAAAAAAGTTTACACGTTCAGTACAGATGCACCCATCGTAAGCCTTTTGATGTGTGGTTGGTTGAATCCATGAATGCAGAACCCATAGATATGGAGGGCCAACTCTATAATTTTCATTCCAAAATATAAATATATTAATTTACTTTTCTTATAACATATCATTGTAAAGAAAGAAAGAAATTTTTAGTGCAAAGAGAAGATTCCCATATAGTTTGATTTGATTTCCCATGATACTTTGGTGATGGCCTTCCAGGACTTTCTGTGCATATATTAAATACACAAATGTATAATTTCTATTATGTAAATACCATTCTGTGATATGCTTTCTTCATTTGAAAAAATACGTTAAAGAAAGAGAAAATACATTTAAAAACTCGAACACATAAATAAGGAAATAATTTAATCTTTATTGACATTTGTGTTGTCACTAGTTAAAGACTGTGAGGAACATCTTTGCACACCTGTCCCATTATATATTCATATAAATTATTAAAAGTAAATTTGATTCATTTTAGTCAGAATACATCAGTTTACAAAAGGTAATGTAAGTTTATACTTCCAACCGCACTAGGTGAGAATGCCAGTTTCTCAGACATCCACGTTCCTTACATGACTCTTAAATCTTTGCCAATCTCACTATTGTTTTAGTTTTATTTCTTCAGTTATTGTTGAATATGAGTGTCTTTTCATTTATGTATTGCCCATTTGCATTAACTTGTGATTTTTCTGTTCATGATCTGTGTGCATTCTTCTGTCATTTTTCTTCTATTTATTTGTAAAGTTTTGTATTTTGAAAATATCAACTCTTTCTCTGTCATAAGTGCAGGAAATATTTCCGGAAGTATTATTTCTCTTGATTATTCATATTTTTTAAGACCACTGTTTTTTTTCCCCTCTCTTTTGTTTACTGATTTTTTACAAATAATTATCTTAGGCAAAGTTTTTGAACCCTTATAGGGTAGCTGTTGTTATTAGACCCCATTTTGACAGGTGATGAAACTAAGGCATAGACAGGTAAAGCAATTGGCCTCACTGAGGTCACTCAGATTCTTCACTTGGCTAAATTCTTAACCACTAAACAATACTGTATACAGATGTTAAAACCTTAAACACACCGTTCTGTAGTTTGCTTTTTTTACCTTCTTAGAGATTCTCCATATCACTATATACAGAGTTTAATTCATTTGTTTTAACAACTGTGTAATATTCTTTTTCTAGATATATGTAATATCTAACTAGCTTCCTAGTGATGAACATTGTCTTATACTGTTACAAGTGATGTTGCAGTGAAGATGTTTATACATCCATCATTTAGGAAATCTGTAGGAAAAAATTCTAGAAGTAGAATTGCTGGTTGATGGGGTATGTACTTTTATGATTTTGGTCAACATAACCACATTGCCCTCTATGGAGGCTGAGTCTCTTTATGGTCCCACTTAGAATGTATGTGAGCGGGTGTCTATTTCCCCACTTTCCTACCAACCCAGTGTATTATCAAATACTTAATTTCTGCCAGTCTGGTAGGTGGAAAAGATTCTCTTAGTTTTATTTTTTGTAATTATGGCTAAGGTTGAGCTTCTTTACATGTGTTTGAAACAAGCCATTTATTTGTTCTCTTTTCTCTGACTTGCTCAAATCCTTTCCTCATTGTCCTATTATGTATGTAATTGGTTCTTTTCTTACTCATTGGTAGAATTTCTTATGTAAAGGAAATTATCCCTTTGTAATGTGACTTGCAAGTAGTTTTTGTCTGTTTGTCTCTTGACTTTGTGCTTTTTTTCTAAGCAGAAGTTTTTATTTTCATGTAATCAGATTTACTAATCCTTTATAGCTTCTGGCTTTTCTGTTACACTTTAAAAACTCATATTGTTTTTTCATACTTTCATAATTTTATTTCTTACATTTAAGTTTCTTCTGTAAGGAACTTACTGAGGTGAAAAGAATGAAATGGGGAGATATCTTTCTTTTTCGGATAGTTAGCCAAGTTGTCCTAATAACTGGCTAGCTTATTTTTTACGCACTGATTAGAAATAACTCCTTTATCATATTCTAAATTGCCATGTGTACTTAGATTTATTTCTGGACTTTCCGTTCCACTCTCCTAATCTGTTCATTCACCAGTATCATACCCTAATTATGTAGATTTACAGGTGTTAGTATCTAGTAGAGATGTTCCATCTTCATTATTACTCCTTTTCAGAATTTTCCTGGCTGTTTTTTTTTCCACATGAACTTTAGAATCAGTTTGTTTCAGTCTTTCAAAAATTAAAATTCTGTTACTTTTTTTTATTGGAGTTGTGTTAAGTTTTATGGATTCTTGTAGAAAAAGTGACATTATATTGAATTTGCCTCTGCAAGAACAGGATTTATTTTCTTATTTATAAGACTAGTCTTTTTGTGTTCTTCATTAATGTTTTCATTTAAAATTTGAATTTTAAGCATTTCTTAATAAGGTTATTCCTAGGAATTTTATCTTTGTAGGTATCGTAAATGGAATCTTCAATTATGTTTTCTAACTAGTTGTTTATATATAGTAAGAATTTTTGTGTATGAATTTGCTGCAGACCATCTTATAGCCACTTATTGTTTGTAGATTTTTTCAAGTATCTTTGCTTTTCTCTTCAGTATTGTCTGATTTTCCATTTGTTTTAGTTTATCATCTGCAAGTAATTATTTTACTTCTTGATTTTTAAGCCTTGCCTGTCTTTGTTCTGGAGGTTCTAGACAAAATTAGACAAGTGAAAGAACAATGTTAAATAACAGTTGTTTTTGTTGTTTATTAACAGTTGTTTACTGAGAAGGTTTTAATGTTTATGTAGTCAAAATTATAGTTTCGCACTGGTTTTTGCTGAGGTGGGAAACCTTTAGCTTTTGTACAGTAGAGATAAGTGGTCTGAATTAACATTTTAAAAGCTTGACTCATGCTCTAGGTGGAGATCCAGACTCTATGTAAAGAACTAGGAGGGCAAGAGTGTAGATCTGGGGTCCAGTTAGGAAGTTTTGCAGTCATTCTAGAGAAGGGTGATGATGAAAAATGGTTGGATTTGGAATGTTTATTGAAGATAGAGCTCAAAAGACTTAAATTTGGGTAAGATTGTGAGGTAGGAGAGAGAGAAATTAAGGACAACTCTTCAATTTTTAAGCCTGAGAAACTTAAGTGAATGATATTGCCATTTACCAAGGAAAAATTCAGGATAGATGAGGTTGGAGAAGGGTGAGGGTGTCAAAATCAGGAGTTCTGTTTTGGACATGTTAAATATGAAATGTCAATTAGATATCCAGTGGAGGTGTTTAAGGCATTTCGTTGTGGTGTAATATTAAGAAGTCTTTCTTATCTCCAAGATAGTTAAAATGCCTTTTCTAGTTCAGTGATTTTACTTTATTATTTAAAATTTTCACCTAGAGTTTACGTTTAGTTCAGGAGCCAGTAAACTCCTGGTTTCTGTAAAGAGCTTTATAGTCAGTATTTTAGGCTTTGCAGGCCTTGTATGGTCTCTGTCACCACCACCACCACTGCTACTGCTTCTCTTTCTTCTCTTCCTCTTCTCCCCTTCCTCGTCCTCCCTTCTTCTCCTTGCTCTCTTCTTATAATTCCCCTTTAAAAATATAAATCTCATTCTTCTCTCCCCTACCTTGTATAGTATCTAGCAAATATATGTTAAGCAAATGGATGATTAAGAAGACTCAGTCCAGACTCTTAAGAACTGACAATCTAATGGTTCATTTGTTCAGCAGATTGAGAAACCTGCCTTATGCAAAATTTGTGTGTACCCTCACAAATAATGGCTGCTGATGATATTTGTAAATCATGGTAAAAATAATAGCTATTAAAGGGAATTCTATCAGGGATATGGACGATCAGATTAGGAAAGGCTTTGAAGAAGATAGAGCTTTTGTAATACAGGATAAAGTTTTCTTAAGTAGAAATGTAAAGGAAACATTTAAGTCATGGAAAAGAAGATGAGAAAAAGTAAGTCGTAGGAAACCTGGGTATATGCAGGAAATTGAGTGGTTAGTTCAGTTTGGCTTGAGTTTGAGGAAGTGTAGGAGGTAACTTTGGGAAACTAGGTGGTCATCTGTTGTAGTCACAGGAAATTATTTTTATATGTACAAGAAAGCAAAAGCATTACTTTTGTAATTTAAAAAAGGGGCCTTTGAAGTTTTTGATCAGTCAAATAACACCAGGAACATGCTTTTTGGCAAAATAAATCTGGTAACAAGATTGAGAGCCAGCACAGTTCAGTGGTCTTCGAACTTTCTTTGTTCACATAGTCTTTAAAGAATCTTGAAAAAACTAAGTGTCCTCTTACAGAATTTTTGGGGTTTTTTTTGGTGAGGAGGATTGGCCCTGAACTAACATCTGTTGCCAATCTTCCTCCTTTTGCCTGAGGAAGATGGTTGCTGTGCTAACATCTATGCCAGTCTTCCTCTGTTTTATGTGGGATGCTGCCACAGCATGGCTTGACAACTGATGCTACGTCTGTGCCCAGGATCCGAACCTGCAAACCTGAGGCTACCCAAGCAGAGTGCGTGAACTTAACTACCATGCCACTGGTCCAGTCCCCAGATTTCTTAATTTTAAAAAATGTCTAGGGTTTTCAAATTTAAATGTTTTTAAAGGATATAATTTTTATGGAATTGTTGAAATTGATAAAAATATTTTTTTTCCTGTGACCTCACAGTATTGTCTTAAATTTCTTCTGTATTTATCATTATATTACATTTACTGGACATGGGCAATCAAAGCAACATAAGTATACTTTAAATTTTTCCAAATAAGTATGAGACATTAAAAATGACATTTTATTGAAAATATATGCATTCACAAGGGTGGGTTTTTTAAATTAATTTATATAGTTGTAGATGGATATTAAGCTAGAATGATCACATGTTCACTCTCTTCCTACTTTATATTTTTTTAGATGTAAACTCTGAGAAATCTTGTTTACATAATGGAAATGTAAACTGTGTTCACATAAGGTTTACAATGGGAATGGAAGGAGTATTGTGGGTTTTGTTTGTTTGTTTAAAGATTGACTCCTGAGCTAACAACTGTTGCCAATTTCCTTTTTTTTTTAATTCTTCTCCTCAAAGCCCCCCCTGTACATAGTTGTAGATTCTAGTTGTGAGTTCCTCTGGTTGTGCTGTGTGGGACGCTGCCCCAGCATGGCGTGACGAGCGGTGCCATGTCTGCGCCCAGGATCCGAACCAGTGAAACCCTGGGCCCCCGAAGCACAGCGTACAAACTTAACCACTCGGCCACAGGGCTGGGCCCAGGAGTTTTGTTTTAACATATTAATTGTTTGAATTTCTTCTGAATTACCTGTCAAAAATCACGCTGTGGGGTCTCATCATAAAACTGATTTTAATATTCTCTCAGGTAGCAGTTTGAGGTTCTTCTTTCTGTGAAAAATACCAAAATGGCTTTGCCATTACATATCAAATGAATATGTTAATATATGTTACTCTTTCACTTAGAGACACCTGGTTTCCTGGTAAAAGAGTAAGGAAAATAAAGATAGTGTTCATTTCAATATGCTTTTATCAACCTAGTATTTCTGATACAATGCTTTTATCTTACCACAGCTTTCAAATATATTTTGTCAAAACTTTGGAGTAACAGATATTTAGCTCATTCAGTTTGTACATCCAAACTGATTGGCAAAAATAGTTCATTGTTAAACTCCCATTAGCCAATTCTGTTTCTGTTTGAGTGAGTTTGACTTTATTTTTCCAGTTCAAGTAAATATGTGACTTTCTGTCTCTGAGACGGTTGTCTTACCTCTGAATTCTAAGATAGACAAGATATAATCTTATCATCAGTCTGTCAACTATATGAAATGAGCCCTTATTCACTTTGTATATTTCTTAGCCAAACTTACTTTCCTTTGTTAAGTCAGGAGTTATGCATTATGCTTTCTTTGACAATAGTGAGATGGAAGAGATGAGGTCATCAATGGGGAAATATTTTAAATTATTCCTTATTTGGTGCCTGTGTCAGAGGTTCCCAAGACCACTGCCAGATTCACTGATTCCCTAGAAGGACTCATAGGACTCGGCATGTAGTTGTCTCATGGCTAAGATTTATTACAGCAGAATGATACAAAATGAAATCAGTAAAAGAAGAAGAGGGCATAGGACCAAGTCCGGTGGAAACCAAGTACACACTTCTAAGAATCCTCTCCCAACGTAGTTGCACAGGATGTGCTTAATTCCCCCAGTAGTGAGTGTGACAACATGTGTGAGGTGTTGTCTACACAGGGAATTTCTTTTGAGCCTAGGAGTCCAGGGTTTTTATCAGGGGGTGGGTCAGGTAGGCACATAGTACTTGCATAACTGACCACAGTTACAGAAATTCCAGACTCCCAGATGGTAAGCAGATATTCAGCATAATCCAAATACACCAGGCACAGTGAGCCACTTTTATCACTTAGGGAAAGTTTTATATTAGAGGAGGGAGCTGTTTACCATTCAACTTTCCAGATGACAGCTAGGAACCCACCCTCACGTTCCAGTCTAATAGCAGAATCTCAGTCTTATTATCTATTTTCTACACAGTACCTCAGGAGGTTTTTGTGCTCCAGAACAATGTACCATACTCATATTTCAGATGGTGAGGGAGATAATTTTCTTTGGTAAAGTGACAAAGGACCAATTAAGAAGGAACAAGTGGGAAAGGTGACCCTTTCTCAGGCAGATCAAATTTAAGAAAAAGTACATCTACAGTATACCTTTCCCCTCAGTTTGAACTTCACTGGTATAGAAGTTAAGAGCTTGGTGTCTTAAATCCCAACTCTGACTCTAGGCAAAGACCTTAACCTTTTTTGTTTTGGGGCCTTAAGTAGTATCTGCCACTTGTGAGTGCTCATTATGAGTAAGTTGCTACTTTTGTTGCTGCTACTGCTGCTGCTACTATTATTATTAGAGTGAAATAAGGAGAATCTTAAGTAAATGTAGAGGCAGTCAAGAATAGGGAGTAATGAGTCCTTACCAAAAATTTTGGTCACTTAATGTGGTAGAAAATAATAGCATTGTAGTTGGGAATCTGTGAGAAAGAGCTATCAGGAGGGAAGGAACAATAAAGGTGATCCCCACCAATACCATTTTCTCTAAGAGAAATGAACATTGGGAAGACTTTCAGATGATGGTGTATGATGCTGTTTTAAGTTTTTAAACAGTCTTTTAGTAAATTGTAGATGGTCATATAATCCAGTTTACTCTAAGTTCTTCATTATATTTGGAATATAATTAATAGCCAAGTTTAGCTAATATACTTGATCTTCCTCTTTTTTCCAGGAATTTTTAAGAGATATCTTCAATCTCCTGTTTTTGTTGCCTAGTCTGAAAGATAGACAACAGCCAAAGTGTAAATCGCATTCTTCAAGAGCTGCTGCTTATGATTTGTTAGTAGAGATGGTAAAGGGATCTGTTGAGAACTACAGGCTAATACACAACTGGGTTATGGCACAACACATGCAGTGTAAGCGTTCTTCTTTTTCTTTAGTATTTTTAAATTTTGTATGTAGAAATGAGATTTTGGAGGGCATGATTGAGAGAGAATTCATGTTCACACACTAACATTATAAACTGTTGTTGCTAGGACATTATTGAAGTTAAAAAGTAACATTGGATTTTTTTGGCTCTTAGAAAAAAACAGGTGTGAAGGACTTTGTATAGGTATCTGAAATACTTTGGCGTTTTTTGGTTAAATAATTTAGTGTCATGTAAGATCAAGTTTTGATAGTCTTGAATTATTAGGAAGTGAATTAGTTTTACGGTGTTCTTACTAATTTTAAAAATTATCATGTAGAATGTTTTATATATTTTAACTAAATAAGTAGTAATGGAGGTATTGGCTGTTAATAAAAGCAAAATGCATTGTTTAATGGTTTGTTTGGGGGGAATCTTTCCCTCCATCTTTTTTCAGCAGCCCATGCACCTTATAAATGGGACTACTGGCCTCATGAGGATGTCCGTGCTGAGTGTAGATTTGTTGGCCTGACCAACCTTGGAGCTACTTGTTACTTGGCATCTACTATTCAGCAACTTTATATGATACCTGAAGCAAGACAGGCTGTCTTCACTGCTAAGGTACAATTTCCTCACTTTAAAAATTAATACTGTAATACAAAGTTTTTTAACTTTGTTTCAATTTAGTGAAATATTTTGAGAAGATAATTTATGAATTAAAAAACGACAAAATTTGACTAGATAACTCATGTATATTTTAATTACTTTTACATCTCAATACTTTATTCCTAATATTGTGATATAATGTCTTTATTTCTCAAAGGAAAGCACAGTTATAGCATATAGACAGTTAGTGTATACAATGAACATGACATTTTCAGTAAGTATAAACACAGATTTTAATTACATAGAAAATAAGCAAAGCCTAAAACAAAGTAGGGAAATAGTGTCAGAATTAAGTGAACTTGTTTCTTTTGTATTTATCCTAAAGTAAATTTGATTGTGGGCCTAGTTTGCTTGGATATGGTCTGCTTCATATCATTTTTGTTAACTTGTTCTTTCTAGTTTTCATTCCTTTTTACCATAGGCTGTTTTTTAGTTTACCTTCTGCACTGCTTTTATCATTTCTTGGGGAACTTTCTTTAGGCTTGCACTTGAGTTTTTGTTTTCCTCCATTATGTCATCTTGATGTCCTGTCTTTTTCCCCCCAACAAAGTATCACAATTCTCTTTATTTATCTTCAGTGAATCCTTAATATGTTTAAGTTATGCTTCAAGGTCTCCAATCTACAGTATACTCAAGTGGGTTTGTTTTTTGGCTTTATAAATTTATTTATAATTTATAATATAAAAACGTTATATTGACGTTTTTAAGTGTATCATCTGAGACTGATTATGATTATAAATAGTTGAATAATTGATTTCATTTAGCATATGGAAATTTTTGTAACTAAATTTGGTGGCCCCATCTGCATGATTTTATTATAGAAGCAGTTATTATCAAAGAAGCATGTTTTCAGTGATTTTCTGTCTGATAGCTTGGCCATACTTTGTAGTTTCTCTTCATATTAGTCATCACCTTCTAGCCATTAGTACTGTCAGGAATTTGTGTGTGGCAACAGAAAGAATAATCAGATATGCTAATTGTAAGTCTCATAAATGCTATTTTTGGTTAAAAACTAAGTTTAGATATGTCTCTGTAAAAAATTCTTACAAAATAGAATTTGACATGACTTCAGAAAGTACTCTAGTCAAATGGGCACTTGATTATTTACATGAAAACATTAATCATTTTTATTATTCCCTTTTCTGATGTTCACAGAAAGATTAAAGAAAGTTACATGTATTTTAATTGTGGTAAAATATACACAACTTAAAATTTACCATATTAACCGTTTATAAGTGTACAGTTCTGTGATATTAAGTACATTCGTGTTGCAACCATCACCACCATCAATTTGCAGAATTTTTTCACCTTCCTTGCTGATGCTCTATACCCTTTAAATACTTATCTCCCCATATTCCCTTCCCCCAAACACCCTGCTGGAACCACTGTTCTACTTCCTGTCTCTCTGAATTCGACTACTCCGGGTACCTCTGATAAGGGAAATCGTACAATATTAGTCCTTTTGTGACTGGCTTATTTCACTCAGCATGTCTTCAAGGTTCATCCATGTTTGTAGCATGTATCAGAATTTCTTTCCTTTTTAAGCTGAATAATATTCCATTTTATGTGTATACTGCATTTTGTTTTTCCATTTATCTGTCAGTGGACACTTGAATTGGCTTACACCTTTTGCCTATTGTGAATAATGCTGCTGTGAACATGAGTGTACAAATATCCGTTCAAGTTCCTGCCTTCACTTCTTTTATGTATATACCCAGAAGTGGCATTGCTGGATCATGCAGTAGTTCTGTGTTTTTTGCAGAATCACTGTGTCATTTTTCCACAGTGTTTCCCATTTTACATTCCTGCTGGCATTGCAAAGTTTCTTCACATCTTTGCCAACACTTGTCATTGTCTGGTTTTTTTCTTATGATAGCTATCCTAACGAGTATGCAAATGTATTCTTTTAGGTAGTAAATACATACATATGTAAGGTATATATTTATTTAGAAATTGCACAGTAAGTAAAATATTCTTGGTTTTACTTGATTTTAAAGAATTCAGTCACTTCCGTTCTGTAGTCAACTAATACTTCATTCTCCAGTAACAAAAATAAATCCAGGTCTTTATTTCTGACCATTTTTGCATTCTGAATTATTAACAAGTTGCATGTATCAGGTCTGTTATATACTGGAGAGTATCATTTTATCTGTCAGTTCTCATTATCTCATGAAGTATTAAGCTTCCCATGTGCCAGGAATATACTGTAGTTATTTTTGCCAGTTTTCTTGATTTCTTTTATTCAATTCCTATTGCACTTAATATATAAATTTTTTTAACTTTTTATTAAGATTATGATAGTTTACAACCTTGTGAAATTTCACTTGTACATTATTGTTAGTCATGTTGTAGGTGCACCACTTCATCCTTTGTGCCCTCCCCCCAAACATCCCCTCTTTCCCTTCTAACCCGCATCAGTTCTCTTTGTGTATAGGTTTAACTTCCACCTATGAATGTAGTCATACACAGTTTGTCTTTATCTTTCTGGCTTATTTCACTTAACATAATACTGTCAAGGTCCTTCCATGTTGTTGTGAATGAATGGGACGATTTTATCCTTTTTTATGGCTGAGTAGTATTCCATTGTATATATATACACCGTATCTTCTTTATCCAATCATCAGGCGATGGACACTTAAGTTGCTTCCACATCTTGGCTATTGTAAATAATGCTGTGATGAACATAGGGGTGCATGGGACTTTTGGAATTGCTGATTTTAAGTTTATTGGATAGATACCTAGTAGTGGGATGGCTGGGTCATAGGGTATTTCTATTTTTAACTTTTTGAGAAATCTCCATACTGTTTTCCATAGTGGCTGCACCAGTTTGCATTCCCACCAACAGTGTATGAGGGTTCCTTTTTCTCCACAACCTCTCCAACATGTGTCACTTTTTGTTTTGGTTATTTTTACCATTCTAACAAGTGTAAGGTGATATCTTAGTGTAGTTTTGATTTGCATTTCCCTGATGATTAGTGATGATGAGCATCTTTTCATGTGTCTATTGGCCATCATATATATTCTTTGGAGAAATGTCTGTTCATGTCCCCTGCCCATTTTTTGATTGGGTGGTTTGATTTTTTGTTGTTGAGCTGTGTGAGTTCTTTATATATTATGGAGATTAACCCTTTGTTGGATAAATAACTTGTAAATATTTTTTCCCAACTAGTGGGTTGTTTTTTTGTTTCAATCCTGTTTTCCCTTGCCTTGCAGAAGCTGTTTAGTCTGATGAAGTCCCATTTGTTTATTCTTTCTATTGTTTCCCTCGTCTGATGAGTTATGGTGTCCGAAAAGATCCTTTTGATACTGATGTCAAAGAGTGTACTGCCCATATTCTCTTCTAGAAGACTTATTATTTCAGGTCTAATCTTTAGGTCTTTGATCCATTTTGAGTTTATTTTTGTGAATGGTGAAAAAGAATGGTCAATTTTCATTCTTTTACATGTGGCTGTCCAGTTTTCTCAGCACCATTTGTTGAAGAGACTTTCTTTTCTCCATTGTAGGCCCTCAGCTCCTTTGTCGAAGATTAGCTGTCCATAGATGTGTGGTTTTATTTCTGGGCTTTCAATTCCATTCCATTGATCAGTGCACCTGTTTTTGTACCAATACCATGCTGTTTTGATTACTATAGCTTTGTAGTATGCTTTGAAGTCAGGGATTGTGATGCCTGCAGCTTTGTTTTTTTTTCTCAGGATTGCTTTAGCAATTCGAGATCTTTTGTTGCCCCATATGAATTTTAGGATTCTTTGTTCTAATTCTGTAAAGAATGTCATTGGAATTCTGATTGGGATAGTGTTGAATCTGTAGATTGCTTTAGGTAGTATGGACATTTTAACTATGTTTATTCTTCCAGTCCACGTGCATGGAATGTCTTTTCATCTCTTTATGTCATCATCAGTTTCTTTCAGGAAAGTCTTGTAGTTTTTGTTGTATAGGTCTTTCACTTCCTTGGTTAAATTTACTCTAAGGTATTGTATTCTTTTTGTTGCAATTGTGAATGGGATTGAGTTCTTGAGTTCTTTTTCTGTTAGTTCGTTGTTAGAGTATAGAAATGCTACTGATTTATGTATGTTGATCTTATACCCTGCAACTTTGCTGTAGCTGTTGATTATTTCTAGTAGTTTTCCTCTGTATTCTTTGGCATTATCTATATATGAGATCATGTCGTCTGCAAACAGTGAGAGTTTCACTTCTTCATTGTATATTTGGACTCCTTTTATTTCTTTTTTCCTGCCGAATTGCTCTGGTGAAAACCTCCAGTTCTATGTTGAATAAGAGTGGTGAGAGTGGACATCCTTGTCTTGTTCCTGTTCTCAGAGGGATGGGTTTCAGTTTTTGTCCATTGAGTATGATGTTGGCTGGGGGTTTGTCATATATGGCCTTTATTATGTTGAGGTACTTTCCTTCTATATGCATTTTCTTGAGGGTTTTTATCATAAATGGGTGTTGGATCTTGTCGAATGCTTTCTCTGCATCTATTGAGATGATCGTGTGGTTTTTGATTCTCATTTTGTTAATGTGGTGTATCACGTTGATTGACTTGCGGATGTTGGACCATCCCTGTGTCCCTGTTATAAATCCCACTTGATCACAGTGTATAATCTTTTTTATGTATTGCTGTATTTGATTTGCCAGAATTTTGTTGAGGATTTTTGTGTCTATGTTCATCAGTGATATTGGCCTGTAGATTTCCTTCTTTGTGTTGAACTTGTCAGGTTTGGGGATCAGGGTGGTGCTGGCTTCATAGAATGTGTTAGGGAGTTCTCCATCTTCCTCAATTTTCTGGAATAGTTTGAGAAGGATAGGTATTAAATCTTCTTTGAATGTTTGGTAAAATTCTCCAGAGAAGCCGTCTGGTCCTGGGCTTTTATTTTTGGGGAGGTTTTTGATTACTGTTTCTATTTCTTTACTTGTGATTGGTCTATTCAGATTCTCTGTTTCTCCCTGATTCAGTTTGGGGAGGTTGTAAGAGTATAGGAATTTATCCATTTTTTCTCGGTCGTTCAATTTGTTGGCATATAGTTTTTCATAGTATTCTCTTATGATCCCTTGTATTTCTTTGGTATCCGTTGTGATTTCTCCTCTCTCATTTCTAATTTTATTTATTTGAGTCTTCTCTCTTTTTTTCTTAGTAAGTCTGGCTAAGGGTTTGTCGATTTTGTTAATGTTTTCAAAGAACCAACTCTTCGTTTCATTGATCCTTTCTGCTGTCTTTTTTGTTTCAATATCATTTATTTCTGCTCTAATTTTTATTATTTCCCTCTTTCTACTGACTTTGGGCTTTGTTTATTGTTCTTTTTCTAATTCTGTTAGGTGTCGTTTGAGATTGCTTATGTGAGATTTTTCTTGTTTACTGAGGTGAGCCTGTATTGCAATGAATTTCCCTCTTAGGAATGCTATTGCTCCATCCCAAATGAGTTGGTATGGCGTGTTTTCATTGTCATTTGTCTCCAGATAATATTTGATTTCTTCTTTAATTTCTTCAGTAATCCATGGTTTGTTCAGTAGCATGTTGTTTAGTCTCCACATTTTTGCCCCTTTCCCAGCTTTATTATTGTAGTTAATTTCTAGTTTCATAGCATTATGATCAGAAAAGATGCTTGATATTATTTCAACCCTCTTGAATTTGTTGAGGCTTGCTTTGTTTCCCAAGATATGGTCTATCTTTGAGAATGTTCCATGTGCACTTGAGAAGAATGTGTAACCTGCTGTTTTTGGATAGAGTGTTCTATATATATCTATTAAGCCTATCTGGTCTTATTTTTCATTTAATTCTATAATTTCCTTCTTGACTTTCTGTCTGGATGATATTGGTGTTAATGGGGTGTTGAGGTCCCCTACTGTTATTGTATTGTTGTTGATGTCTCCTATAGTTTTGTTAATAGTTGCTTTATAAATTTTGGTGCTCCTGTGTTGGGTGCATATATATTTATAAGTGTTATGTCATCTTAGTGGAGTGTCCCTTTTATCATTATAAACTGCCCCTCTTTGTCTTTGTTTATCTGTTTTGCTTTGAAGTCTACTTTGTCTGATATAAGTATGGCGACACCTGCCTTCTTATGTTCATTATTAGCTTGGAGTATCGTTTTCCATCCCTTCACTCTGAGTCTGTGTTTGTCTTTGGGGCTGAGGTGTGTTTCCTGGAGGCAGCACATTGTTGGATCTTCTTCTTTAATCCATCCTGCCACTCTGCATCTTTTGGTTGGAGAGTTCAACCCATTTACATTTAGAGTGATTATTGAAATGTGGGGGTCTACCGCTGCCATTTTATCATTTGTTTTCCGGTTCTCTTGCATTTCCTTTGTTTCTCGTCCCGTGATTTTTGGACTACTAATTCAGGTAGGTAGATTTCTATGTTGGCTTTCTTCTTATTTGTAATTTGCATCTTTATTCTTGTTATTTGTTTAGTGGTTACCATGTGGTTTGAATATTGGTGTTTCCCTTCCTTTTATCTTTAATGTTATGCTTAACTTTTGCTAACCTGTTCTGATGCAGAGCTGCAGCTTTCTGATTTTGTCTTTCTACTTATCTCCTGTGTTCTGGATTTTGTAACCCCTTTCCTTTTTTTGATTTTTCAGGTATGAGGGACTTCCTGAGCATTTCTTTTAGGTGAGGTCTTGTGGCAATGAGCTCCCTTAACTTTTGTTTATCTGGGACAGTTTTTATTTCTCCATCGTATTTGAAGGATATTTTCACTGGATAGAGTATTCTTGGCTGCAAGTTTTTGTCCTTCACAGTTTTGACTATATCATTCCACTTTCTTCTAGCCTGTAAGGTATCTGCTGATAAATCTGCTGACAACCTTATGGGGGTTCCTTTGTAGGTTATTTTCTTCTGCCTGGCTGCCCTTAGGACTTTCTCTTTGTCGTTGACTTTTGCAGGCTTCCCTACTATGTGCCTTGGGGTTCGTCTTTTAACATTGATAATATTTGGAGATCTATTAGCTTCTGTCACATGGAGTTCCATCTCTCTCCCCAGGTTTGTAAAGTTCTCAGCCATTATTTCTTTGAACAGGCATTCTGCCCCCTTCTCCTTCTCTTCTCCCTCTGGGATACCTATAATCCTTATGTTGCATCTCCTAATTGATTCAGATAATTCTCAGAGAGTTTCTTCATTTCTTTTTAATCTTAGTTCTCTCTCCTCTGTCTGCAGCATTTCTATATTCCTATCCTCCAGATTGCTAATTCTGTCCTCTATATTATCAACCCTACTGTTCAGAGAGTCCAGATTTTTCTTAATCTCCTCCATTGTGTTCTTCATCTCCAGTATTTCTGATTGGTTCTTCTTTATGGTAGCAAGCTCTTTTGTGACACAGCCCCTGAACTCGTTGAGTTGTCAATCTATATTCTCTTTTAACTCGTTGAGTTTTTTAATGATGGCTGTTTTGAATTCATTGTCATTGAGGTTGTAGATTTCATTGTCTTTGGGATTGTTTTCTGGGTACTTGTCATTTTCCTTCTGTTCTGGAGATTTAATATATTTTTTGATACTGCTTGATGGCGTGGATTTGTGCCTCCGCATAGAGATAGAGTTTAGTTACTGCTTCCACTTGCTTCTACTGGAGTTGGGGGGAGCAACTGTTTAATCTGCACTGACCAGGATTCCTGTCAGCTGTTGCTAACCAGACCTGGGCCCCTCCTCATGGTCACAGTGGTCCTGTGGGGTCTCTTGTCAGCTGTGGGGACAATCACAAGGGGCCTCAGGTTGCTGGTGCCTACTGTCACACCACCTAGACACGCTCCCTCCTTATGGTCTGCAGCAGTGTTATTGGCTTTCACTGCTGCCGGGAGCAGGTTCACCTAGATTCGTAGCTCTGTCACCATCAGGGCCCACAGGATCTCACTTGTCCACTATGGGCCACAGCAGAGCTATGGCTATCTACTGCAGTCTGTGGTTAGCTCACCCAGCTGTGCTACTTCTGCCTCCGGGCCTTCCAGCCTTGTGATTGTCGGGTGGGGCCTCTCCACTAATGCTGCGCAGAGGCTTTTGCTGTGGCTGCTATGGGACCATGGATTTTCCCCCTGGACCGTGGACCAGGCTTGCTGAGACTCCAACCTGCCACCGCCCACTCACACGGACTCGCTTGGTCTCCCTTGCCCCTTCTGGGCCACAGCAGGAGACCATGAGTCAGAGGCGGCTGGCTGGCTGCTGCACCGCCCAATATCATATAATTTTGTAGTAACTATATGGTGAATAGATCCCTATTTCTCTGTCCTTATCTTATGTCAGCAGTTTGATTATTAGCTCTTGAAAAAAAGAGCCATATTACCTGTACTTCCCATAAAATTAACACAAATAACTAGTGTATACTTCTAATATATGGGAGGCTTATTATTTCATGAGATTATCAGAGCTTCTTCAGAATTATGATAGGTAGTAATTTGTAATGAGGATAATATTTGCTTCATAGATTTATTTTAATATTGGAATGAAATAGAATATATCTAATGACTGCCTGGCATGAATATGGGACTTTCCTGTAATGCTGGTTTCCAGGACTGAGTCTCTAGTGAATGAGTCTAGCCAGATTCCTGAATTTCAGTTAATGATATTTGAATATTTAGAGGATTTTCAAAGATGTCGGCCAGTTTTCCTCTGCAGTGTTAAGGATCTACTATTCTAGAAAAAATAAAAAGATGACTAGATGAGGGTGAGGTGTCATTTATTAATATATTTTTTTAATATATGGATTTATTTGTGGGAAACAACTTCATTGCACACCTAAAATGTTTGCAAAATCACCAACTTGTAAATCAGCATTGCACCAAATAAGTCATCTGGAAAGCAATTTTTTAAAGATCTCTTTATTTGGTTTCCTTATGTAATAGTGATGACTGTATTTATATAATGAACAAAATATGCCAATTTTTTTTTTTTAAAGATTTTATTTTTTTACTTTCTCCCCAAAGCCCCCCAGTACATAGTTGTATATTCTTCGTTGTGGGTCCTTCTAGTTGTGGCATGTGGGATGCTGCCTCAGTGTGGTTTGATGAGCAGTGCCATGTCCACGCCCAGGATTCGAACCAACAAAACACTGGGCTGCCTGCAGCGGAGCATGCAAACTTAACCACTCAGCCACGGGGCTAGCCCCAAATATGCCAATTTTTAAAGTGCTAAAATTGTTAAAGAAAGAATAGACTATGTGTGTGTGTGTTTTCTTATATATAACTAAAAGAATGAAAACAGATACAGTGTTAAGCACATTATTTCTTTGCTAGAGTGTCTGATTTACTACCATCAATATGTTTTAATGGAAATTTTTCTCTTAATTTCCAGTATTCAGAAGATATGAAGCACAAGACCACTCTACTGGAGCTTCAAAAAATGTTTACATATTTAATGGTATGTTTGCATATCGTGTTTGGAACACTAATTAGATATACCCTTTGACTAAAGCTAAAAACATTAAGTGCAGTTCATTTGTATTGGCTTTGTCCTGATTATATACTCTTATTTCTCTAATTGAATTTATCACTTACCAGTTTTCTTTGTCATAGTGACATGTAACAGTCACACCTCAGTCACCTACTTTCTGTTAATTTGTCCTTTGAAGAATCTCTTGTATCTGATTGTTTTCCCATCACAGGGTTACCCGCCTTAGGCTTAGAGTTTTCTGACTTATTTCTTTGTCCCTCTTAATTCCCACCCCCAAATTTATGAAAGTAACTTTAATAAAATGGCAAATCTCACAATATTACTCTCCTATGGAAAACTCTTCTGTGGTTCTTTATTATGAACAGAATAGTATTCAGGTTCATCAGCATGGCACATACCCTCTGTGATTTTGCCCCTTCCTTTCAACCTCCCCTTTTATTCTTCCCCGTATCCAGCCTCACCCCATAGTAACTATAAGCCCTTAAAGCCCATCACCCTGTTGCTTCATTGCTTGTGCAGTTATTTATGCTTCTCCCTCTGCCTGTAGCACTCTTCCTCAGCACTCCTCCATTTTCTTCCTTTTGTCATCTTTCAAAAATCGACTTGGTTTTCTCCTACTCTAAGAGACTAGTGATTCCACACAGTGTCTCCAAGTCACCATAACTCTGTCATACCTACCACTCGTATTGACTGTTACTTGTCTCATCTGTTAGAATCTTGAGGACAGAGATTACATCATATTTATTCTTGGTAATTATAACAAGGACTCAATGAATGAGATTTTTAACAAAATAAAAGATTTACTACTCATCCCTTGATTCCACTTTGTCTCCTTTCCAACAGAGTTGGAACATGCCATCTGAACATCTAAAACAGAAAATTACTCTTTTAAACAACTAAGCAAAAGTTCAGTCTGTAGGAAAACTTATTCAGCCTGTAAAGGTTTTGTATTTTATGCTTCTCAATACAAATCTGTGTCCTTTGAGTCCCAAATTTCTTCCTAGAAATTCCCAGGCTTAAAAAACACAAATTTCTTAACTTAAGGTAATTTAAGCATCTTCTGGCACCAAGTCTAATTAAACTGAAAATGCCATGAAAATCAAACAAACATGAAATAGAAGACAGCATATCCTGTCTTTAAAAACTTTTCTTTGTAGATTTACTACCTGTTTTGTTGTTGTTTTGTTCATTGAAGAACCTTGTGATAATTTTCCTATTTTTGAGACTTAGATTTGTTTGTTTTATAATCCTTCTCCCCTCTCCACCCCTCTCCCCCAACTTCTCCCTTACAGGAGAGTGAATGCAAAGCATATAATCCTAGACCTTTCTGTAAAACATATACCATGGATAAGCAGCCTTTGAATACTGGGGAGCAGAAAGATATGACAGAGTTTTTTACTGATCTGATTACCAAAATTGAAGAAATGTCTCCAGAACTGGTTAGTACCAGAATACTGAAGTTTCTTTGAAATTTGTACAGATTCGCCCAGTTTTAATTACTGACTTTGTTTGTATTTTTTTAAAAGAAAAATACCGTCAAAAGTTTGTTTGGAGGTGTAATTACAAACAATGTTGTGTCCTTGGTAAGTATTCTACCTGTTCTTTGCTTATTGGAAATCTTAATGTATATTTAGCTTACTATAATAAATTACTAATTTCTGACTGTTGATTGACCAGGATTGTGAGCATGTTAGTCAGACTGCTGAAGAGTTTTATACTGTGAGGTGCCAGGTGGCTGATATGAAGAACATTTATGTGAGTAATGTTGTATATGTTCTTTAGACTTTTTTCTGCTTTTAACTATTTGTACATAGCAAGTTTATGTTTGTCATCTTGAGATAAAATTAACTTTCCTGTTTTCATCTATTTTCTTCTTGCTCTGCTACTCAAGAATTAAAGGTAGACCACAAAGCTGCTTTTTCCAAATCAAAATTTAAGTACTTGCACTTTTGAAATATTTAGTAAGATTCATAAAGCATCTTATCAATATGACGGAAAACAATTTTTTACTAAAATTAATTCATTTTAAAGAAGTTTTTCTCTGTGCATTCTGCCCAAATTATAATTACTTTTTGTAGTTTTGCATACTGTAAACAATAATATGAAACTTTTAAATGTGATTTTATACACAGGAATCTCTTGATGAAGTTACTATTAAAGACACCTTAGAAGGTGACAACATGTATACTTGTTCTCATTGCGGGAAGAAAGTACGAGCTGAAAAAAGGTATGCTTTTTGAAATGTATTTTTTTTCATTTTGATAAATCATCAAATGGAAATAAAACAAATATAGGATAAGGTAATGTTAAGTGTTATGAAAATTATGTAATTAATGTTAAGGTCAATTGCTGGGAGTTCATTATCATATAGCAACTTTTTATTTGGTTATTCAAGTATACTTTCAAGCACCATTAAGTTTTTCAGATTTCTTTTTTGTCCTTTTAATTAATCAAATATTTACCAAAGTCTGTCTGATTGCTTAGCCCTCTGCCGTGCACTCAGTGGAGCATGATAAAGAGTCTACTCATGAACTGAAGACATCCTCCTCTGAATCTCTAAAGTGAGAGATTTTTTTCTTAAGAGCCAGCTATAAGGTGGCCGGTTTAGGCAGAGTTGGGTAAAGATTTTCAGTTCTACAGGTGAATGTTGAATGACAGATAGAAATTGGATTGAAAGAGCATCTTATAGTTACTAGGAACAAAGGCAGAGAAGTGGAAATGACCTTGTATGTGCAAGAATCTTGGATTAGGCCAGCCTGCCTCAAGTGGAGGATTTGCATTGACCAGTAATAGAAAATAAGATTGATAATAAACAGTGGCATCAAATGATTAACATTTAGATTTTGGGATTATCTGCATAATCGATTGATTGAAGCCATCAGAACATCTGCCTGTGAAAGAACACAACTGTTGCAGAGGACTGAGACCTTAAGCCAACATAAAAGTACAGAGGAAAAAAATGACAGAATCGAAGCCAGGAAAGAAAGAAAATCAGGATAGGATGGTAACCCAGAAACTGGGGAAGAGAATCTCAAGAAGGTATTTAATTGACATAGTCCACAGAGATAGGGGGAAAAAATGACACCTGAGTAAAAGTAGTCAGTTTTTCAAAAGTTAGTTTAGTGATGTATTTCATCAGCAATAGAAGCAGGGTTGTCAGGCTGCATGGCATTGAGTATAGGTCATGCATTTTAGAAGTTTGACAGTAAAAAACAGCAAGGAAGTTGGGATCTAGAAAGAGCTTTGGGATCAAACCAGAGGAGTTTTCTAGATGAAATAGATCTGAACATGTTTGAAGGCACAGAATGAAAAGCCAACTCTTAAAATTGCTTAAACGAAGATTTCTTTGCAGGTAAATATGCTTTTGAAAAGAATGGTATTCTTTTTCTCAATCTCTAGCAGTCAAGTTGGTTGCAAGAGAGAGATGTTGGGGGCCAGCCCTGTAGCCGAGTGGTTAAGTCCACGTGCTCTGCTTCAGCGGCCCAGCGTTTTGCCAGTTCAGATCCTGGGTATGGACCTAGCACTGCTCATCAAGCCATGCTGAGGTGGTGTCCCACATGGCCCAAGCAGAATGACCTACAACTAGGATATACAACTTTGTACTGGAGGGCTTTGGGGAGAAGAAGAAGGAAAAAAAAAAAAGTTGTAGGTGGACATGCTCAAATGAAAGCATAGCCATGCAGGCAGTTAGAGGGAGAAGATGAACTCATCTGATGAGAGTTGGGTTAGGATAAGAGTTAAGGACTTACACAGAATGGAGTCAGTCAGAAGTTTGTTACTGTGGAGGAATATAATGAGGAGTCACTAAAAGACAATTGAGAGGCTATGTCATGTTCTGTGGAGAATCTCTTTTTGGAATAAACTTATTGAATAAATTTGTCATTCTTAATAACCTACTTCTTGAAACACTCCCTTCTTTTGGTTAATGTGATTCTGCTGTTTTTTTTGAAATATTATCTCATCTCTCCTAAGCAAGTGTTAGTCAGTCCTTTGTACTCTTACCATACTTTTAGATGTCTAGAACAATAGTAAGACATATATTACAGTAACAGTAAGACAACAGTAAAGCATCTGTAACAACAGAAATGGGCCAAGGATCCTATTCTGTTCTATCTTCAAACCTCTGGTTTTCTCAGTTCATTCATTCTTTCCTGAATGATTTTTTCTGCCACCATAACATCAATCTCTACTGACATGCTGATGATTCCCAAATCATCTTCAGAATGCTCTGCTGTGCTCTCCCAACTGTCTTAACTTGTGTATCTTATATTTCAATAGGAAACTCTCATCTCTTCAGATCTGATTGTGTCTTTTATCCTCTGACTTAATGCATGGTTCCACTTCCCACCACAAGTCCTTTAGTGACTCTTAGCTCTTAGGATAAAGTTCATACCCTAACATTACATGCAAGGCCCTTCATCATTTGACTGCTTTATAATTCTGTAACCTCATCATTTGCCAGTTTCTAAAATAATCAATAATGATGAAGTTTTAGACTTCTTAGTCCCTCTCCGTGTGACATCCTTCCCCCACCTTCCTTGTCTCTCTAAATTCCTTTTTTATTTTTTAAACTAAGGTCTTGGTTTAAACAAATTCTCTTTTGAATCCTATGTACAATGAAGAATTATTCCCTGTAAATTCATTTTTTTTCATAAATCCAAGTTATATATATATTTTGTTTAAATTGAAATTGTTTGTTTAAACTTGAACTAATAATATGTCATACCATAAGATTTATGTTACCAGTTGACTTGCCACTGCTGCTATTACTGCTATTGTCATTGTTGTAATACCAGACAACACTTACTGAATGTTCTTTTCTAGGCAAGGCAGCATTCTAAAAGCAGTAGGGAGTAGGCACTTGAATCTGCATTTTACAAATAAGGAATTCAGCTCAGAGAGGTTAAGTAATTTGTTTATGGTCATGCATCTAGTAAATGAAACAACAAGACTACAATTCTAGTTCATAAAATAAATACTTCAATCCCACTTATTTAAGGTGGAAAAGAAAACTCTGAACCAAAGACTTCCTTGCCTTTGAAGTATGATGTGACTCTTTTTTATGCTTTCATAGCACCTTTACACATCTTCATCATGGTGTTTACCACAGTCTACTGTAATTTTTTTTTTAATTTTTTTTATCTAGACATAGGAAAACCCTATGAGAATGGAAAAAGTCATGTAACGGGGACATAGATTTAATAAGAGCATGATTTATTTATTTATTATTTACTCTGAATTAAATATTGAAATAGGTATACTGTAAATGATACCAGCTAAAGTACTTATGAAAGACAATTTTTAACAAAAGTGCTTTTGTCTCTTAGGGCATGTTTTAAGAAATTGCCTCGTATTCTGAGTTTCAATACTATGCGATATACATTTAATATGGTCACGATGATGAAAGAGAAAGTGAACACACACTTTTCTTTCCCATTACGTTTGGATATGACACCCTATACAGAAGATTTTCTTATGGGAAAGAGTGACAGGAAAGAAGGTAATTTTCCATTTCTTTCTCGTCTATGTTTATTGTAAGTCTCTATAACAAGATAGTCATAATTATAAAGTTGTAATAACTACGCATTTAACAAAATTAAATTGTATCTCAGGAGAATGTTTTTGAAGACAACATGGCACATTCAGTCAATTATCCAATAAATATTTAGTATCTACTAGGAATGTGTTCTAGGCACTCTTTTAGACATGGAGGATACAGGGTACTGAACAAGATAAACATTGTTCCTGCCCTTATAGAACTTGTCTGGTGGGAAAGTCTTACATTGAAGAAGAAATTACAAATATGCTGTGTTGTCAAATAGGAGAGTGAATATATCACAAATCTAGGGGACTCAGGAAGAGCTTTCGTGAGAAGGTGACTTTTTTTTTTTAATTTTATTGAAATATAACACACATCATAAAAATGCACAAAGCTTAAACACACAGATCGATGAATTTTCACAAAGTAAAGGCACCTATGTGACCGACAGATCAAGGACAGAACATGACCAGATCCCAAAGGCCCCCCCCAGCTTCTTCCCAGCACCCCACCCCCAATCCCAGCCCCCCTGCCCCACCCTGAGGGTACCCACTGCCCTGACTGGTCACACCATGGCTCAGTTTTGCCTGTGGTTGACGTTAGTAGCCTTGGAGGTGAGAAGGTGACATTTAAGCAGTGCTTGAATAGGAGCTGGATTGAGAGGAATGGGTAGCTCTTTGGTGGGGGTGGGCAGTGATTTGATGAGATGGGCAAAAGGCAGTGGCCAAGTCATTTTGTTTGTAGGTTGTGTTAATAATTTTGATCTTTATTCAATGTGAAACCATGGGAATGTTTTAAGTAGGGAACTGAGATAACCAAGAGGGATCTGGAAAAGGTTATTCTGACTACAGCAGTAGAAATGGATTAGAGGATGATGAAATGGGTGTGGGGATGCCATTCTGGTAAACTGCAGAGGTGGTAGCTTAGATGAGAAAGTAAGTGTACCATTTAGGTTAGGGAGAAGTCTATGGAGGTAGAAATAATAGGCCTTGATAATTGAATGAATAAATGAATCCAACAAAGTTATTGAACATCTATCTATTATGTAACTTGCTATTCTTATAGTAATGGGAACATAGTGACAACAAAGAACAAGGTCTTTGTCCCTATGAAGCTTACATTTTAGTCAGTCTGCTGCTAGAGGAGGAGGAAAAGTCAAGAATAACTCAGGTTTCTGGCTTGATCAGCTAGGTGAATAGTGGTATCAGTATTTCAAGAGGATCTTAAAAAGGAGGGAATATGGGGCCGGCTCGAAGACCGAGTGGTTAAGTTCGGGTGCTCCCCTTCAGTGGCCCAGGGTTTCACCGGTTCGGATCCTGGGTGCAGACATGGCACTGCTCATCAGGTCATCTTGAGGCAGTGTCCCATATAGCACAGCCAGAGGCACTCACAACTAGAATTTACAACTATGTACCTGGGGGCTTTGGGGAGAAGAAGGAAAAAAAAAATTGACAACAGATGTTAGCACAGGCGCCAATCTTTTAAAAAGAAAAAAAATGGGGGGGATGTGGTCAGAAGTATTGAATGCTAAAGAAAAGGAACAGTTCCAGTGAAAGCATGAGTGAAAATAATCTAAAATGTAAAAGATTTTTATCTTTATCAGCACTTTCATTTGCAGTAGGAAGGCAGATTGCAGTGAGTTAAAGATGGCACTCGATCCACAAGTAATTACCTCCAAATTGTTTTTACTTCTATAAGACCAGTGATTTTCAAACTTCTATGTATGTGTCTCAAGGATCACTGAAGTGCGGAATGGAAATAGGTGAGAGAAGAAAGCACAATAGGTCCATCTCTTGCCTCTTCCATTCTTGTTTAGCCAGAGAAGTTCCGTTTTACATAAGAGTCCTGACCATGTTTTCTTTGTATAAAAAGTTCTGCTGATTTAAATTTTTAAAGTTTGAAAAAGCCGCTATATTAATAAGATTTAGGAAAGAGAGCCATGTTTTAATCTTTATACTCCATTGCCTGGCACTTAAGGAGCGTCCAATAAATGTTTTGCTCTGACCAAAAGGGGGGTGAGAGGTATAAACGATGAGTGTAGGCTATTCTTTCAAGAGGAGAACACACTCTTTCTTTGAAGAGAGGAGAGAAGATGGTGACTGTAGCTATGAAGGAATACGGAGTTAAAGGAGGCAGTTTTTAGTTAGGACTTGAGTATGTTTAGAAACTGCAGGAAATGAGCCAGTAGAGATGATAAGTTTGAAAATATAGGTGAAGTTAAGAAGTGAGCATTCTTGGGGCTGGCCCCATGGCCAAGTGGTTAAGTTTGCGTGCTCCGCTTCAGGGGGCTGAGGGTTTTGCTGGTTCAGATCCTGGGCGTGGACATGGCACCGCTCATCAGGCCATGCTGAGGTGGCATCCCACATGCCACAGCTAGAAGGACCCACAACTACAATATACAACTATGTACTGGGGGGATTTGGGGAGAAAAAGCAGAAAAAGAAAAAAAACAAGATTGGCAGCAGTTGTTAGCTCAGGCGCCAATCTTTAGAAAGAAAAAAGAAGTGAGCATTGTATATATACATCCTACTTAGAACTCTTGTCAAACTATTTGTAAAATTAGAGCAAGAGTAACTGTGCTTCACTGTATTTTCAATGATACTTCCATGTAGGGAAGCAGCAGAAATTTATGCCAAGATACAGGAATTAGCTTAGGCCACAAGTGATGTGTTGAGTCAAATTCTAGCACATCCAAACTCCTCAAGCACTGCTTTGATAATTTCAGCCATTTCTTTCTCTCCACCTAATTGTCACTTCACTTTCCAGTTTAGACTGTGCTCTCAAGTTAACCACATCTGCTCTCACTTATTTGCTTCTGGTTATAGTTTTTTCTTTTTATGTGATGCTGGCACTACAGATCATAAATCATACATCATCTTCAAACTTATTAGACCATTCTGTAATTTTTTCCTTACTATCTTTTATACCTTTCAAATTTAAATCTTTGTGGGTGGGGAGTTTATCTTTTGTTTATTTTGTTTGTTTACATAAAGCTCCTAATACAGACTTTTCTATTAACTGATACACACTTGGAGGCATGCTACCAATACAGTGCTCCGTTTTCCTTAACATGAGACTAAAAGGCATAAATGTATTAACTCCTTTTCACGTCTTGTGTTTGCCTGCTCCTAAAAAGGAATAGCCAGATTAAACAAAAAGAACTGTTTTATACAGTCATTTGTCACTTAACAATGGGGATACGTTCTGAGAAATGCATCGTTAGCCAGTTTCATCATTGTGCAAACATCACAGAGTGTACTGAAGTGAAACAAAATTTGCCACCCGAAATGTGTTGTTTTAACATGAGGATTATTTTAGGCTGATTATTTTTTTAAAAAACACACAAAAACTCAAAAGTTTTTCTTGTCACCTCCCCCTTAACTGCCTAATAGAATTTAAATAGTAAAATCCTGTCTCAGGAAGTGGGCTGTCACCTTAGCATAACCATGAACTGGGTGGTAGACAAAGAGGAACCTAGAAAAGCCTGTTTGTTGGGCTTCCCTCTGTGTTCTTCTGTCTCTGTGTGGCCAAACATTTATTCTCCAAACTTTTGATCCTTTTCACCTACCCATGAATTGCCTTCCTTCCCTTTGAAGTTCCTGACTCTCCCCACCCCCAATATCTTCTTTTGTCTTTAGCTAAGGATGGTATTTAAGGTGAGGGCTTCAGCCATTTTGGCAAGTTACCTGTTCTCCCTGGGTTTCTCCCATATATATGTTATTAAACTTTGTTTATCTCCTGTTAGTCTGTCCCATGTCAATTTAGTTCTTAGACCAACCAGCAGAACCTATAAGAGTAGAGGAAAATTTCTTCCTCCCCTTCAGTACTTCACAAACCCAGATGGTACAGCCTACTACACACCTAGGCTACATCGTGTTAATCTCATGAGACCAGCATCATATGTACAGTCCATTGTTGACCAAAACATCGTTTTATGGTGCACAACTGTATTTATATATTGTGTTAAGGTTGTCCATAGTTATACACTAACACTGGTTGTTATTCCAATGATTTGTATAATTGTTCCTTAAAATTGTAGTATATGGATAGTGAATGTCTAGTAGAGTTGTTTTGTACCTGTTTTAGTATATGAAGTCTCTGTACCTATTTCTATACATAAAGTATGTTATGTAAAATGATTCTAAGATGTCATCATGTACTGTTTTCAAAATTAGTGCCATTATTTTGTATAAATCATTGCAGGTTTTAAGGAAGTCAGTGATCATTCAAAAGACACAGAGAGCTATGAATATGATTTGATAGGAGTGACTGTTCACACAGGAACAGCAGACGGTGGGCACTATTATAGCTTCATCAGAGATATAGTCAATCCACTTGCTTATAAAAACAATAAATGGTGAGTTTTAAATATTTTATTTTTGGGATTTTTAAAAATCTTCCTTCCTGTATTTTTAAAGTATAAGACTATGATAGTTTTCAGATATGTTTTCTGATTTTGGTTTTCTAAAAACTTTCTATAAAGTTAGGAAAGAGGGCAGACAAAATTTTTAAATGAATGTGACTTTCAAAAGACAGTATGAATCACTTGTTCTTAAACTTTATGGATCTCCAGATGCTTTAGAGAATTTGATGAACATTCTCCTGGGAAAAATGAACAAACACACAGTTTTGCACACAACTTTAGATTCATAGATAATGTTGTACTTTCCAAATCTTACCTGTTGGTGTCTACTCATTCAAGAACTATGTACTGAATGCCTTCTATATAGGGTGGCCACAAAGTTTTTATATATTCCAGTTAGAAGTTACCTGTGTGCTCCACTCTCCTCACCTTACCTTTCCCCTCCTAAATACATTCTTTTTATGATCTTTTATCAAGTTAATGACTGGAATAGCTATGCTTTGGTCTTCAGATGCTGTGAGGTAGTCTCATGTCTAGAGCCTGTATGTATGCTGGACGTTGTTTTAAGTGTTGGCGATACTGCTTGGAACAAAATACACGTTGCTAAACTGATGTGCAGTTAGCAGAATAGTTTTGTTCAACTATTTCTCACTTGTTAAGCCTTGATATCTTTTACTTTTTATTGTCCATTTGAATATATTTCCTTACGTGTATTTTTGAGTTTTTTTATCAGGAGTTTTGAAATGGCGTTTTATCTTTGAAAGTTCTCCCACCTCTTCATCTTTTCTGTCCAATAGCTTGTCAAGTTATATTTATGTAAACTTTTTATTCCTTGTTTTTATGAACTTTTTTGTTACTCCTAGGTTATAAATAGATGTATCAGATTTTAGAATCATTATGACTACCTTGTAAATTATATTCCCAATTTCTAGTAGATTAGAGTTGTCAGAACAAGAGCTTAGTTGGAATTTACCTCATGTTAATAATAATTTGGTCAATATTTGTAATATGTTAGTATGTAACCTAAATATTTTAAAAATAGACATAATACTGAGATATTCAGTGTCTATATAGTTTATCAACACTATATGCTCTGTTTTAGGTATCTTTTTAATGATGCTGAGGTAAAACCTTTTGATTCTGCTCAACTTGCCTCTGAATGTTTTGGTGGAGAGATGACAGTAAGTTTTATTCAGAAATTATACATAGTTCGTGACTTTCCAAGGGCTTTGTAGTATCATAAAATCCAATGGCAGAGTCACTTAACTTTCTTTTAATTGCTATGATTAAATCTAAAAGTTAGTCAGTTGGCATTTATTGGAAGTTTAGTATGTTTGGAGTATATAGCAGACAATGGGAAATAGTTAAAAAATTACTGTTTCTGCCTTCAACTGATTAAGAAGGTCTGATTAAGAAAGTTAAGATTTAAATTGAAAAATTACATAGTAGTATAGGCATTGAATTACAATGCAATGAGACATTATGATTGAATAAGTTGTTTACTTGAATGCTTTGGGATTAGACCAAAAAGAAATTACTCTTTATTGACTTAATATGCAAAATCTTTGACAAGGAAATTGGCTTGAGCTGAACTTTAAAGAGTTGTTTCTTTAGTGTTTTCTGTAACAGTAGCAGCAACCTGGTTATTACTAGTGACAGTATAGACAAAGAATATCTGTTATATAATAGACATAAGAGAAGACGCTTAGGTTGCAGGAGTGGTATAATAATTTTACTACTTCATGGGCAGTTTATCCTAGTACCAATTTTCTGAAAATGGTTTTAAAATACTATGTTGATTCTCGCAAGTATTAAATAGTTATTTCCACTTCACAGATAAGCCCAGATAAAGTTGTTTTTCACTTTCATAGCCATGTTCATTGTGAAATACTTGTTCACATTCAGGATTTTAATGGAAAACTTCCGTATTGCTCTTTAGTGCTCTTATGTACTATTTCTGAATAGAAAAAGGAAAAGTAGGCAAATTGCCAACACTTTGGAAATGAGTGTGAGGAAGGAAATAAATAACGAGTTGCCATTGAACCCATCACTAAACTGATTGCATCTCTAGATGTTATTCCTAGGATATTTCCTCAAAAAAACAAGAAAAGAAACAAGTAAACTTTGCAAAGCTCTTCTCTTAAAAGATAGTTTTTCAAATTGCAAGTGCATTTTATGTTCTTATGCTTTGTGTATTTTGTGGTAAAGTACCTTTAAAAATGTTTCACATCTTTGTTTCCAAAAAATTCTGTCGGAGATTTTTATGAATGTAATGCTATTTGAAAGTTATTACAAAGTTACTATTAAGTATAAAAGAGCTGTTTATGAAATATTTTGTGTATATAGTTGAATATACCCATTTTTTAAAGAAGGAAAACTTTTATTTTTTTAAACAGACCAAGACCTATGATTCTGTTACAGATAAATTTATGGACTTCTCCTTTGAAAAGGTAACCATTTCTTTCATATGTAATTTTATATTATTTTTTCTCCTCTTAAATTGTTTTGTCCTACTTAATGTTAGGACTACTTAATGTTTGTCCTACTTAATGTACTTAAGGACAAAAGCAAAAGTATATTGTCTACTTTTATAGTTATACATTGCAAAATGAAAATAATACTTTTTTTTTTTGATTCTTAAAGACACACAGTGCATATATGCTGTTTTACAAACGCATGGAACCAGAGGAAGAAAATGGCAAAGACTACAAATTTGATGTTTCCTCAGAGTTACTAGAGGTATAAGCTAATTTAACTTTGGCAGCAATTTAAAAGCATGTTAAGTATTTAGGCAGGTAATAGTACCATAATATAAAAGTAGGCTATGACAATGATGGGATCTGTGAACCAGGGTAGACCCGACACTGTTTACAAATAGTCTTGGTAATACTGACATACAATAGGTGAATGTAAAGTGAATGAGATTAAAGGGAGTGGAAAGTAATTATTAGTAACATTGAAGAAAAATAAGAAAGGTACACTTGTTGATGGAATTGGGGAAAACTCACAGGTAACCTGTGTGGTTGGTGATGTCCTTCTTGGACTGGGTAGTGGGATTGCAGGAGTTTTTCTCTTATGCTTCATGTTACACACGAGGTGTACAGTGTATTTGAAATACATTTAAAATATGTGTTTTACATATTAAAAAATGTCGCATTTGTAGTAATGAAGCTTTCTTTGTTTCATAATGTAGTAAGTCGTAATACTACTTTAATGTTTTAAGATTTATGAAAAGTGTTCACAACTCAGTTTTTGTTTTGTCAATGTTATAAACTTAGTCAGCCAAAAGTATAAAAGATAAATCTCAGGAAAAGTATACCTGCCAAAAATATACCTTTCCTTTAGACAGTTCAGTTTTTACTGTCTGGTTGATTGATTGATGTTTGCACTGTTGTGGCCAGTCTTAAAACTGAGTGGATTTTGTTCCCCAAACAAACTCTTAACTGCTATCTTGCCTACCCATAATGTTACTGCTAAAAAAACCAAGAATATTATCTTCTTTCAGACCTTTGAATTGGATTTACCAGCAAAATTAGATGCTTTACTAGATTTCAAGCTATTAAACTCACCTATTTGTACAAAAATTTATTCCAGCTATCGTCATAACCAAAATTAAATAGATTATAATCACCATTATATGCAAGACTTTGTGCCCCCAAGATTTTTAGACAAATTTACACCTTGTTCTAGATGAGGACCCAATAGTATTTAATGACAACCGTCCCATATGTGAAGTAAAATCAAATTTTAAATGAAACCATAAGGATGTATATATATTGTTCATTTATATCAATGGTTCTCAAACTTCCTGTTCTTAGGACTCCTTTATATTCTTAAAAATGATGGAGAACCTTGAGTATTTTTAAATATTAGTTTTAATGTGGTTTTATCTATCAATATTTACCATATTAGAAATGGTAATTAGAAAATTTGTTTTAATTCACTTAAAAATAACAAAAATAAACCCATGACATGCTAATATAAATAACATTTTATGAAAAAATCTTTTTCAAATAAAACCACTCAGTGAGAAAACTGACCCTGTTTTATAATTTTGCACATCTGTTTGGTACCAAATTTATTAGAAGATAGCTGGAATCTCATAACAGCCTTTGCACTTGGTCTGTTGTGATCTCATTTCTCAGTTAGCTTCTGGAAAGTTTCATTGTACTCTCAGGAGTGAATGAGAGGTTTAAAAAGGCAAATGGCATCATAGTATTACTAAGAAAATTGTTTTGGCCTTAAAGACACTCTAAAAACATCATAGGGATCCACACAGATCTCTGAATCATTCTTTGAGGAACCACTGATTTACACTGTGCTGGAAGGGAATCCCAGACCTTTGCTCTACTATTACAAAGAAAACAAACTGAACTACTCTTGATTGCAGACCTAAACCAACCGTTTTTTCTGTCATTGTTTCAGCTTATTAATTTAAATGAATTTGCATATACATTTTACTAAAAAAATTAAATAAAAATATAATACCCTATTACTTAACATTAATATAGATTTCAGATATAAGCTGGAATCTGGTCTTTTAGATTTGTACAGTTAAAATATAGCTAGTAGCAGACTTTCCCAAAAGGTATATAGACAGTTTTTTAAAACCATAAAATATATAGAGTAAACAAACATTACAAATTGTACTGACTGTTATGGATAAAACAAGTAGAGTGCTCGGAAACATGAGTTGATCAGCATTGCTGGGGAAGATGATCAGGAAATGCTACAGATTAATCTTAAACTGAGACTTGAAAATTAGCGAGGTTAATCACATGAAGAGTACTCCAGGCAGGGAGAACATCATGTACGAATCCCCTGAGGAAGGATAGAGCTTATTGGCATGTTTTAGGAGCTGAAAGATGACCTCTCTGGCTGTGATGATTAATAAGTGCAAGGAAGAGTGGCCCAAGATGAAGTTGGATGGGTATGTAGAATACCTAGGAAAGTTCTGATCAATGTAGTGCGATAATTTCACACTTAGACACACCCATAGGTTGTATCGATACAGTGTAAAACGTGTTGTATTGATACAACGTCAAAAGGACCATCGAAAAACAAGATGAATGTTCTGTAGGACAGAAATGGAACAGAATTAAAAGCCCTGAGTCTGGCGGAAACCACAGAACTACCAGGCTTTAGATCCAAAGCAGATAATAGTGGCCAAGACTTCAGCTCATGTGCAGTGAAGGGGACAAAAATTATGACACAGGAATTAGAGCCGACTTCATGGCTAGAAGCAAGAAGCTGGGATGGGACTCTGTTGCTATGAAAAGGCACTGAATTGGGATGGGTGAATGCTGTCCAACTCTCCTTGGGGCTGTAGCGTTATAGAAAGCTATACGCCTAGAAATAATGAAGGACCAAGAACTCTGAAGCAGGCCATTCATTGCCTGGGTCTGTGATTTTCAAATATCAGTGTGGAGCAGGAGCCCCTAATATGTGATTATAAAACCTGGTTCTGGACTAGAGTAATTGGCTGGGGAGGACACAAGTAAAGAGAGTTGAAATCTTTAGGGGAATAAAGGCAGCCAGTAATATCAATAATCAGAACATAAATTTGTTCCAGATAAAAGTAATTTTATGGAACTGACAATAACTTAGAGTGTGTTTGGGATATTCAGAGAGGTAAAGGAACACAAAAACTAAAGTCAGCAGAGCAATTCTACAGGGCTAATGTCAGAAATAATCATTTTTCACGATTTTTATGGAGTAACCAAGAAAATTACCTCTCATTTTAAGGTCTTCCAACCTGAATTAAACTTTTGTATTTTGCCAGTTTTTAGACGTAAACCTTTCTCTCATAACTTGTTCTTATCAAAATGCAACATGACATAGTTTTATTCATTTATCTATTTGCTCTTCAGACAGATGGGGATTTCATCTTAAAACTTTCATTTTGAAAGTTCTTACTTTCAAAATCTTTATAAATACATTTTTAAAAAACCGTGATCAGTTGAGGTAGCCAGATAAGGAGTGATAAATTGGAGCAGGTTTAGTAACTACTTTCATATTCCATATAGCTGGAAAAAAATCAGCGTGGGTTTTAAGTGTATGTATTTGATTTTTGTTTCTTTTAGAGCAAGTCTTTTTTTGTCCAATAAAAATATTGGTACAATGTAATGAAACAAATGCTTTCTGATATCTAATGTTAACATTTTTTTCCTTCAGTGGATTTGGCATGATAACATGCAGTTTCTTCAAGACAAAAACATTTTTGAACATACATATTTTGGGTAAGTTTGGTAAATTTAATAGATTTTTTTGTTACACATTTTTTAAAAATCTTATTCTGTAAGAATTTTAACTTACTACTTTTAAATTCTAGGTTTATGTGGCAGTTGTGTAGTTGCATTCCCAGTACATTACCAGATCCTAAAGCTGTGTCTCTGATGACAGCAAAGGTAATATGTAAGCCTTATATAATTTTTTCAAAATTGAGTTCTTTAAAATAATTACATCTTTTTTGCTTAATTTTCTCTTTTCTTACAGTTAAGCACTTCCTTTGTTTTAGAGACATTTATTCATTCAAAAGAAAAGGTATGTGTTTCATTTTGTGAATTTTTCTGTCATTTATCAGATGTCTTTTGGCTTTCCTTAGCTTTAGCTCAGAAGTCCTCATGCCTTCACTGACTTCTTTCTTTTCCTTTTTTAGCCCACAATGCTTCAGTGGATTGAACTGTTGACCAAACAATTTAATAATAGTCAAGCAGCTTGTGAGGTGAGGTGAATAATTCAACAAACGATGTACAGCTTAAGATTCACTTTTTTGATTTTTTGCTATAGCAAACTTGTTTTATCTATTATAAATCATATGGAGCCCAATGAAAGTTGTTCCTAAAATTACTTCACAACTGCCAAAAAGTTATAATTTATGTTTCACATCCATTATACTGATTAAATAATTGATTTTTAAGTTATTTAAAAATCCGTAGGTCCACCCCTAATGTATTAGAAGGAAAAAGTATAAAAAATTCAAAGGACTATATCAGCTATTTCTTGACTACTTTTGAATGTTATCAGAAAGTACTTAAAAATGCATCCCTTTCCATTCTGAGAAAAAAATGCATATATCCCAGTAGATCGGTTTATGTCCAATTTTATCTCCACTCATATTGCGTGATAACGGAGACATTACTAAGATAATCTACTCACAGGTAATGATCACTTAACCATATTGCCATCTGAATATCATTTATCATTTTTGGTTGGTTCCCAAAGTGGTGTAAACCTTCCTAGGAATGCAGTCTTCTAAGTTTCCAGAGGTAGGAGATAGCATAGTATGCAATAGGTGAAATTAGTTGGAGGTTTTTTTAATATAGAAGCTCATCTAATTATGCCTTGTAGCAATAGAATAGAAGAATCTGATTGTTGTAAATTTCAAATACAAAGGCATAGCTTTTTTATTTTATTTTATTATGTTTTATTTTTTTGGTGAGGAAGATTGGCCCTGATCTAACACCTGTTGTTGGTCTTTTTGCTTGGGGAAGATTGGCCCTGAGCTAACATCTGTGCCCATCTTCCTCTATTTTGTATGTGGGTCGCTGCCACAGCATGGCTTGATGAGTGGTCTAGGTCCATGCGCGGGATCTGAACCCGCAAACCTGGGCTGCTGAAGTGGAGTGCGCCAAACTTAACCACTCTGCCACCAGGCTGGCCCCAAGGCATAACTTTTTAAAACATTATAATGAATATTTCCAAACATGCACAAACCTAGAAAGATATGAACTCTCATGTACCCATCACCTGATTTCAACAGATAGTGACATTCTTTTGTTTTCTTCTATTTCTATCCCTGGTGCCTTTTTTCAGCTGAAATATCGTAAAGCCAATCCAGATAACATATCATATATCCATAAATATTATATATCTCTGTTAGATGAGAAGTTTAAAAAAATACGTAACCATGATTCCATTCACTCCTAGTAAAATTAGACGTGATTCCTTAACATCATCCAGTACTCATTCTGTGTTCAGTTTTGTCTAATTGTCTAAAAAATGTTTTTTGAGTTGGTTTATTTGAATTAGTTAGTATTCAAACAAGGTCCACATTTTGCTTTCATCTCATTAATCTCCTTTCATCTATAACAGTTACTTTCTCTTTTTTTTTTTTCTTCTTGCCACTTTGTCATTTTTTTCTGCAGCATTTTCCACATTCTTGCTTTGACTGATTCCATCTTCCTGGTGTTACTTAACCTGTTCCTCTATTCCCATCCCCCTTTATGATTTTTGAAAGCTGTTTTATAAATCCAGAGGATTGATTAGGTCGTAATTTGTTGTGCTTTTTTTTTTAAGTAAAGTTGCCATTTTAGTTTTTTCACCAAGGGTTTGTCTCAGGAACTCTCTCAGGAAGTTAATATTCTCTTCAGTTGTCAGTAATTATGTGTATGCATAAATAGGCAGTACAGTTCAATTGAGGAGTTAAATATGTAAGTAAGAGATATCTTGAAATCAATGGGAAATTGTTTTAGCTTAGCATAAAGGAGTTTTTTGTTATCAAGAAGGCATAATTTGTTTTTAAACAGAAAAAATCATACTCAGATCATATGTTATTAATAGGAACAAAAGATTCTACAGTGTGTTATTTGTGAGGACTAAGAGGAAAATAGTATTCTATTTTAGGACTGTAGGTTGCTGTCTTGCACATTGTATATTATGATGTAAATGACATCCATGGAATTCTATAATAAGATGACCCTGATTATGACTTTAGACATTTTAGATTTTGGACTTTCTAACACTTGAAGAATCTGTTTTGTAAGAACTTAAAATAATTGAAACATCGATTAGAAGTTAGTGTCACACTATTTTCTTACAGTGGTTTTTGGACCGCATGGCTGATGATGACTGGTGGCCAATGCAGATACTAATTAAGTGCCCTAATCAAATTGTGAGACAGGTAAGAAAAAATTTATTTGAAAATTTATTTGAAATTTATTTGAATATGTCTTAACCCAGCATTGAAAGTAGTTTGAAAAAATTGAACTCTTATCATAAAAGCCATTTTTGCTGTTGTGTTCACCAGCCTCTTTTAGCAAATCAACTATCATTCCAATCGAGTGATTAAAATCATTCAGATTTCATGGTTATACCAAGATAGCTATGACCACCTCTTCTCTCAGATCCTACTCTGGCTGCTTCATAAGTTGTGCTGATTCTTTTTTGGATCCTTAGATGTTCTAACCATGGTAGGGTACTGTAATAGCCTTGAAAGTTAAATGAATAGTGTATAACTCATTTCTGTGACAGATTGTGAATTGTCACTTGAATCAGTTTGTTTTCCTTACGTCACTGGAAAAATTAGACAAGGAAAATGTAAATATTACTTTATATTCACTTATGACAGAAAACCAAAAATTTATTCTGAAATGTGCCACTTTCCAGTTATTATTGAGATATAATTCATATACCATAGAATTCACCAAAACCTTTCAAAGTGTAAATTTAGTGGTTTTTATTATATCCCCAGGCCTCATCTGTCTAATTTAAAACACCCCAAAAAGAGCCCCCATACCTGTTAGCAGTCACTCCTCATTTTATCCTGTCCTTTATCTCCAGCCCCTGACAACCACTAATCTACTTTATGTCTCTATGGATTTGCCTATTCCAACCATTTCATATCAATGGAATCATACAGTATGTGGTCTTTTGTTACTGGCCTCTTTTTTTTTAAATTTTTTTTAATTTTTTTTTTTTTTTTTTGCTGGGAAAGATTCCCTCTGAGCTAACATCTGTTGCCAGTCTTCCTCTGTGTGAGCCACTGCCACAGCATGGCAACTGCGAGACAGGTGGTGTGGTTCTGAACCCAGGCTGCTGAAGCAAAGCACACTGAGCTTTAACCACTAGGCAATCAGGGCTGACTCTGACTGGCTTTGATTTAACAGTGTTTTCAAGGTTTATTCATGTTGTAGTGTGTATCTGTATTTCATTTCTTTTTATTGCCAAGTAATATTCCATTGACTGGATATACCAAATTTTGTTTATTCATTCAGTAGGTGATGAACATTTGGGATGTTTCTACTTTTTGGCAATTTTGAATAATGCTGCTGTGAACATTTGTGTACAAATGTTTGTGTGGAAATACTTTTTCAGTTCTTTTCGATATATACCTAGGAATGGAATTGTTGGGTCTTATGATCACTCTATGTTTAACATTTTTAGGAACTACCAAACTGTTTTTGATAGTGTCTGCACCAGTCTGCATTCCCACCAGGAATCTGTGAGGGTTCCTACTTCACTACATCATCTTCAACATTTGTTACTGTGTTTCTGATGTTAGGCATCCTAATGGATGTGAAATAGTATCTCATTGTGGTTTTGGTTTGCATTTCCCTAGTAATTAATGATATTGAATGTCTTTTCTTGTGCGTGTTGGCCATTGGCCATTTTATAGATCTTATTTAGAGAGTCCCCAGCCATTTTTAATCCCTGTTTCTTTTGGATAAACTTAAATCATATTTCCTTCTCCTTGGCATTGATAAGCAGCTCTTTCACTGATAAGCAGCTGTCCTGCCCTACTCTTCTGTTCTGAAAAAGAGGGATGCTAAGTTTTCTTTTCTCTATCTCCACTAGTTAAGAGGGTTTTGTGAAGCTTTGTTTTGGTAATCTCTATTACTGAAATGAATAATTCGTTGTTGTTTTTTCCTTTATCGTAGAACTAAATGCTGTTTTTCAAGCTAACTTTGCCTTGTATCTTCAGTCTGTAGTTGAAACACCAGGAAAGCTTTAGAAGATAATCTAGGGACACAATATAAATGGGTGGCAGATAATTTTGAATCATGTTAGTTTTTCAGTATCTTTGTTACCTGATGTGAGTTGGTGCTTAGATTATGTCTTTTCCTCTATAGATGTTTCAGCGTTTGTGTATCCATGTGATTCAGAGACTTAGACCTGTACACGCTCATCTCTATCTACAGCCAGGAATGGAAGATGGGTAAAGAAGGACCTTTTGAACATTTTGTTTTTAAGCTTTTTAATGATCTGCCTGCAAAGTATTTTTAAATATCCACACTGAAATACTTAGGTTCTTCTATTTTAAAATACTCTGTAATAATACATATCAAGAAGGGAAAACTTTTATTTTGTTTTTAATTAAGTGCATCTTTAAAATCCTCTACAAATAACTTTATGTTAGTCTTTTTGTTTGGATTGATTTACTCGGACACAATAATTGGAATCCATCCACTTATATTATTTTAATTGGTATTCATTTTTACAAAGACAAAAGAAAGAAATTTAGGTTTTTAAAAATATTCCTTTTTCCAGAATGTCTATCGCCATATTTCATACTTTCTCTAAGATATATTAAATTGTATTTTCAGGTCAGATGACATGGATGCCTCAGTAGAAGATATTGGTGGTCGTTCATGTGTCACTCGATTTGTGAGAACTCTGTTATTAATTATGGAACATGGTGTAAAACCTCACAGTAAACATCTTACAGAGTATTTTGCCTTCCTTTATGAGTTTGCCAAAATGGGTGAAGAAGAGGTGAGCCTATATCTTGTTTATTTCTGGGATTATGTACCTATTTTTAGTGTTTAAAACAGGTGTTTTTATTTTATATTTTTAAATTAATATTTTCATTTTTAGAGCCAGTTTTTGCTCTCATTGCAAGCCATATCTACAATGGTACATTTTTACATGGGAACCAAAGGGCCTGAAAATGTAAGTATAATTCTGTCTCATATCAATAATTTAGAGGCTGTATTTTCAAGTTTGTGTCATCAGTAGTCAGTAGAACCCTTTCAAGTCCCTTGTAGCCCTGATATTACATAATTTTAAGGGTCTAAGTTTGGTTAACAGTTTTAGTGGATATAGCAAGAGAAGAAACAATCAATAAATTTCACTAGTAAGGCCCTGGAACAAGGCAAATAAATTTAGGCAAAATGGCCACCATCTACCTTGGGGTCCTATCAATAGTGTGTTATTTTGGTGAACATTTTTGTTAGCCATATTGTTAAGCCCTTTGTTATTAAGTTTGGAGAGTCTTCTGAAAATTTAAGTAGGTGGTCTATTCATAATACTAAAGTATTACATGAATTTTGTGTGGTCTGTAATGACCACATTAGGTTGAATGCTCTGTTTGCACTATCTTATTTAATGCTTATTGCAACCCTAAGAGGTAAGTTTATCTCCATTTTACAGGTGATGAACTTGAGGCATATAGAAGTTAACTTGTTTTAGATCACAGTGAGTTGGGCTTTGATCCTTGGTCAGACTCCTGAGCTAATCTGTTAACCACTATGCTGTAATGCTTCTCAGAATATGGACTCTTATCTAATTCCAGCCTATATGGCTGCCTGTTTAGACTGCTTTGCTTTTGTTTTGTTAGATCATAAAATCTTTTCAGTCTCTTGCATTTCAAAGTCCAAGTAAATATCTCTGGATTATCTGAAAACTGCTTCTTTAATTTGTATAACTGGCATTTTTATTAAACAGGAAATACTATTTTATCATCCTCATATGAATTTTGATCCTGATTTATCATCTAAGGGGCTTGCCTATGAGAAAAAAGAAATGATTAATAGATTATCCTGTTAGGTAAGGTAAATAGGGACAGTAGTGCGAATGATTGTTTTTTACAGTTCTTCCTGTTAAGTCTAAAATTAAGTCCTGAATGTGGTTTAGACTTTTAAAGTCAGGGCTTCGAGTGGTTGTTTTTCTTGGTAACATGCTTCTCTCACCATCTACCTTGGATAGTTATATAAAACAATCAAGTTATTTGCTCTCAAGATAATATTAAAATTAATATCATATTAATATGTTCTGCTTCAGCCTCAAGTTGAAGTGTTATCAGAGGAAGAAGGAGAAGAAGAGGAAGAAGAAGAAGATATCCTCTCTCTGGCAGAAGAAAAATACAGGCCAGCTGCCCTTGAAAAAATGATAGCTTTAGTTGCTCTTTTGGTTGAACAATCTCGCTCAGAAAGGTGAAATGTTTCAGCATTCAAAATGCTTAAAGCATGTTTGATTTTATTCTTTTTACATAATTGTTTTACCATTATTATCTCAGCAGCTCTTGTTACGTAATTTGTTTTAAATAATAACATTACTATTCATCTACTCTTGTAGCATAAGTATTTCAATCCTTTGTACCAAACTCTTACTTTGCCTCTGAGTCATGTTAGAAATATACATTGAAGAAATATACAGTAAAATATGTAGCAAAATTATATGTGCATTCATCCTTTTACCTAGCAATTCCACTTCTAGGAATCTGTCTCCAAAATACAGAAAGATGTATGTGCAGTGCTACTTATTGAAGCAGTGTTTGTAATAGCAAAAGACTAGAAATGTCCACCAAGAGGGGACTAGTTGAAAAAACAGGCCATCCACTCAATAGAGAGTACTCTATTGGTGAAAAAAAAGAAATATGGGGTCCAGCCCAATGGCATAGTGGCTAAGTTCGGGTGCTCCGCTTTGGCGGCCCAGGGTTCATGGGTTCAGATCCTGGGCATGGACCTTACATACTGCTCATCAAGCCACACTGTGGCAGTGTCCTATATACAAAATAGAGGAAGGTTGGCACAAATGTTAGCTCAGGGCCAATCTTCACTACTGTGGAGAGATCTTTAGGATAAATATTACTAAGTGAAAAAAGCAATGTGGAGAAAAGTGTAAATAGTATGCTACTTTTTAAGAAAAGGGAAGCTATGAGAGAGAGCCAAAGAGTGTGTGTGTGTATATGTATGTGTACGTGTGTACATCCAGTCCTCGTTATTCATGGATCTCCTATTTATGAATTTGCTGACTTACTAAAATTTATTTGTAATGCCAAAATCAGTACTCATGGAGCTTTTACAGCCATTTGTGGACCTACAGAATGTACCTATGCACAGTGGCAAAACATTTGAGTTGCCTGTCACACACTTTCCCAGCTGAGGTCAAACATGATGACACTCTACCTTCTTCTTTCAGTTACCATATTGTAAACAAATATCCTTTTCATGGTATATGCCACATTTTTCATGTTTGTGCTTTTTGTTGGTGATTTGGCTGTTTAAAATGGCCCCTACGCATAGTGCCAAGCGCTATCTAGTATTCCTAAGTTCAAGAAGGCCATAATGTGCCTTAGGGAGAAAATGACACGTGTTCAATAAGCTTCATTCAGGTATGAGTTATGGTGCTATTTGCTGTGAGTTCAATGCTAATGAATCAACAATATGTATTAAATAAGGTATATTTAAACAAACACACATTAAAAAAAAGTAACTATTGATTGGTTGACAAAAATGTTGTGACCAGAGGCTCATAGGAACCTAACTCTGTATTTACCCTATAAGCAATGATTCAGTATTCACTAATTTAGTGTTTGCAGCACTTTTTAGAACATAAATACTACAAATAACAAGAATTGACTATATTTTTTAAAATTGAAGACTAAATCAAAAACTTAAAAGTTTTCTGTGGTTGGGGGAGGGGAAAACAGGCTGGAGGGGACAAGAATGAAAGCTTGACTTCTTTGAATATACATTGTTTTGTTTTTTAGGTTTAACTTTGGAATCATGTAAATGTTTTTATATAATTCTTAATTAATTTTAAAATACAATCCCTAAAAATCAAAAGTAGACTCAAGCAAACCTAACTATATGTTGAGCTGGCAGCATAGCCATTGGAGGAGAATTAATAAGTAAAGTGACATTAGAACATATTAATTTAACTGAATTCCTAGTGGGATATACATGAAGGACAAAAAGAATTATAAAATTATCCTAAACTGTTTTACTGATTATATTGTTAGTAGAATTATTATTCTGAAACTCTATATTATAGAATAAAGCAAATAAATAATTGTTAATGTCAATAGAAAACAAAATTTTCAGCAAAACAAAAAAGTACAAATATAAAATTGTTAGGTTTTTACATACATAACTTTTTTAAACTAAATTTGAATTTGGAGGTATTGGTAGAGTTCTTGGTATATTTTGTCTTAATCAAACAAAAAATGTGTTACAGACCTCTATTTTCTGAAAAGGCCTAGAAATCCTGTCCAACTCAGAATCACTGAGTGCCCCTGGCATCTAGATTGTAGTCTCTAGATATCATTTCTCACTGGAAAAAATCCAGATTCCTTAGAAAAATGGCCAATTCCAGGTCTTGGGCAAGAAATAAATGGGAAGCCTGGAACGTTTGTCGTTTGGGGAAGCAAGGAGGCTATCAAAAACTACTGAGGTCATGTTAAAAGGACTCAAGAGCCAACATAAAGGAGCTTTCTACTGGTCATAAATTGTACATCCTGAACATCAAAAGTAAGAATAGCTACAAGTGGACTAAAACAATCACAGATGGGTCAATTCATGAATTCATAATGAACCTAAAAACAAAGTTAAAAAAACTTGCAACCCTGGAGTATATTAGGAAACCAAATCATAATTTTGGCAACTTATTAATAAAGGAACAATGTTGAGCATTTATCTTACCTGCAGGAATTATACCAGGAAATGATCATCATTGGCTGAAAATGTTACAAAAAGACAACTTTTCATTGTGTGCCTCCTGATGAAAGTCCGTACCACCACTTATAAAGTGTTCTTGATTAAAAAGTCAAACCTAGATCTGATCAAGTCTGTAGATCTAACTACAAGTTTACAGGAAATATGGGGACAAAGGAACGTGTTAAAACACCACCACAAGGATACAATCAGCAAAATGGAAATGTGGGAAATTCTACAGGACAAGCCATCTGCTTTCATCAACAGATCAATTGCAAGATAAAAACAAAATTGGAGGGGAAGCCAGTGGTCTAAAAGAGGTTTAAAAGACATTTCAACTAGTTGCAACAGAGGACTTTATTTGGATCCTGATTCAAACAAATTAACTATAAAAAGTTTTTTAGAACCTTGAGGAAATTGTACACTGGATATTGTATGATAGTAAGGAATTGTTGATTTATTTTAGGTGTGAATAATGGTAGTGTAATTTAATGTTTTTGAAATTTATCTGTTAGAGATGCATACTGAGATTTATGTATTAAATGATAAAATATCTGGAGTTGTTTCAGAATAGTCCATACTGAGTGAGTAGGAGTTACAAATGAAACAAGACTGGCCATGAAGTGGTCATTGAAGCTGAGTGATGGGATACTTACACTATTCTATTTTTGTACGTGTCTGAAATTTTCTTTAAGTTACGCAGTAATGTTAAACTGAGAGGTGAAACTCTAGTATTTCTTAGAAGTTCTTTCTTTTCTGAAGGTTCTCATGTCAAACAAAGCTCTCTAAATTAGACCCATCCTAGAGTTATATACCAAAATATTGAATAGAAATGAAGAATGGAATGAAGACATAAAGAATAGAAGTAAAGTAGATTGGGTTTCCATATACCAATCCTGGAATCTTGAAAAATTGTCTAAAAGATGTCTAGCAAGCAAGTCCAGCTAGCAGAAAGTTCAACCATGATTTTATGTTGGTGGCTTGGTACAGTTGTAATTGAATTGACAATTTTGATACCTGTCATGATGCAAATTGCTATAAAGTAATACAGAGGAAGAAAAACTTATTTCCACTAATGTTTTCTTTCAGGCATTTGACGTTATCACAGACTGACATGGCAGCATTAACAGGAGGAAAGGTAATACTTTATTTGTATTAGACCATTTGATATATTGGACCAGTTGCAAAAATAATAACATAACAGTTCTTAAATGAACAACTTTTGGTTTTAACAGGGATTTCCCTTCTTGTTTCAACATATTCGTGATGGCATCAATATAAGACAAACATGTAATCTGATTTTCAGCCTATGTCGATACAATAATCGACTTGCAGAACATGTAAGTACTGAGAAAGTCTTTAAGTTTTTTGGTAACTTTTAAAAGAATATTCTGAAATTCTCCTTTTTCTGTTTTAGATTGTATCTATGCTTTTCACATCAATAGCAAAATTGACTCCTGAGGTATGTAGACATTTGTTAATTGATGTTTTTAAAACTACTATCAGCACTGACACTGCTTCCAAATGAACCTTTGTAATTATGCCCCCCAAAAAAAATTTATCAAAGTTTCCCCCATAACACAATATCCTGTTTTTAAGTATGTAATTCGAATAAAATGAATTGCCTCTTCATGTCTAACTATCACAAATGTGATTTTCCTAATTAAATATAAATTTACATGTAAGTTCAATATCTTGGAGTGTCACTTAGATACTAAACTTAGAAGTTGTTCCGTTTGAAGCATATATCAGAATTGTGCCCAAGAAAAAAGTAGACTAACCAGAACTCTGAATAGGTGGAGAAATATGTGGAAAATAGAATACAGTATTGTACAAAAATATTTTTGTAAAATTGAAATACAGCTACTTTGATAATACATGTCATAGTAATGTAAATTATACCTCAGAGATCAAAGGTTAGGAACTTTTAATCTAAATTTTTCTGTAAATATGGTGGTCTCATTAACAAGAATTTTGATATTTTCTTTTTCCAAACTGACATTCAGAAAAATACATGTTTTCTGATATATGTGGCTCCCACACAATTGACTGTCCAGCTGATCCTGCTGCTTTAGTTCAAGTTCATATGCAGGAGTATCGAGCTCTGCTAACCTAACACAGCAGATTTAAATATGATGTATAGAAGAGTTATATGTTTCTTTTCTGCTGAAGGAGATGGCTGCAAATAGATCTAAACCTAGTCATTTATGTGTCTTATAGGCAGCCAATCCTTTCTTTAAATTGTTGACTATGCTAATGGAGTTTGCTGGTGGGCCTCCAGGAATGCCTCCCTTTGCGTCTTACATTCTACAGAGGATATGGGAGGTAAGTCTTGCAGCAGATGTTTCAGTATTTATTTTTCTGAAGATTTTATTTTTCAAATACAATCACTGTCATGTTTCAAATACAATCACCAGTTTCTTCTTACTTCGGTAAGCTAAAATGGTTTTAGTAAGTCACAGATCAAGGGAAGAAGAGACCTTTTGTCAGAGATCTGGGGGAAAATAGAGTTCTTGGTGAGTTTCCCAGATGTTTAAGGACTTTCTTGTAGAGTCATAAACAGCCTTCTACCAATCTAGGGTTCTCATTCATCTACCTTCAAAAAAGATTCCATTAAGTGATAGATGCCCTAGAAATATAAACCAAATATTTTCAGCAGTTCACAGAAATGGTAGAGGAAGCACCAGCCACTTCTTTTCTTCCAGAAAGTTACTACTGAGGTCACAAAATTTCTCCTAATTGCGTGTTGGAAAAGCCCACTCTCTGGAGTTGGGGTCAGCAAACTTTTTCTGTAAAGGGCCAGATAATATTTTAGGCTTTGTGGGCCATATGGTCTCTGTTGGAGCCACTCAGGTGCTATTTTAGCATAAAACCAGCCATAGACAAATACATAAATGAGTGGGTATGGCTGTGCTCAAATAAAAACAGAAACAGGCAAGTCACAAAATTTGGTCTATAAGCCATAGTTTTCCAGTCCCTAGTCTAGATTTCTAAGATTCCCTTTTCCCATGAAAAAGATCTCCCCAGCAGTGCTGTGAGCTACTTTTCATCCTCTTATAGTAACAGATTGAGCAAGCAGTAAGTAACGATGGGAAACTTTAGAGAATTAAAAGCATTTTTAAATAAATTTATAAACTTAAGACCTAAAAGTCTTTGGGTTCTCATATTGGTTCTGTGTTAGAGTCCTTGGTTACTTTAATTTTATTTTGTAAGCTAATGACAAATTTTCCTGAATATTTCCTGTTGATAAAAGTAAGTAGCTTTAAAAATGGAGAAAAACATGGTGAAACTTCTTTCAGGCTCTAGTTTTCAGAAAACTATCTTGGCTTTTAAGTGTTTAATGGCATATACCAAAAGTAAGTAAAAAAGTAACTGCTCATTCAGTTGGCCTTATATTCTTTTATTGTCATTTTATTTGTAGGTAATTGAATACAATCCTTCTCAGTGTCTGGATTGGTTGGCAGTGCAGACACCCCGAAATAAACTGGCACACAGCTGGGTCCTACAGAATATGGAAAACTGGGTTGAGCGGTTTCTTTTGGCTCACAATTACCCTAGAGTCAGAACTTGTAAGTCAAATATTCGGAATTTAACAAACCATTTGTTGTTGTTCCAAGTTTTGTTTTTCTGTTTTGTTTTTAAGGTGACCACCATATGCCCATTGTTTTATAATACAAAAGGCACTTGGAGATACTGTTCTTAAAGGCCAAAGTTATATTAGTATTTGTAAACCTATGGCAGTGTTTTACAAATATCTGTAGTGTTTTTTATTTTTTTAAGGATAGGAAACTATGTACTTGGGTGACATCACTACCACTATCAGTTTTGTTTCCTTCCTTGGTAGAGTGACAAAACATGATCAGCATTAGTGGAGAGAGTAAAGAGTCAGAAAATCCTATCTTAAAAGTAACTTGAGAAGGTTGAGAGTAAAATAATAATAAAGACATAAAACAAGCTGAGAGAAAATATTCACTGAAATTATGGGAGTTAAATGATAGACACCTTTATGGTACACAGGCCGGAAGGAAATAAAGATCTTAGAAGACAGATCGACAAATACCAAAAATAGATACTTCACAGAATAGAAAATTGCTTGTAAATAAACATAGAAAATGTTCTTTTTTTGATAGTATTCAAACAAAAATCAAAGTAGTTAATTTTCTAAATTTCTTTAATCGTTAAATTTAATGGTTCAAATCCTATTTTCTAGCTGACCCTTGAGAGGGCCTAACACTCCAGTGGCAACAAACACATCAGTACCCAGATCTCTGTTTCTAAATACCATTCTCCAGTAAGACAAATCACAGTTCATCGGAGAAATGTCCGATCCTAGGACCAGGGCAGGGAATATATAAGATGAGTCTGGAGCATTTTATAGAACCAGAAAGTAAAGAAGTACTCATAAAACAAAATGATGGGGGTATGTCAGAGACACATATTACTAAACTGAAAAAGCTCCCAGTAGAGGAAGCTGGAACAATTTGAATTTTAAAAAAAAAAAGTAGCATTGGATTATAACCCAAAGTTATAAAATAAATATCAGTGAGTCCATACTGATATAAATAACGCTTGAATAAATAAATAAATGGAGAAGAAACAAATCTCCTGTACGTAAGAATTCCAAATAATTTATGTATATCCTCCCCCCAAAGAGGTGGAGCATAACTTCCCCACACCTTAGCTTAGTGACTGTAGTGACTGACTTTAAAAGAGTAGAGTATGGGGGATGGGGAAGATACGTTTAAGTGAAGAAACTTGACAAACACTAAGTCAGGTGACTATCATCATCAATGATAAGTCATGTTGATAGCATGTACCCTTGATATAATGTGATGCAAAAGGGACTTCACCTGTGTGGTCTTCCTTCCAAAAACCCATTACCTGAGTCTAACCATGGTAAACATCAGACAAACTCAATTAAAGAAACTTTCTACAAAAATACCTGGCCAGTACTCCTTAGAATTATCAAGATCCTCAAAAGAAGGAAAGTCTGAGAAATTATCATGGCCAAGAGGAGCTTAAGGAAACATGACAACTAAATGTTAATGTATTCTAGATGAGATCCTACAACCAAACAAAAGAACATTAGGGCAAAACAGTTGATATCTGAAGTGTGGAGTTTAGTTAATAGTGATGTGCCAATGTTGGTTCCTTAGTCACAACAAATGTACCAGAGTAATTATAGATGTTAACAAGAGGGGAAATGGGAGGAGGGGTATATGGGAGCTGTCTGTTTTACCTATTCTAAAATAAAAGGTTTATTTGGGAAAAACACCGTTTAGTGGTAAGTACACATGGATTGGCATTGGTACTCTGCTCATAGGCTTGTTTTTCCTGCCAGTTTAGTTAACCCCGCAATAATGGGATATTTGTAAGAGCTAATACATAGCTGGTTAGTATTCGTGTCCTGACTCTTCACCATGAAACAATGAAAACCTGTGCTGAACCAAAAAGAAAAAAGATTTTTTAGCCAGCTGTTACACCTAATATTCATGACAGTGCTGAGGAAGTGGCATTCTCATACATTGCAGTGATATTGTAAGTTAATATTACCCTTATGAAAGGCAATTTAGCAGTATGTACCGAGATCCTTAAAAATTTTTGCCATTTTAAACTCAGTAATACAATTTCAGGGATTCCAGTATAAATAAATCATTCGATATATGGATGCCCAACAGCACTATTTATAGGTGTGAAATACTAAAAACTGGGTGTTCAGTTAGGAAATAAATTGTTATAATGCATCATTTCAAAATTATAATAGTGAACAATGTAGTAATATAAAAAAGTGCTTTTGATATAACTTGAAAAAAGGGACCCAATTATTTGAATAGAATAAATATAACTTAGAATAAGAACTAACATGTATAGAAGAAAAGCTACAGAGAAATAATTTTAAATCTTACAAAATAATTTTAAGGACTGACTGAGAATATTTAATCTAGAGAAAAGAAGAAAAATGGAGACAGATGTCTTAAAATAGTTGAAGAGTTGCCGTACAGAAATGGAAGTAAATTTGTTTCTTTAAGTTCTCTATAGCATAAAACCAGACTCTCAGGGACTTTTAAGCAAGGGAGTTTTTAGCAAGATGATCTGTTCTTCCATATTGACCTTCCTAATTGTTCTCAAAGATAAACATAATTAAAAAGTTGCATTTTTCTCCCTAGCAGAACTTATTCTTTGTTTAAAAACAAATCGCTTTTATAGAAATAGATGGTTAGATGTGTGATAAAGCAATACAAAATGTTAACCAAAGTGGTAGGTCTATGGGTATTTAGTAGAATTTTGTCAATCTTTCATTGTGTTTGAGAATTTTTCATAATAAAATGTTGGGGTAAAAGTATATAACTTAAATTGAATAAGTTTTTTTATGACAAATTACTTTTCTCAATTATACTTTTATACAAAAATCAATCAGGATGACACCTACATGCCAAGTTCTTATATTTGAAACACATACCAAATAGAACCTAACTGAAAACAGGCTAACAAGAGCAATATATAGATGAAGAAATATGTAGAAATGGAGTATTGTGCAGAAATAAAGTTTAATTTGAAATAAATCTGTAAAATAGATTACAGTTCATTTTAGAAACTGTACCTTTATTTGCTTTGGCAAATAGAATTTGGAAATTATCGAATTATAGGTAGAATAGTGGGAGACAGAATTGGTAAGTGTATTGAAAGCTGTTAAGCTAAGGCATTAGAGTCCTTGAGGAGGAGACTCTGTAGTAAATGGTGTTAGGAGCGTTAGCTCATGAGTCTGACAGTCTGGGTTTGAATTCCATCTCTGCCAGTAGCTATGTAATATGGAGTAGTCTTAGTATTTTAAGTCTGAGTGAAAGTGGGAATAATAAAAATAGTTGCTACTATATAAAGTTATGATGTTAACTAGTAAACATTCTAGTTAGCAATTCTTGTTTGGTTATTGTTTTACCATTATCATTATTATCGTTGTCATCATCATCGTTTCCCAAGGCCGAATTTGGGTTCCACCTCTTTATCTGTGTGGCCTTGGTCTTTGCTTCTCCAAGATTCAGATTTTCCAGTGTAACATCACCTACCTCCAGGATGATTGTGAGGATTAAATGAGGTGACATTTATAAAGCACCTAGTTCAGTGCCTTGCTCGTAGTAACTGCTTTTACAGATGGACTCAACTAATGAGTCACTAACCTCTCAGAATTGTAGCATAAGCTCAATAACCCTTTTCAGGTATGTTGAAGGAGGGATTCTTTCTTTGTGTGCAAAGTTAGCCTAGAAGACTTCTGAAGATTTTCCAAAGTTCTGTAATCAGCATGTATGTAATCTTATATGTTACAAAGGACTTTCAGATAGATCTCATTCTGTCTTTATAACTTAAGTATATTTTACCATTATCAGTTAATTATTACGATGTAATTTACATTATTTTTAAAGAAGGAAAAACTAAGTCCCTAAAATATTAAATGATTTGACTATGTCAGACAGCCTTAGATAGGTCTTCAGGTTCCAAATGCTGTATGCTTCCTGTTAAACTATATTGTTTCCTGAGGAGAAATGAAATGATAAAGTAAGTGGAAAAATTCTACATCTTGGGAAAGCCAAACAAAAGAGGTTTAAAACTGTTTCTTGCTAATGCGATTGTTGTCGCCACTTAAAATATAACAATGACAGAAAGGAAGGCATCTGTTTCATCATTCCTTGGATCTTTCTGTGGGGCCAATGGTAGAATAGAAAGGTAATAAAAAAGGTGTTCATGTCCCTTAATTTTTATTCATTTTAATTTTTAAAGGGAAGAGTGGCTTTGTGTTTAATGACTGCTCTTCAGTCTATTTTAATCTTGTAAGGATCTGACAGTTTTGTTTTACGTTTTATAGCTGCAGCTTATCTTCTGGTGTCCCTTATACCAAGCAATTCATTCCGCCAGATGTTCCGGTCAACAAGGTCTTTGCACATCCCAACCCGTGACCTTCCACTCAGTCCAGACACAACAGTAGTCCTACATCAGGTCTACAACGTGCTCCTTGGTTTGCTCTCAAGAGCCAAACTTTATGTTGATGCTGCTGTTCATGGCACTACAAAGCTAGTGCCCTATTTTAGCTTTATGACTTACTGTTTAATTTCCAAAACTGAGAAGCTGATGTTTTCCACATATTTCATGGATTTGTGGAACCTTTTCCAGCCTAAACTTTCTGAGCCAGCAATAGCTACAAATCACAATAAACAGGCTTTGCTTTCATTTTGGTACAATGTGTGTGCTGACTGTCCAGAGAATATCCGCCTTATTGTTCAGAACCCAGTGGTAACCAAGAACATTGCCTTCAATTACATCCTTGCTGACCATGATGATCAGGATGTGGTGCTTTTTAACCGTGGGATGCTGCCTGCCTACTACGGCATTCTGAGGCTCTGCTGTGAGCAGTCTCCTGCATTCACACGACAACTGGCTTCTCACCAGAACATCCAGTGGGCCTTTAAGAATCTTACACCACATGCCAGCCAATACCCTGGAGTGAGTAAAATTGATAATTATATCTGTATCCTCAAATTGATTGGAAATACCTGTTTTTCTCCTGTGGGAAGTGGTGACAAAATATGGAAACTGTGTTAAGAACTTAACATGTCCTTTTGGTATTGAATACATGTATAAAATGCTGTATTATTAGGATAGGCATGCGGATAATTTTTCTTAGGTTGATGTTGAAATTTTACTTCCAATGGAACTTAGCTATTTTAACTTATGATTGTGTAAATGTGTCTTTCGTATGTACCTAATGAGAAAAAGTCTGCTTCATGGTACAGTTTTAGGGATGTGAGTATATACTATTTAGACGTTTATTATCAAGATCTATATCATGTGTTAAGATGTGAGGTAGACAATACTTTATCTTAGCCGTAGTATTCCCTATTATTTTTTCTCACACTACATTCAAGTGAATTAAATGGTTGAAGGGTCTATCAGGATACAAATATGTGAGTCTAAATCTGATCTCTTTTCTCTGCAGACTATTTGTAGGTTTCATATTAAGTTTTTCCCCCTTTATTGGAGACTATAATTCCTGGATGTTTCTTTTCACTGTTGCCTCTTACTCTCTATTGTAAACTCACAATTACACCAAAAAGGTATAAATCTGGGAAGGGGGTTGGAAGGAGAGTGCAGAATCTTTTTTCAAGCTGTTGTCTATCCAGAGGCCACAAACTGACAATATGAGAAGTTGTTTGCTAAATGGGAGATGGTGGATAGTGGAGGAGTAGGAGCTTTCTCAAGACATTCAATATTTACTTAAGAATTCAATCAAATGAATACAAGAAAGGGTATTTTAAGTATTGGTATCCTTGAATTGTGTACTATACTCCTTTTTCCTATGGAAAAAAGGACCTTAACTGTCCTTTAGACATAATGTAGTGAATTGTTCAGAATTTCTCACCCAGAAAGAATAACCGAATTTCCAGTCAAGAAAGTTAGAATGCGGGGCCAGCGCAATGGCATAATGATTAAGTTCGCGTACTCTGCTTTGGTGGCCCAGAGTTGGCAAGTTTGGATCCCAGGCATGGACCTACACACTGCTCATCAAGCCATGCTGTGACGGCATCCTACATCAAAAGTAGAGGAAGAATGGCACAGAAGTTAGCTCAGGGACAGTCTTCCTCAAGCAAAAAGAGGAAGATTGGCAACAGATGTTAACTCAGGGCCAATCTTCCTCACCAAAAAAAAACAAAAGAAAGTTAGAATACCTATAATAAAGGAAAGAAGGTGAATGTGTTAAGTACCAAGAGAGTTTCAAAGCCAAGGCTATAAGAATACAGAAGGAAAAGAATGAGAGAGCCCGCTTGACTTAGAAGGTATCAGGACAGGATTTATTAAGATTCAGTGGATTTGTCTCTATTACATTCACATAAATAATATTTGATTTAGTTACTAAACATGACATTCATAGTTAAATATACCTTCATTAAGTGCTGGGTGAGTTAGAATCTTTATCCCCTAATGTTGTTTCTTGCCCTTGACATCAATGAAGTGTAACTTCTTGTCTTGTAGAACTTATCTATTGAGATTTTCATGAAAATGGTGCTTAAATCAATTTTTGCCATGAAAAATATGAAGTTGGGGGTTTCAGTTCATTGATAAGCATGTATTAGATGTGCAACCCTTTCCTAACGTGCCCGTTAAATGAGCAAAAATCACAGCTAGTGATTTTACTAAAATATTAGTTCCCACATTTCATTCATCAGGTAACTTAAACTGACCATCCATCAATCTAGAAAGATCATTCCAAATGTTGACAGAAAGGGTTTTCCCAGAAACAGTATTAATTCAAGTGTAATTGAAGGGTGACAAAGGAATGATTTTTGACTTTTCATTTTTTAAAGAAAAGGGGGCAAAGGATCGGTGTAGCATGTCTCTGGATGCATATATGAAGTTACAAAATTAGTGCTGTAAGCAGTATTAAGACTAAAAATGAACTATATTTACTTGTAGTTTTTAATCTTTCTGAAATTCTATTTTAAGATTTTCTTTTGGTGAATAATAAATTTTTAGAATAGCATTCATTGCTAATTTTAAAACTATTCTTCACTGATAGTGTAATGTAACTTATCTGTGTAATTTTAAGAGGTGGCTAATGCACATAACTTTCAGAAATGAGAAGCAGACGTTCTAAAATGTTGTAGGGTTAAGAGGTCACCGTAATGCTTATTTGCCCTTTTTAGGCAGTGGAAGAACTGTTTAACCTGATGCAGCTATTTATAGCTCAGCGGCCAGATATGAGAGAAGAAGAATTAGAAGATATTAAACAGTTTAAGAAAACAACCATAAGTTGTTATTTACGTTGCTTAGATGGCCGCTCCTGCTGGACTACTTTAATAAGGTAAAAAAAATGTTTCCTGGTGTGTTTTTGTCTTTATTATTTTATTGAGGTCATTTTGACTTAGAACATTGTATGAATTTCCGGTGTACATCAGTGTATTTCAGTCTCTATATAGACTGCATCATGTTCACCACCAACAGTCCAGTTTTTATCAATCACCGTACACATGTGCCCCTTTACGCCTTTTGCCCTCACTCCACCTCCGTCTCTAGTAATTGTCAATCTGTTCTCCCTGTCTATGTGTTTATCTTTCACATATGAGTGAAGTCATAAGGTAATTAATTGTCTTTCTCTGTCTGACTTATTTTGCTTAGTATAGTACCATCGAGGTTCATCCATGTTGTCTCAAATGGCACAATTTTGTCTTTTTTATGACTGAGTAGTATTCCATCATATATGTGTGTGTGTCTGTGTCTGTGTGTGTGTATACATACACCACATCTTCTTTATCCATTCATCTGTTGATAGGCACTTGCGTTGCTTCCACATCTTGGTGATTCTGAATATCACTGTGATGAACATAGGGGTGCATATATCTTTTTTTTTTTTCCTGAGGAACATTAGTCCTGAGCTAACATCTGTGCCAGTCTACCTCTGTTTTGTTTGTGGGTCACCGTGCCACAGCATGGCTGATGAATGGTGTGGGTCAGCGCCCGGGATCTGAACCCGTGAACCTGGGCTGCCAGAGCAGAGTGCGCTGAGTTTAACCACTATGCCACAGAGCCAGCCCCTGCATATATCTTTTTGAGTTACTGATTTCATGTTCCTTGGATAAATACTCAGTAGTGGAATACCTAGATCATATGATATTTCTATTTTTAATTTTTTGAGAAGTCTCCTTATTGTTTTCTAAAGTGGCTGCACCAGTTTGCATTCCCACCAGCAGTGTATGAGGGTTCCCTTTTCTCTACATCCTCTCCAGCACTTATTTCTTATCTTGTTAATTATAGCCATTCTGATGGGAATGAGGTAATAGCTCATTGTAGTTTTGATTTGCATTTCCCTAATTAGTCATGTTGAACATCTTTTGATGTGCCTGTTGGCCATCTGTCTATCTTCTTTGGAAAAATGTCTGTTCATATCCTCTGCCCATTTTTTCATCAGGTGGTTCATTTTTTTCTTGTTCAGTTGTATGAGTTCTGTATATATTTTGGAAATTAACCCCTTGTCAGATATATGACTTGCAAATATTTTCTCTCATTTAGTGGATTGTCTTTTCATTTAGTTGGTGGTTTCTTTTTCAGTGCAAAAGCTTTTTAGTCTGATGTAGTCCCATCTGTTTATTTTTTCTTTTATTGCTCTTGCCTGAGTAGACATGGTATTCGAAAAGATACTGCTAAGACCAACATCAAAGATTATACTGCCTGTATTTTCCTCCAGGAGTTTTATGGTTTCAGGTCTTATGTTCTAGTCTGTAATCTATTTTGAGTTAATTTTTGTGTATGGTATAAGATAATGGTCTACTTTCATTCTTTTGCGTGTGGCTGTCCAGTTTTCCCCACACTGTTTATTGAACAGACTGTCCTTTTTCCATTGTATGTTCTTAGCTCCTTTGTGGAAGATTAGCTGTCCTAGATGTGTGGTTTTATTTCTGGGCTTTCAATTCTGTTCTGTTTGTTTTGTTTTTCTAAGTGAGGGGATGGGGACTATCCTTTTGACACTTAAAGAGGAATAATTTAAATTATTTATAACAAAGTTTACCAGTTCTTTAAGGTTATTGGGGAAGCATTTATGCATTTAGTCACCTTGGAAGAATTTGTATTTTGAAAGTTAATGAGCTACTTTTGAACAGTTTTTGTTTTGGTTTGGTTTTGAATTGTTAGTATTTGTGTATGTTTCATCAGAATCTTGGAATCTTAGGGTTGGAAGGAACCTTAATATACAATCTTCCACCTAAAGCTTGAATCCTCCTCTCTGTGGAAATTCATTCTAACTTCTGCTTGGCCAGTTCAGTTCTAGAGGCCTCCAGAAACAGCTTTCTTCATCTTTGGATGCGTGTCACTGTTAATGTTTTTCATTCTCTTTAGCCCAGATCTACCTATCTTTTTTAACTATAGGAATTAGCCAAAAATAACAAAACATGATATTTATAATTAATTGTTTAGAGCCACAGAAGTTATTGAATGGCTATAAAGGAACTGCTACAGATTACAATTAATTCTATTTAACTGTGGAAATAAAGACCAGGTTAATTTCCTAAAATCCTTCTATATATTACATCTAAGACTTGGAGGTGATGTCCTTTGTTAGGCACATGTCTTTTGTCATTACTTTCTTGAAGACTATTTTATCTTAAACTAATCACCCCAAGTTAAAGTTATTTCAGATTATCTTCATAAAACTTAAATTTAAATCTTTATTAGTACACAATAAAAATCACACTTTTGCCAGGACTTTTTAAAGGAATTCTTTTAAGATTTTGGCATTAATTTTTAATACATTGTTTTCCCAAGATTTACTACTTAAAGCTTATTTTCAGAAAAACATTTGGAGCTTTTTAAATTCTTTTTTGAAAAAGAAAGGAAAACATCTCATTAAAGTAGAGGGATTTCCAGTTGTACTATATAACAGCGGTTTCCAGTACCTAATAATGAAATAAGTTCTATTAACAAAGGTAATACAGCAACTTTTTTTATTATATAAATTATGTTTAAGGCCAACATATGTTTTTAATGTTTTTCCCCTCCTGTTCTTCTTTCTTCCCAAATAATGAGTGCTTTGATAATACAAGTGTATTTTATTATTATCTAGAACTTAATGTAGTTTAGGAGATAAACCCACTATAAAAATGAACATTATTTATACTGAAACTTTAAAAATATTGCCATCACACCTCTCTTTCACCGTTATGGATAATGAAGAGTTGACTAGATATGAGTAGACGTAACTTTTCTCTAAGTTACTTGGAGGGTTTCTTATTTAATATTATCTTCTTTTATTATATTATTAAGAAATAGACGAAGCAGTCTCTTTTCTGTAGGTAGGAAAGTAGAGAGCCTAAGTGACAATTTACTTGTGCTTATTTTTTTATCACTTAAGTGTTATATTCTGATTCAGAATTCTCCAACTGGACTTTTATGTATTCTTCTAGTGCCTTCAGAATACTACTAGAATCTGATGAAGACAGACTTCTTGTTGTATTTAATCGAGGGTTGATCCTGATGACGGAGGTAAATATTTTATTGCATTTTATTGAAGATTTTCTCATTTTATGGTTTTCACCAAGACCTGATTTGTGGGTATTTAGAGTTTATGGGAGACTGTTTTACAGGTGTCTGGATTTTAATTATACAGGTCAGTAAATGCTAATGTATATTCCAAGAGTAATTAGGTCACGGTTTTTAGGGTGCCGTTTTCTTTTTCCATAGTAATTCTATACTTTTCTCCTCATTTTGTATTTAGACAACCACTTGAAGTAGACGCGTTTTATTCATTTCATTTGTAAAGGATAGAAACAGAGATGAAATTTTCTTTTGATTTAATCAAGCACACATAATTTCTCAAGAGCTTGATTATTTGACAGAGTTTCAGAAACTGAAATTCGCATCATCAGAGGAAGCCAGTGAGACTATTACAGATGGTTAAAGTCATTTGTTCATTTTTCTCATAATTCTTGAACATCCACAACTGGAGATTATTGTAAGGTCACAGAGGTGCACTGTACCCTTTAGTCTAATAATGGAGATAAGACGAAAGAGTACATGCCAAGAGTAATATGAGAATTAAGAGGTAGGATAGTTTTTTCAGTTAATGGTATTTATAGAATAAGAATACAACATGTTTGAAACTGCACTTTGGAGAATTGGGACTTGCAGAGATAAGTGGGAGAACATTTAGATAAATGACTTAACCAGTACAGAGGCAAGAGAGTATTGGTTGTATTTGAGAAATGCCAAGTATTTCTGTTTGGCTAAAATAAAAGGTATGTGAAGAAGAGTAGTGAGAATTTCATTCTTTCATTCAACAGATGTTTGAATGTCTACTCTGTGCCAGGCATTGTGCTAGGCACTGGGGATACACCAGTGAACAAGACAGACATGGTTCCTGTCCTCACAGCTTACAGGTTAAATGCCACACAAGTACATTGTTCAGATTATGTACTGCCACAGAATCTAGGCTACAAATTTTGAACTTTGAATTGTGAAGTGTGTGTAGACTATGGGGAACTGATCAGAGAGGATTAGAAACGAGATGCTTTGGTGTAAAATGAAATAGAAAAAAAACTAAGGGTTGAATTAAGCTAATGTAGTTAAAGGAATTGAAAGAATTTAACAAGTCAATATGATTAAAGGAATTCCTACCTTTTGGAGCTCTTTTGCCTCTTTCAGACCTACTATTTTGAGGACGGCTGACAGCCGTTTCTCCATTTTCTATCTTGAGGAACCCTGGAAGGTTAGTTAAAGCAGTTACCTTTTCTCCCTGATCTTCTGCTGTTGTCTCCTGCATTGTAATCTCTAAGGCTTGCAGTCTTACAGCAAAAAAAAAAAAAATAGCAATTAAACAAATTATTCCTTCAGACTAAAATGTATTCACAAAATATCAGAGCTCTGAAGGTGAGGACTGTTTTGTGTTTAAAAAGAGCTGAATGGGAGAATTTGACTTTTGGGTGAAAAGCACATCCATTTATTTTGTGCACATATATATATACACATAGTCTGAGTCTGAAAACATCTGTCATAGGAGATGAGCACTACCATTTTGTGGCTTAATAAAGTAAAAATGAAATGAAGTTTTCCATTTTCTTAAATCACTTGTAGTCATTCAACACACTGCATATGATGTATCATGAAGCCACAGCTTGCCATGTGACTGGAGACTTAGTAGAACTTCTGTCAATATTCCTTTCGGTTTTGAAGTCTACACGCCCATATCTTCAGAGAAAAGGTTTGGTCATTCCTACTTCTGATTTCTGTTAGTTCAACTATTAAAGAATGAAATAAGGCTTTTAAACCCCTTGCTACAGAGAATTTGTCTTTATCTCTAGTTTATGTACAGAAGCTGGGGCTGATGGTAGCTATCAGGTGTTCATATGACCTCCTGATATAAAGCCGGAATGTTCATGTTTGTGTTCATTAAACTTGCCGGAAAAATAGGCAAGCATGTTATGTGTCAAGATTTAGGAGATTGGAAAACATTTCCCAGCACAGTAACAACATGGGTATTTTGTAAATTTTCTTCAGCTGGAAACTTCCAAGACTTAGGTTAGATCATTTTTAGTTTCAAAAGAAGTAACTATAAAACATATCTCTCTTCTGTCCCTGTAAGATAGTATGAACTCTGAACTTCATATAAATTCCTAGAAAATGGGACATATTCATCACTAGATTACGTGCTTTAAGAAATCTGTCGGAACCGGCCTGGTGGCGCAGCAATTAAGTTTGCACGTTCCACTTCTCAGCGGCCCGGGGTTCACCAGTTTGGATCCCAGGTGCAGACATGGCACCACTTGGCAAGCCATGCTGTGGAAGGCATCCCACATATAAAGTAGAGGAAGATGGGCACAGATGTTAGCTCAGGGCCAGTCTTCCTCAGCAAAAAGAGGAGGACTGGCAGTAGTTAGCTCAGGGCTAGTTTTCCTCAAAAAAAAAAAAAAATCTGTCAGGTTTAACAATAGTAGCCATTTCATGAAAATAATCACTTAACGTTCACTAAAGATGTTTATGTAATTAATTTGAATTTCTTAGTGTTTGCGTTCTGTAGTTTACAATAGAAAATAGTTGTGAGCAAGTTTGATCTCATGGCATATTTATGTGTGCTTTTGTATTTGCAGATGTGAAACAAGCATTAATCCAGTGGCAGGAGCGAATTGAATTTGCCCATAAATTGTTAACTCTTCTTAATTCCTATAGCCCGCCAGAACTTAGAAATGCCTGTATAGGTAAGTTACTTGGAAAATATACTTGTGTAAAAACCTAGTGCAAGAACATTCTGTGGATTTTTTTGTTTTTTGTAAGATGTGATGTTCTGTGGGGTTTGGAAGACATTTGCTTTTTATGTGTAACTCACAGTGGTCAGCAGGTACTAAGAAAATCAGTTTCTGTCTCTTGACTATAATCATCTATGTGATCATGTGCATGTCACTTAATATATCTGGGCTCTTTGACCTCAGGTTATCTCTAGATCTCTTACAGCTCTGAAATCCGATGCTATATAAGCAAAATAGAATCATGCAAATGTTTACAAAGTAGAATTGACATTGTAAAGTGTTGAGGTGATTATCACTGTAAGTTCTTTTGCCTAAAGGTACTTAGTAGCTGTTCTTACACTCCTGAGTATTGTATCTTTTTACTGATTGCATATTTGTAATAAAATAACTTGTGCCTATTAAAGCATCCCCCTTGTATTAAATTTATCTTGAATTTTTTATTACCTTAGAAGTCATTTAAAGTCATCTTTAGGGACTATAACTGTTTATAATTTCTCAAAATGACATGTATAGACAGTCAGTCTTGGCAGGAGTTGGCCTGATTTTCTGTGGAATTACTGGCCTTTATTTCTCCAGCAAGAGAGGAGGGCCACGCAGCAGTAACCTCTGATTGCCAGAAACTCTGCTAGTAGCCTGTCATGATGAGCTTTACTCTTTGGTGATTAGAGGATGAGAATCAGTCCAGCTAGCATCATGAAACATTAAAGTAGGTTAAGGATTATGCCTCAGATTTGAAGAACTTTGAACCTTATATTTCTTTCTAAGCTGCTCTGGTTGATTTTATGAAGACACATGATCAATGTGCATCAAATATTTCCCTCAGTCTCCTTCTCCATGATGCTTCTCTTGGATAAATAAAATAAAAATAAGTCGTTTTAAACTCTGCTTTCTAAAGGATGGCCCTCTTGTGGTTAGTAACTCTGCTGATCCAGATTTGCTTGAGCATCAGGTAGAATTTCTCACAGTGTCAGGAGCTAAAACAGTTTAGACACATTAAAACTTGTCAGCTGCCACACTGCAACTAGTTACCCCAACAGGATTTATGAGTTTGAAACTAGCAGGTAGACATACTCCAATTTTTTAATACCCAAATTGTGTTTTTATTTTCAGATGTCCTCAAGGAACTTGTGCTTTTGAGTCCCCATGACTTTCTTCATACTCTTGTTCCATTTCTACAACACAACCATTGTACTTACCATCACAGTAATATACCAAGTATGTATTAATCTAGCATAGTACTTGAATATAGTGGTTGGCATTTAATCTTTCTACACACAAACATGGAGATTTATTTTTTTTCCATTTATTCTTATTGTACACTTTTAATGTCTTAGTGTCTCTTGGACCTTATTTCCCTTGTCGAGAAAATATCAAGCTAATAGGAGGGAAAAGCAATATTCGGCCTCCGCGCCCTGAACTCAATATGTGCCTCTTGCCCACAATGGTGGAAACCAGTAAGGTATGTTGGGATGCCAGAAAAAACCATGTTTCTTTAGTACACAGTAATTTGAAATTTCCCCTCTGGCAGTTACGAGTATATGAGACTTAAATGACCATTTTGTGGATCCTAAGAAGATTAGACTCATTTGGACTTTTTCCTTTTAGTGCTCTGAAATGTTGGTTTGAATATTTGCAAAATCAACAATAAGCACAAGTAGTAAGTTTTTTCCCCCTCAAAAAATACTCTAATAGAAAGCCTTATTAGTATTTGTCTCTAGGCTAAATTATAACTGGGTCATATATCTAAACCTGAAAAGTCAAGTTAGGTACTTACTCTACTGTTAAATTTGGCCATATAATCAATGACTTCTTTTACTGCCCTTTAATTATAATCCTTTGACCTAAGCCTAATATCACTGATTGGTAGATTATCATCATTTGTAGTCCGATTCTTGACCTCTAATGCTTATTCTAAAATAACGCTAATTCTAAATTATAGAGAGAAGGTACATTGACACAGGATAATTTATCTTAGTTTCAACATTTTTTTAAACAATTTTTCCCATTTATCTTGCTTCACTCCACTTCATTCACATGCTCCCTTTCCCGCTATCTTTGGATCTTAAATATATATGTAAGAAGTTCCTATAAGAGAAAATATTAAAAATAATTAACACTGTAGTAATCATTACAGAAATAATTTGGAATCTTTTTCAAAAATCAAATTTAATTCACTCTTCTTGATATGTCTATAGGACTAAAGGGTCACATTTTAAAATCCTACAGTAGTTTTACTTTATTAAAGTATATAGAAATAATGGGTAATTCTAATTGATAGCATTTGCACACTGAAAATAAACTTGTGACAATTAAGATCTTAATAACATTACTAGAAATTTAGAATTTAAAATTAGGTTCTTCTAGAATTTAAATATTTAATCAGCTTTTTAGTTAAATTTATTACGTTTGCACAAAATATGCTCTTTATTATACAATTTAAGTGCAACCATTTTATCATCTTTAACCTTCAGGGCAAAGATGACGTTTATGATCGTATGCTGCTAGACTACTTCTTTTCTTATCATCAATTCATCCATCTATTATGCCGAGTTGCAATCAACTGTGAAAAATTTACTGAAACATTAGTTAAGCTGAGTAAGTATAAAAGATGAGCAGTAAATTCCACTGAATTATTTTAAGCCCCTAGCCATTCAGGAAGGGGAGAAAAAAATGAGACAATCTTTTTTTTTCTTTCTTAAAGTGAATGTTTAAAAATATTAATTATTCTTGGGAACATTTTTATTTTTATTAAGAAAACACCAACTTACTGGTTTCCATTGAATAGTTCTGCCCAGAGTTTCAGCTGGCCTATAAAGGAGTATGGAGTAGGGCTGATCACTTTTGTACATAGAAGCCCAAATCGTCCTCCATTTACCCAGCAGAATTTAAAAACAAAAAACAAACTGCTCTGCTTAGGGAGGCAGGCTTAGGGATGGACTTCCCCAGACCTGATCTTGAGGGTAAGATGAGATCTCTCCTGCCAGCTGTGCTTTGGAGCTGGCAATGCCAAGAGCAAGCTGAGTGGGCTTGTCAGGGTGAAGCAGAGGTGCATATATGAGTAAATTTAGGAGGTAAGTCTCATAAAATAGAGAGGTGAGTGAGAAGAGGAAAACTTGGAAAGGAAGATACAAGAAATAGAAAACAAGACCATCAGTGAATTATGAAGGGGGAAAAACTCTAATTACTTAATAGTAATTTTGTCTCTCCAAGGATGTGCCTGTGAGCTGTTAGAGAACTGCTCCCTTTGGGTAATCCTTCCCCTCCCTCCTTTTTCTCCTTTCCTCCCTCCCTCTCTTATTCTAGCTAATAAGTCTTTAGAAGACATGTAGCTCTCCTCCAGATGTCCCTTATCTCAAGAGCTCCAGAGTTCCCAGGCTCTGTGTGTATGAGTCTTACTTCTTTAGGGATAACCGAGAGTCCTCTCCAGTGTTCTATAGTTTTGTTTCAGAGCATAGGAAGTGAAATACTCATGGAACAACCACCCAGGTCAAGAAATAGAATATTACCATACCTTAGAAGGTCCCCCTTGTGCTCCTTCTCAATCACAGCCTCTTCCTTCCTATGGAAAAAGTTTTGCCCCATTATAGGCAGGGCAAAAGATGTGAAGCTCCCTTAGGTTTCATTCTAAGAAGAAGGAAGTGGTATCATCTGTCAGGGATAATTCCTCTTCAGGAAAACCATCTTATTGGTAAGTGATTAGAGTGTCTTCAGATTTGAAAGGTTGTTCCTTCTACCTATTATCATTAACTGGTTTTATATATGTGTGTGTGTGTGTGTGTGTATGTGTGTGTGTCCCCGAAGTGCCAAGGTGGCGGAGAGGGGAGGTGAGGATATGCTCAGATTGGCGATTTCACGATTACACAGTTGGATCATGGCACTTGGTAAAAAGCTAAAACGTAGCTATGGCAGTGATTAGGTATGAGAAAATATCTAGGAATTCTAGTAACACAGCCTTGCCCCCAGATAAGGAGGGACACTCAGAAAGACGCTGACCTTAAGAAAAGTTGTTGGTAACTGTGTTCATGGATTCATATCAAAAGTTAATGTGAAGAGCTATTTTAGCTACTGGAAAAGCTCTGACCAAATAGTGAATGTTCTACGCTGTTTGGGACTGTCTTCCTCATCAAAACAAATACACAGTTTTAGGGAAATTAAACATAGGAGAAAAAGAAGGGAGGGAAAGGACACACATTTAGCCATCCACATTAGCTGAATCAAGTTTCATAATATTTTATACTCAGATCACTCTTAGAACCATGAAGCGCTGTTGATGCAGCCTCATAGTGTTCCCGTTTGCTACATAAGCACTATTCTATAGAATCGTGCATGGAAATGTTCTCCAACTGCATCACCGTCCACAATACGATAGCCACGATGAGTGTAGAGAACTTGAAATGTGATTAAAGAACGGAATTTTTATTTTATTTAATTTTAACTGAATTAAATTTAAATAGCCAGATGTGGCTAGTGGCTACTGCGTTGAATAGCACATCTCTAGATATAAACCAAAACCTTCGCAGGTTGAGCAGGAAAAATGTTTTTTCATGGTTATATCTTGGTTAATGCAAAAATTGGACATTATTTTGAATATGAAACAAGAAAAGACCTAAAAGCAGTGCTTTCCTTATGCCTCTTATAAATGGAGAGATTATGTCCTAGTGTTTGAAGTTGACTCCCTCTTCCAGCTAAAATGACTTTCACCAGGGAGAGGCAGCTAGGAAAGGGCTTGAGAAAACAAAGTCCACATTAATCACTGTAGTGGGAAGCAGAGAGTTGATAAGGAGTTTTTTTGTTTTTTTGAGGAAGATTAGCCCTGAGCTAATATCTGCCACCAATCCTCCTCTTTTTGCTGAGGAAAACTGGCCCTGAGCTAACATCCGTGCCCATCTTCCTCTACTTTATATGTGGGATGCCTATCACAGCATGGCGTGCCAAAGGGTGCCATGTGTGCACTCGGGATCCAAACCAGCGAACCCTGGGCCGCCGAAGCAGAACATGCGAACTTAACTGCTGCGCCACCGGGCCGGCCCTCATAAGGAGTTTTAATTTGTATAATTTTTTTCAAGAAATTATATTTGGCAACAAAGAGAGGAAAGAGTAAGTTTATTTGAGCCTTGAGGTTAGATGGTCCAAGGGCCAGCATATTGTGACCATAGGTGGGATTGTCTCATGACCTATCATTGAATAGAAAGTCATTTCCAGTTTTGAGGAAGTATCTTTGTGGTAATGCTTATATGAGTAATTGAGCAGATTTTAAGATTTGTTAGGGGATAGAAAGAATAATGTAAGAATTATAGATTAGAATTTCAGGGGATAGAGTTGCAGTTGTTAAATAGTGAAGGGAGGGTTGGGATACTTTTAAAGTGAGGACAGTCAGGCATGAGCTTAGGGAAGACAGAGAAAGAGGTGGGGAGAAAATTCAGGGAGGGTGAACAAAGCTACTGACTGCCATATGAAATAACTGTGTGGATGAAACCACACTATTTTGATATTTAAAAATAGCAGAGTTTAGCCAGAAAAATTCTGAAAAAGAAGAATAATAAGAGGGACTGGCACTATTTCTAAAATACAGTAATTTTTAATTTTATTTTTCAGTATTTAATGTATACACATAGTTCACAATTCCAAACAATATCAAAAAGGTACATATCACTCACAGACCTGCCTCCCTACTACTTTTATTCATTTTTTATCTTTTTTTTTGCGTAAAAATAGCAAATATGGGTTTATTTTCTCTTTGCTTACATAAAAGTAAACTGTAATGATTAAAACCCTGTGAGGCAGATGCATAAGCAGAAAATAGAAAAACAGCCCCAAAACAGACATGGATACACAAAGACTTGATAGATAAAGATGACATATCAGATTAGTAGAAAATGGGTGGGATTGAGATAATTGGGTAGCTGTCTGGGGAGATGAGAGTCAAGACTTTAATACCTACTTCACTCCTTAGACCAAAATACGTTCCAGGAGGATTAAAGATTAAAGATTTGTGGAAAATAAAATCATAGAAGTATGTCTTTTAAAAAAAAATAGAATTATATGGAAATTACTTTGAGATTTGAAAGACTTTGTTAAGCAGGCTACAAAACCCAAAAATGATCAAATAAGAAACCGAACTTTTTGACTACATAAAAATTGAAAATACTACGTGTTGCAAAACTCCATAAATTGAATTAAAATACAAACAACCATTGGGGAAAAATATTTGTGTTCTTAACAGATAAATGACTAGTATTACCAAGATAGTTTTTAGGATTTAGTAAGATGGTAAAGAGCATTAAGTAAAATAAGCAAAAGACATATGAACCGGCAGTTCACACACACACGAAAAGGTAAATGTTTGGTAACCATATGAGAAGTTGCCCCGTTTTACTAATAAAGAAAGCAAACAACGATTTCTCTCTTTTTCCACCCCTCAACTTTGAGATAAAGTTTAGATGATATCCATACTTAAACAGTTTGGGGGAAGAAGAGATCTTATAATGGAGTCAGTTCGGGGAGGCAGTTTGGCATTATCAGTTTAAATTGTTCATGCCCTCTGACCCAGCAATACCAGATCTAGGAATCCACCCTGTTCTACTCATAAGAGTATATAACAACATACATAGGATGTTTATTTTCATTTGATTTGTATTGGGTAAAAAATGGAAGCAACCCAAATATCCATCAAGAGAAGCTTAGTTAAGTAAATCATAGTTCATCTGTACTATATAGTCTTTAAAAAGATAGGAATTGTCCTTGGATTACATGAAAAAACCACATTGGAAAACAATCTTCAGAATATGACCACATTCTTATAAACAAGGGGGAAAAATCACTCAGTATACACGGGGGGAAAAAAACCCCAAAAAACAGGATTATACTCTGACTGTATAAGGGTAAAATTATAGGGTGCTTTCATTTTCTAGGTTAAATATTTGTAAGGTTTAAATTATCTGTAATGATCATGCATTGGTGTTCTGTATTTGAGAAAAAACAAAATTTTTAAAAAGTAATAGAGAAAACCGGTACTGCAAACTCTAATCATACTATTTTTTTTAGGCACCATTGTTGATATACAAAATTAACAATGAGATGCTCAAGTAAAATTAAACTAAATAACAGATCCTTAGATTTCATCATTTAATTAAATAATTTCCATTTTCAGAGACAAAACAAGAATTTCTATTACCTTTATTATTTAACATTGTTTTGAAAGTTGTCTTAGGACATTAAAAAAAAAATTTTTGCAGGTAACATTATGATGTACTTAGAAAATCCAGAATCTCTAGAATTAAAAAATTAGTATAGTTGGTAAAAGTAAAAAGATTAAAAATTCCAATTATAAAAAACAAAGCTCTGGATCATGTTCACTTTTTTGTGATGTCAAATTGGTACTGAGTGGATAAACAACTGGTTAGCTGTTTCCAAAAGGCTTCTTAGGGTGAATATACTTCAGCCCATTGCCAGTCATTCAGTGCAGATCAGAAACCAGCTTTTACCAGTCCACCAAGGGCAAATCCATTTCTCCTAGGCTAATATTAGTAATTACATTAAAAGACATACTGATAATGCAGAGGTTGGTTACTAGTTTGTTGATTTACAAAGAGGAGGAACTGGCACAGGGATCTGAATATTCCCTGGTAGGGCCAGTACATTTTTTCCGCTAACCTACACAGGAAGCCAAATAAACAACAGCAGGTTGCTTAGTGGATATGAAGTCAGAAGGGGGATTTAGAAGAATCAAATGTGTGATATTCTAAGACTAAAATGTCTTGATTCAGTCTCACAGTGGAGCATTCATTGTGGGCCTTCATCCATTGGCTAAAGCTACCACTTCCCATGGATAATGCTTGGATAGGATAAACACTTGGATGGGATAAACAAAGGATCATAACACAATTCAGATAGGAGGACTTCTAGTAAATATACATATGAAATATTTCATCTTTAGCAGTCATCTGAATTACCATTTACCCACAAAAGCAGATTTAATAATACATCCAGCAGCTTCTACAGTAAGGTGTTATTAATGAGGAAAACATATGTTTGGAATAGTTTGTGATTATTGTATATTAGTTCTTTTGGGGATGGAGATGGGGGAGGGTAAGGATCCCGTTGCAGATGCCTGAAGTCACAGGATGAAGAAAAATAAGTGGTACAAAAAAAAACACTGTGTTTTAGGCCTGCCTATCCTGTTTACTGAGGCAAGGCTTAGACATGTGCCTGAGAACTTTGGTGTTTGCATCTCCCTGTGCTTTGAACCCTGTAAGTGAGACATCCCAGAATGTATTGGAGGAGGAGTGTGTGCAGTAGGATGGCATTGGCCTCTACCTTGAATCACAGAGCTGCTTTGTGAAAATGCTAGAAAGAGAGCGAAACTGTCGCTCTGAAGGAGTGGCCTTTCTTCCAAAGGAGATGCAGTTCAGAGAGGGAATAGGGAGGACCGTGAAAGAGGTGTCTTCAGCTCACCATGAGTGGCACAGTGTTTTCCGGAGTGTAATGTAAAGATGGTCCAGGGAAAATAACTTTTATATTAATATGTATGTATGGATCTTACTTTTTATAAAAATATATAACTAGTACACCGAATCCATGATTTCCTAGGTGTTGCATATATTGTTCTTATATCACCTACGATAAGGCTAATGTATTAGCCTCTCAAAGTGAATCTAAAGAACAGTATTAAGTAAATAGTACAGGTGTTGGACAGATATGAAGATGATACATGAATGACTAAAGTTTGGGAAAATACTGATTATTGAAAAGATTATGGGCTTTAAGAATCAGATAAATCTGGGGTAGATGCAACTCTATCACTCACTGGCTTTTGGGATAAACCAGAGCAGGTTACATACTCTCTCTGAGTCTGATTTCCTCATCCAAAAAAGGGGTGGGGAGAATGAGGATAAAACACCTCCTCCCAAAGTTGCTGAAAAAATTAAATGTGATCATCTAACATACCTAGCACAATAGATGCCAGTACATGTTTATTTCTTGTATCAGAATATCAATTGGAAGTCATATCATAGAAGGCCTCTATGTTTTTTTGTTTGTTGTGGTAGTGCTGTCTTTTTGGTAGTTGTGGAAAATAGGAATAAAGATTGTTTTACTTTGAGGAATAATTGGAGAAACGAGAATAAAGACTACAGAAACTTAAATTGTAATGTACAGTTGGCTTTCACATGAGAGGGTTTATGTTAGGGCAGCCTCTGGTTCAGGGGTTGACAGAGTCTTTCTGCAAAGGGTCGGCTATTAAATATTTAGACTTCACAGACCATATACAATCTCTGTTGCATATTCTTCGTTTGACTGTGTTTTTTGGGGTTTTTTTTTACAATCCTTTAAAAACGTGAAAGCCCTTCTTAGCTCATGTGGCCATGCAGAAACAGGCCATAGGCTGCATTTTGCCCGAGGAGCAGAGTTTGACAGCCACTACTCTAGTTTTATGGGTAATGTGATGCAGGGTCATAGGAGCATAGAAACTCTTCCCTGTAGCCAGCAGTTTTGATGGCATGCCCTTGTTTGCTTATGTGTATTGTGATGATGTGGTGGATGAATGCCTCTGACCCAGACCTGTTTAGGTTAAGATAAAGGAAAAAGATGATAGAGTTTCCTTGGGTCTTTACAAAGGGCTTAATCTTGACAGAAAAGTAAGTAAATAGGCTTACCCACAAAAGGGAGTCTAGAATCCTTGGATGACTAAATTGAATGACTTATCTGACTTCCCTTTCTAAGATTTTCTTAAATCCTTGGCCTAACCCAGAGGTTGGCAAACGACAGCCCACATGCTGCCTGTTTTTGTATAACCAGTGAGCTATCTGCAAGCTAAGAAGAGTTTTTACATTTTTTAATGGTTAAAAACAGATTATTCTAAATATTTTGTTGGGGGGATTTGGGGAGAAAAAGCAGGGGGGAAAAAAAAGGAAGATTGGCAACAGTTGTTAGCTCAGGTGCCAATCTTTAAAGGGGCCAGCCCGGTGGTGCAGCAGTTAAGTTCGCATGTTCTGCTTTGGCGGCCTGGGGTTCACTGGTTTGGATCCCAGGTGCGGACAGGGCATCGCTTGACAAGCCATGCTGTGGCAGGCGTCCCACATATAAAGTAGAGGGAGATGGGCACGGATGTTAGCTCAGGGCCAGTCTTCCTCAGCAAAAAGAGGAGGGTTGGCAGCAGATGTTAGCTCAGGGCTAATCTTCCTCAAAAAAATAAATAAATAAAAATTTTCAAAAAAGTTCATAATCTTTAAAAAATAAATATTTTGTGACACATGAAAATTACATGAGATTCAAATTTCAGTGTTCTTACATAAAGTTTTATTGAAAGACAGCCACATCCATTCATTTAGTGTTGTCTGTGGCTGCTTTCATACTACCTCTGCAGGGTTGAGTAGTTGCAACAGAGATCATATGGCTGCAAAGACAAATATTTATTCTTTGGCTTTTTACAGAAAAAAGTTTGCCAACTTCACGTCTAACACATAATTTTTTCTTAACTGGAGGACGCTAGCTGTTAATATATTTCTCTTTCTCCATGATTATACTTTCTCTAGGGGTGGGGTGTGGAGAAGGGGAAATTTGTGACTGTGGTATTGCCACTTCTGTGCTTTGAGAGGTAGGAGGGCAGAGGGTAGAACAAACTTCTTAAAGACATACATGACATCTGGAATAGTCAAGAAGAGGAAAGGTTAAAACCATGGAGGTTCCAAATAGGACGCTGACATACAGCTAAGTATGGTCCACCCAAAAGACCCTGGGGACAAGACTAGAAGCTGTTAGAGCAGTGTTTACCTAAATCTAATATGGAAGATAATTCTCCCTATCTTTGGAGAAATGAGGTAAAAGAGGAAAGAACGATGTTTTCTAATTCTCCACATCCTCTTTTTGACCTTGCACCCCTGCAGTCTAGCTATTCCAGGAAAATTATCTTTAATACGCAGAGGTGGTACCTTGATCCAAGAAAGCTTTGGAACCACTTGCAGTAATCTTTACAAAATTGTCCCAGTTAAAGTTATAATACTCCAAAAGCAGAGTTGGTTTCAGTTGCCTCAGATCCTTCTCGGAATGAGGTGTGGGATATACATTAATTTAGTCAAAGTGTACTACATTCTAAATTATTTCACTGGTTAAAACATTGGAATGAATCCCGTTTAAGTATTTTATATTTTTCTAAAACATGTAGAAAATATGCATAGTTTTGACTAGAAATAGCTATAATAATGTATCTCTGCAGAGTTTAATACCTCAGTAGTGTAATTTATAATTATAACCTATTCTGATTTCTTTTCAAATATTAGGTGTCCTAGTTGCCTATGAAGGTTTACCACTTCATCTTGCACTGTTCCCCAAACTCTGGACTGAGCTATGCCAGACTCAGGTAAAGAAAATGAGTTTTAGATGATTTGGTCTTTCATCTCATCTGACCACGTGGTCAGTGATGTTAGGAACAATGGGTTGAAAACTGGCTGAATTGGGGATGTTGCAGAATCTTTATGGGTAAAATATGATTAATGGAAATAATAACTATTAAGCATTGGGCATCTAGTTGCCCTTTGAGGTTTTTTACTTCAGAAGATTTGTATCACAGAGGATATTCCAAATAAGCTCTATTTTATAATGGAATTCCTCATTTATAGGTCAATCTAAGCAGTTGTAGTGAGTCTAAAATAGGGAGATACAGGGAAAGAAGACATATGGCACTTCTTACTCTTCCCTCCCCTCCCCCATTCCAAAAGCTCTAGCAGAAACCATTTCAGCAATCTGTCCTTCACCTCTGCTTATCTGCTACCTCAGAGCAGTTTTTCAAGAGTCTAATGCATTTGTCTTAACAGCAGTCTCAAGAGTAGAAAACACTGTACCCTTCCTACTTAAGTATCTAAGAGCCAACCCCTTAAAATAAAGTGGGCACCTGAAGAATGCTTGTTAAATTGTGGAGGGAGAATGGTGGGAAGAGGAGGAGAAACCAGATTGGTCCTAAGGTTTGGCTCATCCTTTGGCTCAGGCATAAAGCATCCCCACTCTAAGACCCTGAAAAAACTAATGGTTTCTTGCCTGGTGATGAGTTTAACCTTCCTTAGGCATCAACTTTCACCCATGTTGTAGTATCTGAACTGCTTGGAGTCTGGTCCAGCCTCCTCCCAGGGCCGGTGGTGCTGTATATTCTCTTAATGGATGTGTGTCACATGGTACTGTAATCGTCGTCTATCTCCTTGTCCCAGACTGTGAGCTCCTTGAATCTAGAAACTTTATCTGAGTCATCTCTATTCCCTGAAGAAAGGTCATTTTGTTTTCTAGAGTAGGAATCTTTGAAAGGCTAGTGAACGTTGATCACATAGGAGACTTTCAGAAAATGACACTGGTTGATCTTGAGCTGAGTAAACTGGATTCAGTAAATTGGAGCAGATGTCTGCTTTTTCCCTTGCCGCCACTGCTTCTGCTCTTTTCATTCGTCTTGATTTGGGTAGTTGCTTTTTCTGATTTCTGTACATCACCTGTTGCTTCCCTATTGCTTTATTTACTTCTGCACTCTGCTTCTCCCTTTACTTGGCTTTTTCCCCCACAAAATTCACTATCCCCCAAAACTTCCCTTAAAAGAAAGCCCCTGCCAGCCCTATAGAAGCAGTTCTCCTTTGCAAGAAACATAGGCAGCAAGCCTGTGACTGGTAGAATAAGGCTGATTTTCGCAACACCAGGGATCTGATGACCTGGAGTCCCCATCCTACTTGACTGCGAATTTCTTGGGTGGCCTCGAGCAGCTGACTTACTGCAGTTGCATACTCTAAGAAAACAGAAGTATATACGTGTACACACTGTCTAAACTTTGTCCTATTTTTTTTAAAGTCTGTTTTGTCTTCCATATAAATGATCTATTGTTAAAATAGACATTTAAATAATCTAGGGACTGTATTTCCTTAAAGACATACTACTTGTGTTTAAGAGCCATGACCATTTGAAAACAGGAAAACCAAATTTTAGTAGAATTTCTATATATTGGGACCCACTAATTCTCTGTGTGAGATAATTAGGAAAAGAGGTTTGCGGTTTATCTTTGCAATATTTATGGGGGAAAAAGGTATTTACCAAATTACTGTTGCTAATGAGATTATAAAGTAAGAGTTTTAACTCATTTTAGAGACTAAATTTAATTCTTTAAATTTGTCTTTTCTCTACGTGTAGTTTGGTTACCTATTATCCATTAATTGGTCCCATGAAAACATTCACAATCCTATTTGTTAGTCTTATTTGTCCCGTCTTTAACTCTCATAGAGCTAGATGCATTTCTTTTAAATTTCTTTTAAAACATATTTGTTCAGTTTTGCCATTTTGACTTTTTACAAGTCTCTTCCTCTAACACTTACCCATAGTTCAAGTTAGTAATGTTTTAATTTTTTGGGAAGACAGTTGCTATAACTGAAGTTTAGTAGACTGAGTTAAAAGTGGCTTTTCCAGTAGGATCTAAAGTAACTTTAGGTGTGCCTCATAAGCAGCGTGTTTAAGGTTTGTAGTTAGTTCAGTGCTCAACCATTCATGCTTCTTCTCCCCGCTTTAGTCTGCTATGTCAAAAAATTGCATCAAGCTTTTGTGTGAAGATCCCGTTTTTGCAGAATATATAAAATGTATCCTAATGGATGAAAGAACTTTTCTAAACAACAACATTGTCTACACATTCATGACACATTTTCTTCTAAAGGTATGTTGTACTTTGGAAACTCTGCATGTTATTTCTGATTAGTTAATGGTTGTGTTTTCATTATGTTGGTCTTCTGGAGATTCTTTTTTAATCTTTTTCAGGTTCAAGGTCAAGTGTTTTCTGAAGCAAACTGTGCCAATTTGATTAGCACCCTTATTACAAACTTGATAAATCAGTATCAGAATCTACAGTCTGATTTCACCAACCGAATTGAAATTTCCAAAGCAAGTGCTTCTTTAAATGGGGTAAGAACTATGAAAGGGAATAACCATGTACTTCAGAAGTTCCCTTAAATCAACTGTAAATTTGGCCTTAGTGTCATTTTACTATAGTAACTTTAATATTCAAACTTCACAAGTCATATATGATGAAAAAACTAGTCTTTTAAAATGTGTTCACTATGCCTTTGGTGTATGTAGCACACACTTTGCTACCTTAGAAGAAGACATGAGGTAATGTCATTAAATGTTAAGGGCAATAAGACCACTAAGGGGAGACATTCCTTTTATTTCTACTTGTTTACATTTCTTGAAATACTACTTGTGATGTTTCTGTTGTTGCCTATGGTTCATAAATAAGTGAAACAATCAGATTAACGATCTACTGATTATAAAGCCAGTTAAAACTAGGAAATCAGTTAGTTGCCTTGTATAGACTCCCATGATAGTCGTGTTACAGAAGAATAGAACACACTGGAAAAAATGTGCTAGCATGTGTCCAGCGTAACAAAATGCTTAGAGGCCAGAAGAGATGACAGAGCTGAGGAAGACCTTACTATTTGTGACATCCTTGAGAAACTGAGATTTCTGGATTAATAAAGCCTAAATTTCTCATGGATCGTTCAAGGTTTTTTAAATTCCTGTAAGTTTATTATTGATTTTTTTTTTTTTTTCCTTTTCCATTTTCACTAAGTACTATTTGAGTCTGTAGTCTGACTTGATGTGGTGCATAAAATACTGGTAGGAGTGACTTGGAACCAATGAAATATAGTAGTATCATAATGCTGGCTTTCTAGTTTTAGCATTCTTCTAAAAATGCTAGAGAAACCAGGATGGATTCCTGGAAAAGTAAACAACTGTATCAAAATGTTGGCTTTGGAATTTGAAATGTTCACATCTGGGTTTCTCTAGGACCTGCGGGCACTTGCTTTGCTCCTGTCGGTACACACTCCCAAACAATTAAACCCAGCTCTAATTCCAACTCTGCAAGAGCTTTTAAGCAAATGCAGGACTTGTCTGCAGCAGAGAAACTCACTCCAAGAGCAAGAAGCCAAAGAAAGAAAAACTAAAGGTTAGCTTTATGGACTAATATTACCTTGAGGGTGGGAGAAGGGAAGAATATAGTTGGTGTAACTGACTTTACGATAACTGTATGTTCAAATGCTGAAAACAAAATTGCCTACAAACACCCCAGTGTACTGTGAGCTGAATGACTCCTTTCAGAGAAGTTTGTTTTGACGTTCATTTCCACAGATGATGAAGGGGCGACTCCTGTTAAAAGGCGGCGTGTGAGCAGTGATGAGGAGCATACTGTAGACAGCTGCATCAGCGACCTGAAAACAGAAACCAGGGAGGCCCTGACCCCAACCAGCACTTCAGACAACGAGACAAGAGACTCCTCAATTATCGATCCAGGAACTGAGCAAGATCTTCCCTCCCCTGAAAATAGTTCTGTTAAAGAATACCGAATGGAAGTCCCATCTTCGTTTTCAGAAGACATCAGGTCACAGCATGCAGAACAGTCCAACAATGGTAAATTTGAAGACTGTAAAGAATTTAAAGACCTCCCCTGTTCCAAGGATCCTAACCTAGCTGAGGAAGAGTCCGAGTTCCCTTCTACTTCTATCTCTGCGGTTCTGTCTGACTTAGCTGACTTGAGAAGTTGTGATGGTCCAGCTTTGCCCTCCCAGGACCCTGAGGCTGCTTTATCACTCAGTTGTGGCCATTCCAGAGGACTCTTTAGTCACATGCAGCAACACGACATTTTAGATACCCTGTGTAGGACCATTGAATCTACGATCCATGTGGTCACAAGGATATCTGGCAAAGGAAATCAAGCTGCTTCTTGACATTAGATGTAGCATGTCTACTTTTAAGGTTCCCCCCCTCCCCCCAATGCTGTTTGTATAAGTTTTGCTTATTTCTGTTTTTGTGCTTCAGTTTGTCCAGTGCTCTCTGCTTGAATGGCAAGATAGATTTATAGGCTTAATTCTTGGTCAGGCAGAACTCCAGATGAAAAAAAATTTGCATCTTCAGTATACTTTCTAAAGGGCAATCAGATAATGGATATGTTTTATGTAATTAAGAGTTCACTGTAGTGGCTTTCATTTAATATGGCTGTCTGGGAGGAACAGGGTTCCCTGGCCCTGTACAATGTAATTTAAACCTACAGCATTTTTACTGTGTATAATATGGTGTCCTCTGTGCCAGTTTTGTACCTTATAATAGAGGCAGATTGCCTCCGATCGCTGTGGTTCTTATTATCAAAATTAAGTTTACTTGTATACGGAACAACCACAAGAAATTTGATTCTGTAAAGAATCCTCTTTAGCTGTGGCCTGGCAGTATATATAAATGGTGCTTTATTTAACAGAATACCTGTGGAGGAAATAAAGCACACTTGATGTAAAAATAATTGTTTTATTTTTATTGACATGACTGATTGCTATTCTGTGCACTTAATTAAACTGATTGTGATGACTTTTCATTTGTTTACATACGTTGCTTCAGTCTTCTCAGATGAAAGTAATGAGAAAACTGTGACTGGGGGGAGCACTTACCCATCATATTCTAGTTTATTCGAACTATTTAGTGGCAGTCCAAAAAGTAACTTAATCCCCATAGACTTTTCAGTCCTCTCCACCCGGAAGTCAATAACTGTTGCAGGGAGAAGTCTAACAATACAGCCAACTCGCCCTCACTTCAACATACTCCTGAATGCAGCACGCCGCTGGCTCACTACCTAAGAGGTGCACACCTTAAGAACCCTGTGGTAAAATAAAGGAATAGTATCAATATGCCGTTTATTTTGTCTTCCTGAACTTAAAACTACAGCTGGAAGGAAGCTTGCCAGGACAAGCTGTAGCCTGGGAAACGTCAGCTGTCTGTACTCAGGGGCTCAGTCTGTTCCCAGAGGAGCATCTAAGGGAGATAAGGTTAATACCTAATTTCAGGTAATTTGCTGCTTTTAACTCAATACAGAGTCTAGTCATAGTACAGATTCAAACAAACAGTGCTTTAAATTCTGTATAAGTCCATGGATTTCATCCAATATAAATTAAGAGTTTGTTTTCTTTTTTAAAAGGAATAACAGGTAAACCTGACACTTTCTGCTTAGAAAAAGTAATGCCCATATAAAATCTAACTAATTCAACCATTTAGGGTGGTCAGCTGCAATAAACCTTTTATTTCTTCAAAATGCTGCTTCTGCCAACAGAATTTCATGTTCTCTTCTTTACAGACAGGAACTCCTTTACAGTCCAATTGTAATTCTGTTTGCCCTGGAATAGGCACAAAATTCAGTGCAACTGTTGCATAGTGTTCTGGAAAAAAAAATAGGAAGCTTATCACTGCATTATGAAAAGGAACATTTATCCATATAGTACTACTACTAGCTTTTCACAGTGGGGGAAAAACAGCTTGAGTGTTTTTGGACTCATAACTAACAAAGGTACTAATAACATACCTTCTGGCCAGTTCCGACACCTCCATTTCATGACAATCTTTTTATTTGTTAACTGAAACAAAAGGGAAATTCCACTGAAAACATCTTTTAAAACTTCCTACAATATTACAACACAGAACACCAAATCCTTCCGTTAAAACCCCTACATACTAAAAGTAATCAATGAACAACATACAGTCCCACTTTCCAGTTTATATGCCAGCACCATTGAGAATTCATCGTCCCTGATGCCAGAATGTCCCTAACAGCAGTAACATCAAGGATAAAAGTATGGTAACAGTGGTAACTAGAATAACTAGAATGTCAAGGATGAGGCAACTGACATTTGGCAATGCAGACCCTAGTGATTTAGGTAGCAGAAACCTGAAACTTCTAGACCAAGAATTGGGAGGAATTAACACTGGTTTCTTCTAAAACCATAAGCGTTTGCACAATTATGTGAAAACTAAGGCTTCATCTTTATCATTACTTGTTATATATGTAACTTTTTATTTGCTCTATAACCAACTTTATAAAGTTGTCAAGTTTCTGTGAGCTCAGATAAAAACCCAAAGCAAGTTACAAACAGCATGGATTAAAAAAAGCAGCATTAACCGAAAGAAGACTCAGTCCCGGCTTAACTTGTCTTTAACCCTAAGATTACTTACCAATTCTATATATTCACCGGTGATGTTCCCATCAAACATCTGGAATTTCCCTCCCTTTTCAACTTCTAATACAGCAGGAGATTTAGAAAATTTTTGCACCAACTAACCAAGCAGAACATACAGTAGACATGTTATTCCAGCACATGCTATCACCTTTTTAATCTAAAGTATTAATACAACAGTTACTGTGCTTTGGGGTTTCTTTTTTTCAATCCTGAATACATAGCTTTTACTTACAGCTTTTTCTACACTCTACTTCTCTTTCAGAGGGAGAAAACTCAGTAAATTAGTGTATCCCCTAAATCCTGATATATTCCCCCCAAATGCCCATCTTTTCCCCGCTCAAATTTTTCAGAAGCTATCCTAGAGACTTCTATCTCCATTATTCTAGATTCCTTCAATCAGAAAAACAAGGCCATATAGGAAACCAAAAACCAGCCCCAGTTCTGAGTGGCACATCTCCCCATGTCAGCAATTAAGAACCTAGCCTGAGAAGTAACTTACGTCCTTCACAGTAAAGATGCTGTACAGCTGTTCTGCAGCTGTGTCAAACAGTTCTGTCATGTGCACTGCCACAGTGGGAATCCTTACCCCCAACGCCACTGGAGATGAGGCCTGAATCTTGAGAAGAAGTTCCAAAGGGTAATTAGCATGCCAATAATAAAACACCAAATGCCACATTACCACTTCCAGACACATGGAAACAGCATGAAAAGCCACTTAGCACCATCAGTCCTGGTCTTTACTTTGGAAAAAGAGCTGACTGTTCCTATTAGCATTTTAGCTCTGTTCCACCCCCAGGCTATGGCTTCATACTCGACTCCTACTTGGACATCTAAATATGGCCCAGAGAGCATAAAGATGAGCAGATGAAGGACAAGAGCACTTCTCAAGCCCAAAGGGTGTCAATCTGCCACCGCCAGCTTCCAAGAACACAATCTAAAACCTCTCAATCCAAAAGTCTGGACAGAAGGTTCTTCCATTGTGGTATGTGAACCTCAAAGTCACCTGGTTTTGTAATCTGTTGTCTACCAAAGAACGCTACCTTTAGAACACTGCTGTAAACTAAATTCAATATTCAGCCCACAAAAAGCCCTGTTTACACATTCCCTTTCATCAAGGATGAAAGTCTCATTTCATCATTTCCAAAAAAAGTGGCAGGGACGCAAGGATGGATGAAGTGGCCCTCCTTGCTATCCTTTACAGTTCATCATGGAAGGGCTGTTTAGAGCTCTGAAGCATTCTCATTGCTCACCTGCTTTCCCCTCCCTACGTACTGGCCACCAGAGGTCATACCTGCAAGGGATTCACACTCAGTTTCCTTTTAACAGTCAATTCCTGGGTTGCCATAGCTTTCGTTGGTAAAATCATTCCCATTGTAAATTCTACAAAGAAACATGGGAAATGGTTTTAATAAAGAACTTTTTTCCTTTTCAGCACAAATAGTAAGGCAGAAACCCAAAACAGCAGATAAGAAAATAAAACTATTTTTAAAAAGAACTCCTGTCATTTTGAGAATTTCAAGACCATTCTGTTTTCTTTCATATAAAACTAATCATTAACAACCTGAGTTCCACAGTAACAAATGCTTTTTGTTTTTTTCCAAACGCCTTTTATCTAGTCCTTGATAAAATAGCAAAATTTTCAAACGTTCTTTTCCAAAAAGTTCAGTTTTATACAACTTAACTAGTAGTAGCTTTATGGCCTTCACCTGCCGTTAAAACCAGGCACTTTGTCATTGCTTCACCATCACCCTCACAAAACTTACCTCACAGTATTCAAGGTGGTGGGCCAGCCACATGTGTGGTTTCGTGGAAAAAGTGACAACCCTAAACCCTTCTATGCTAACACCTAGATATTCAGGTAGCAGAGTCCAGAAATGAGGTATAGACATATGGGCCCTGCTGGCCATTCTGCCTGGAAGGTGACTTTTCTAATTTAGGGAAGACAATAACCTCACTTTCGTGCACTGTAGGGATTATCTAGATAAATCTCAACTACACCTGTAATACCTGCAGTCACTTTCATTCATTCATTCAACAAAGATTAAGCACCTACTATGTGCTGGAGATAGAGCAGTACACAAGACAGATACCTTTCATGCCCTCATGGAACTTATAGTCTAGCAGGGAAGACAGACATTAAACAGGTAATTATACAAACAACTGATTAAATAATTGTCATTCCAGAAAACTATTAACAATTCTGTAGGCAAAATGGTTCACGCTGTGTACAATACTGATAATCACCAATTATGGTCTTATTCATGACTAGCTCTCAACCCTCAGACTACACTTTAGCCTGCAGCATAAAGAGCTGTTTCTGGAGCCGTAAACATCAGCCTAACCTGGGAATCCAGAGTACAGAGCATAACTTGGGTAAACAGAAAAGGGACCCTCTGGTTCACAGGAATGCTTTCTTTACCCGTCTTAAGTGCCTTCAGGTAATCTCCAAGGGCCTCCTTGACCCGGGCAGTGCCTGCAGTCTTCATAAGATCCTTCAGTATATCCCCATCTCCTTTCTTTTTACTCACACTCACCTACAAATCAGAAAAATACAAACCTAAGAAAAACCTGGTTTGATGTATTCTTTCAACTGGGACATATGGATGAGAGAAAAACTGTGATGGTGAGGGAAGAGGAAGAACTAGATATAAAAGGGATGTAACAAGTTTCTTCATAATAGTTTAAGAAGATGTGAGGGTTTTTTCATCAAGGGTCCACTGACTGGGTTGATGGCCAAATCTTGAATGGACTTCTTAGATCACAAACCTCTTAATTTGCATGCAGAATTTTATGTGTATATGTACATATGTATTATATTGATGACGAAGTCCATGGCTTTTATCAGGGTCTAGAAATGCGCTGTCAGAATGGTAGCCACTAGCCACACATGGCTATTAAGCACTTGAAATGTGGCTGGTCTGATTTGAGATGTGCTATAAGTGTAAAATAATATACATCAAACTTTGAAGACTTAGTAGGAAAAAACAATGTAAAACAATCTCCATAATTTTGATATTAATTACATGTTAAAGTGGTATTTTTTTATATTTTGGGTTAAATAAAAAATATTATTAAAATTAATTGCACCTGTTTCTTTTAACTTTTTTAATATGGCTACTAGAAAATTTTAAATTCCATAAGTGGCTTGCATTATATTTCTACTGAACAGCGCTGGTCTAGAACCCAAAAGCGAGCGTAATTAGGAAATTCAAGTTCCCACATAGCATGGCCTTGAGCTACACGTTTTTGGCAGGGAGGAGAATTGAGGAGGAGGAGGGGGTCGGGGAGAGAGGAGGGATAGGAGGGGAGACGAGAGAGAAGGGGGGAGATGGAGAGGGAACCATCAAAATGCTGCTCTGGGGATGCTCTGTGGTCCTCCTTCTCAGAATGAAAAGAGGTGTTGGTTTGAAATCCTATGAAGTCCCTACGATTCAGTTGAGCTGGGCCTGGTCCCAAGTCCCAGTTCCAATCTAAAGAGTTTATTCTGTAATGCTACCAAGGGCTGAATCTAAAAAACCAGTTTAATATGCTGATGAAAAACTTCTCAGCTAATGGATCTAAATAAATATAGCCAAGTGAAATCACAGCCCCAGAGTATAGCAAGCACGTGTCTGAAGAGGTGTCTGAGACAGCACCACTTTCATGTTATTTTATAACCTTCAATAAAGGCTAGTCACAGACGTTGCTCATTATGATTTAGTTTTTATATCTTCGAAAGCCTTCACGTTGAATACATGCACCAATTAAAAAAGACCCTTTGTCAAACTATCTTCGTTTGGAAAATTTAGCTGCTGTACAAAAGGTCTCTCCCGAGAACCAAGCTTTCAGCTTAAAAAGGGCACTAACTGAAAACCAAGCTTGAGAGTTACACAAGGCTCCACCTCCCAAAGAACTAGGAGAGCCAGTCAAAAGCAACACATACTAACTAACCAGTTTACAAAAAACCATGAGATATAACCAAGGGAGATCACAGCAAAGAGAATTTTCACTATTAAAGGGAAACAGCAAAGATACAGGGGAAGGAGAAACAAACTCCCATTCACCAAGCTGTGCATGCAGACTGAGCACTTTACAGTACATACACTCGTTGATCTGATAACACCCCTGAAAGATGAATTAACCCCGTTTCACAGAAGAGGAGGCCTTGGAGGGTGCAGTCACCTGCCCCACACCTGGTCCTTGGGGGCAGTCTAGGGCTTCCTGGGCTTACCCTCGTTCCTATACCACTCTGCCCCACACCTCATGCTGCCCCCACATCACGGCAATCCTTCTCGGCAAACGAGCCCTCCACAACTCACCAAAACTACGGCACAGGAATCACACAGTCTGAGAAACAGTTTTTCAAATGCCCAACATCTATAGCAGAAGCTTAATTTAAAAAAAAAAGAAGAAAGAAAAACTCCATCGGATGCCTCACCTCGGTGTCATCTATTTCATTTTCTTCAGAAAGGCTGGGTATTTCAACCAATCCCTTGTGCTTCACACCAGATTCTTTAATTATACCTAAAATGAGCAAAATGTGTTCTTCAATTACAAAGTCACAACCAGATTATGCAAAACTGCCGTGCCTAAGTGAACAGCCCACCCTCCTCACAGGAGGCCACCACTGCTGGAAACAAGGCAAGCTCAAGGCTTTACCACCACACAAGTGCCAAAACTGACCCTGTTCTCCTGGCCCACATCAGAGGTAAGCAGCCAAGACAGTGGGGCAGGACCTGGCCAATGCCAGGTGGAAGCATGTGGTTGGAGCAAGCGAGTCTGTAACCAATGTTTCTTTTTTCCTCACCCGATATTCTTTACCAGGTCAAAGCAGGATGAAGAAGAGTCACAAACAGGATGGAAGGACAGAAAAGGACAATGAGTTTTAACCATGGAAAGAGTGAGGGGAGGGAAGTTGTAGCTTGGGAAGTTCTGTGTGGACTCCATGAAGCTGGATTTCTTTCAAACCAGAGTGTTGATTTCAGTGACAACATCAGGATGGCAACATAAGTTATTCCTGACTCTCCCTCACAAGACTAACTAGCAGCTATCCATTGACAAGACACCACTGGGAAAATCCCAGAACCCAGAGGTGAGGCTGAGGCACCCTCCTGGACAGAGACAGAGAAGGACTGTGTTAGGAGGGGAGAAGTGGTAACTCTGACCAAATCGCCCCTCACCCGGACCAACCAGAGCCACACTCAGAGGGCCCCCCAGTGGTTTCTCCAGTGTGAAAAGAGAGCACAAGGTGGACATCCAGGCTCCTCAACACTGTCGGATGCTTCCTGAGAGGCCCACTTGGGTATCACCTCACTGGGACAACCAGGAATCAGATAGAGACAGAGAAGTGGGGCAGGGCTTTCAGCAACCAGTGCTCAAATCTTGGTGGACCATGCTCCTCCTTCCAGCAATACATGAGCAGAGATCCCAGCCAGCGACTCTGCCTATCTGCAAAGCCAAGCTGGTAGCCCTATCTGGCCAGGGAGCTCAGCTGGCAATTCTGCCCAATTTGGGTCCCCAGTCAACTGGCTGAAGCCAACTTTGGAGCTCATTTGACTGCCCCACCCGGTGAAGGAAGCAAATTCACAGCCCCACTCAACTGCTGAGCATAGCCTCCAGTCCTGACGATCCAGGAAGCCTGACCAGAGAACCTCGGCAGCCACAAGAGCCCATCCCTACAACCCCACTTGGAGCCAAACCAGCAACCCTCCCCAATTGTTGAGCATAGCCTCTGGCCCTGCATAACCAGGGAGCCTGAAGAGTAACCCTAATCAGCCTCTGAGCCCAGCCTACAGCCCTGCTCTATTGCTAAACACTGCTTGTAGCCTCACCCAGACAGTGAGCCCAGACAGCAACCCCACCCAACTGCAGAGCACAGTCTCTAGCCCCACCCAATGGCAAGATACAGCTGGAGGTCCCTTCTGACCAGAGCGCCCAGCCAGCAACCTTGCTCAACAGTGGAGCATAGCCAGCAGCCTACTTGATCAGGAATCCACACCTGCAGACCTGCCCAACTTCAGGGCACAGTGTGCGTCCCTACCTGATGGCAGATCACAGCCTGAGGCTAGGTATGACCACAAAGCCCTACCTGCAGCACCACCTAAACAGAGTCTAGCCAGCGGCACCATCTGGTCAGGGAGCATAGCCTGAGACCCCATTCAATCAGGAGCAATTGTTGAGCCCAGCCTGCAGCCCTGCCCAATCACAGAGTACAACCGGGGCACTGCCCTGGCAGGGAACACAGTCAGTGACCCTGCCTGACCAGAGGTAATTGCAGAGCCCAGCTAGTGGCCCCACATGATGGTGGAGCACAGCCACCAGCCCCGCCCAATCAGAGAGCCCACCCAGCAGCCCACTTAAACATGGAGCCCAGCTAGCACACCCACCCAACCACAGAGCCCCTGCAGCAATAATGCCCACCCCCAACCTCAGAGCAAGGGCAGTGGCCCCACCCACTGGAGACCCTGACAGCAAGCCCTGTCCATCCATGGATGGTACCAGCAGACCTGCCCAGTAACCCAAGCTGAGCTCAATGTTGAAGGTCTCTCCCTGCTGAAGCAAACCTGTAAAGTCTGGAAGACGAGACCATTTATTTATATGTGCAGACACCAATGCAAGGAATCAAGGCTCAGGAAGAATCAGGTAAACGTAACACCACCAAAGGAAACTAATAAAGCTCCAATAACTGACCTAAAGAAATGGAGACCTATGAACTATGGGACCAGGAATTCAGAATAAACCTCTTAAAGAAGTTTTAACTTAAGTTCTTGTGAACTACAAGAACACACAGACAGAAAACTAAATGCAACTGGGAAAACAATGTGTGAACAAAATGAGAAGTTCAGCAAAGAAATAAAAACCACCCAAAAAACCCCAAAACAGAAATCCTAGATTCAAAGAATACAATGACTGAACTTAAGAATTAAAGAGAGCTTCAACAACTAATTTAACCAAGCAGAAGAATTAGTGAACTAGAAGGCAGGTTATTTGAAATTATCCAGTCAGAAGAACAAAAGAAAAAAGAATGAACAGAATGAAGAAAACCTCCGGGACCTATGGGATACCCATTAAAAGAAACAATATATGCACTACAGGAATCCCAAAATGAGAAGAGAAAGAGAACACAACAGAAAGTCTATTTAAAGCAATAATGGTTGAAAACTTCCCAAACCTGGGGAGAGAAATGGACATCCAGATACATGATGACCAACAGACCCCCAAATAGGTTGAACACGAAAAGGGTTACACCAAGACACATTATTATTAAGTTGTCAAAAGTCAAAGTCAAAGAGAGAACTTTGAAAGCAGCATGAGAAAAGCGACTCATCACATATAAAGGAGCTTCCATAAGGCTTACAGGCAGATTCTGCAACAGAAACTTGACAGGACAGGAGTGGGACGATATATTCAAAATATTGAAAGAAACGACTGTTGACCAAGAACACTATACCCAGCAAAGCTGTCCTTCGGAAATGAAGGTGAAATAAAGACTTTCCAAAACAAACAGAAGATGAGGGTGTTCGTCACTACTAGACCTGCCTTCCAAGAAAGCTAACAGGCATTCTTCAAGCTGAAATAAAAGGATGCTAATTAGCATCATAAAAACACATGAATGTGTAAAACTCACTGGTAATAGTAAATATATAGTCAAAGTCAGATTATCTATCATCGCAATGGTGCTGCGTAACTCACAACTCTACTTTAAAAGTTAAAAAAAATATTAAAAATAAATATAACTCCAATAATTTGTTATTGCATACACAATATAAAAAAGATGCAAACTGTAATATCAATAACCTAAAATGTAAGAGAGGAAGCATACATTTCTGTATGCTATCAAAATTAAGTTATTTTAAATAGGATGTTATAAATATAAGATATTTTATGTAAGCCTCAGGATATCCACAAAGGAAAAACTTGTAGTAGATACACAAAAGATGACGACAAAGGAGTCAAAGCATACCACAACAAGGCAGCAAATCACCAAGGAAGATGGCAAAAGAGAAAGTAAGGAACATAAGGCCTACAACACAGTCAGAAAACAATTTACAAAATGGCAATAGTAAGTCTTTACCATCAATAATTACTTTAAACATAAGTGGATTAAATTCTCCAATCAAAAGACAGAGATTGGCTGAATGGATTAAAAAAAAAAAAAAAACAAGATCCAACAATATGCTGCCTATAAGAAACTGACTTTAGCTTTAAGGACACACATAAACTGAAATAGAAGGGATGGAAAAAGATATTTCAAACAAATAGTAACAAAAAGAAAGCAGAAATAGCTACACTTATATTAGACAAAATAGACTTTAAGCTAAAAATGGTCAAAAGAAACAAAGAGGGTCACTATATAATGCCAAAGGGGTCAATTCATCAAGAAGATACAACAATTGTAAATGTTTATGCACCCAACATTGGAGCACCTAAATATATAAAGCAAATACTAAGAACTAAAAGGAAAAGGAAGCAGCAATACAATAATAGTTGGGGACTTTAATACCCAACTCTCAACAGTGGATAGATCATCCAGACGAAAACCAATAAGGAAGTAGCTGATTTGAACAACACTAGACCAAATAGACCTAACAGACATACAGAGAACACTCCATCCATCAGAATACAAATTCTTCTCAAGTGCCCACAGAACATTTTCCAGGATAAATCACGTTAGACCACAAAACAAGTCTCAACAAATTCAAAAAGATAGAAATTATAATAAGTATCTTTTCGAACTACAATGGTATGAAACTAGAAATCAAAAACAGAAAAGCCAGAAAATTCACAAATACATAGAAATTAAAAAAAAAAACATCCTGAATATCCAATGGCTCAAAGAAATCAAAAGGAAAATTTTTTAAATATCTTGAAACAAATGAAAATGGAAATACAACAGACTAAAACTTATGGGATGCAGCAAAAGCAGTTCTAAGAGGGAAGTAGGTGGCAATATACACATACATCAAGAAAAAAAGAAAGATCTCAGAGCTTCCAGGTTGGCAGGCGTGCCTGGAGAGCGCACGGAAGCTCTGCACCCTTTCCCCATACCTTGCCCTGTGCATCTTTTCCACCTGGCTGTTCCTGAGTTATACCCTTTTATAATTAACCAGTAATCTAGTAAGTGGAAAAAAAAAAAAAAGCTCAAATAAAGAATGTAACTTTACAGCTCAAGGAATTAGAAAAACAAGGACAAACTAAGCTCAAAGTTAGCAAAAGAAAGAAAATAATAAACAATCTACAGATTCAATGCAATCTCCATCAAAATTTTGATGGCATTTTTCACAGAAATAGAATAAATAATCCCAAAATTTGTATGGAACCACAAGAGACCCCTAATAGCCAAAGCAATCTTCAGAAAGAACAAAGCTGGAGGCATCATACTTCCTGATTTCAAACTACATTACAAAGCTATAGTAATAAAAATAGTACGGTACTGGCATAAAAATAGACACATAGATCAATGGAAGAGAATGGAGAGCCCAGAAAACCCACACATATGTGGTCAATTAATCTACGATAAAGGAGCCAAGAATATACAATGGGGAAAGGACAGTCTCTTCAATAAGTGGTATTGGGAAAACTAGGTAATCACAAGCAAAAGAGTTAAACTGGAGCACTATCTTATCTTATACGCAAAAACTAACTCAGGGCCAGCCTGGTGGTGCAGCAGTTAAGTGTGCACATTCCACTTCGTCAGCCTGGGGTTCGCCGGTTCAGATCCCTGGTGCAGACATGGCACCGCTTGGCAGGCCATGCTGTCGTGGGCGTCCCACATATAAAGTAGTAGAGGAAGATGGGCACGGATGTTAGCTCAGGGCCAGTCTTCCTCAGCAAAAAGAGCAGGATTGGCAGCAGATGTTACCTCGGGGCTAATCTTCCCCCCTCCCCAAAAAAACAAACCAACTCAAAATGAATTAAAGATTTGAATGCAAGACCTGTAACTATAAAACTCTTAGAAGAAAATACAGGCAGTAAGCTCCTTGACATCAGTCTTGGTGATGATTTTTGGATTTGACACCAAAAGCAAAAATAAATAAGTGGGACTAGTCAAACTGAAGAGCTTCCACACAGCAAAGGAAACTACCAACAAAATGAAAAGACAATCTACTGAATGGGAGAAAATACTTGCAAATCATATCTGATAAGGGGTTAATATCCAAAATATATAAAGAACGCATATAACTCAATGACAAAAAATAGACAGTAAGATTAAAAAATGGGCAGAGGATCTGAATAAACATTTTTCCAAAGAAGACATACATGGCCAACAAGTACATGAAAAGGTGCTCAACCTCACTAATTATCAGGGAAAAACAAATTAAAACCACAATGAGAGAACCTCACCCATGTTAGATGGCTATTATCAAAAAGAAAAGAAATAATGAGTGTTGGTGAGAATGTTGAGTAAAATGAACCCTTGTGCACTGCTGGTGGGAATGCAAATTGGTGCAGCCACTATGGAAAACAGTATGGAGGTTCCTCAAAAAATTAAAAATAGAACTACCCTATGTTCCAGCAATTCTACTTCTGAGTGTATATCCAAAGGAAATGAAAACACTAATTCAAAAAGATATATGCACCCCCATGCTCACTGCAGCATTACTTACAAGAGCCAAGACGTGGAAGCAACCTAGATTTCCATCGATGGGTGAATGGATAAAGAAAATGTGGTGTATATATATATAAAATGGAACATCATTCACAAAAAAGAAGGAAACCTTGCCATTTGTGACAACATGGATAGACACTGAGGGCATTTTGCTAAGTGAAACAAGTCAGACAGAGAAAGACAAATACTGTATGATCTCACTTATACGTAGAATTTTTTTTTAAAGTCATAGATACAGAGAACAGATTGATGGTTGCCAGAGGCTGAGGGTGCAGTGAGCAAAATGGGTAAAGGTGGTCAAAGTACAAACTTCCAGTCACAAAATAAGTCAGTCATGGGGCCGTAACGTACAGCACAGTGACTATAGTTAATAATACTGTACTGTATGTTTGACAGTTGCTAAGAAAGTAAATCTTAAAAGTTGTCATCACAAGAAAAAAAGAAAAATTTGTGGTCTGGTGGTTAAGATTCCGTGCTTTCACCACTGCAGCCTGGGTTCACTTCCTGGTCAGGGAACCACACCACCCGTCTGTCGGTTGTCACACTGTGGCAGCTGTGTGTTGCCATGATGCTGAACACTATGCCACCAGTATTTCAAACACCAAGCAGGGTCACCCATGGAGGACAGGTTTCAGTGGAGCTTCCAGACTAGGAAGAAGGACCTGGCCACCTACTTCTGAAAAAATAAAACCCAACAAAAACCCTATGAACGGCAGCGGAGCACTGTCTGATATAGCACCAGAAGGTGAGAGGACGGCACAGAAAGATCAGGCAGGGCTCCACTGTGCTGTACACAGGGTTGCTGGGAGTCAGAATTGACTCAACAGCACTAACAACAATAAAAGTATGGTGATGGATGTTAACTAGACTTAGAGTGGTGATTGTTTCATGATGTATATGAATATCAAATCATTATTTTGTATACCTGAAACTAATATAATGTTATATGTCAACTATCTCAACAAAAAAAGAAAAGAAATAATAAAGATTGTAGAAGAAATGAAAGAGAATAAGAAAACAATAGAAAAGATTAATAAAACTAAGAGTTGGTTCTTTGAAAAGATAAACAGTATTGACAAACCTTTAACTAGACTAAGAAAAAAAAGAGGGCCCAAATAAGTAAAATTATAAATGAAAGAGGAGACATTACAACTGATAGCACACAAATATAAAGGATAATTATACTACAAACAATTACAGGCCAACAAACTGGACCACCTAGAAGAAATGGATAAACTCCTAGAAACACGTCACCTACCAAACCTGAATCAGGAAGAACTAGAAACTCTGAACATACCAATTAAGATTAAGGAGATTGAATCAGTAATCAATCAAAAACCTCTCAATAAAGAAAAGCCCAGGACCAGATGGTTTCACTGGTGAATTCTACCAAACACTTAAAGAATAATTAACACCATTCCTTTTCAAATTCTTCCAAAAACTGAAGAAGAGGGAACACAGGCAAACTCATTTTACAAGGCCAGCCTTACCCTGATACCAAAGCCAGATAAGAACACTACAAGAAAAGAAAATTACAGACCAACTATAAGACACTGATGATGCAAACTGAAGAAGACACAAATAAATGGAAAGATATCCCATGTTCATGTCTTGGAAGAATTAATATTGTTAAAACATCCATACTACCCAAAGCCATCTATATATTCAATGAAATCCCTATCAAGACCCCAATGGCATTTTTTACAGAAGTAGAAAATACAATCCTAAAATTCAACAGAACCACAAAACACCCCAAATAGCCAAAGCAATCATGAGAAAGAACAAAGCTGGAGGCATCATAATTCCTGACTTTAAACTTTACTGCAAAGCTATCGTGATCAAAACAGTATGGTATTGGCATAAAAAAAATCAAGACCCCCATGCATACAAAAATCAATAAACCCATGCATACATGGTCACCTGTTTGACAAGGCAAGTATACTCAATGGGTAAAAGATAGTTCCTTCATTAAATAGTGCTGGGAAAACTGGGTATTCACATGCAAAAGAATGAAATTGGACCCGTACCTTAGACCACTCACAAAAATGAGCTCAAAATGTATTAAAGACTTAAATATAAGACATGAAACCATAAAACTTCTAGAAGAAAACAAAGGGGAAAAACTCCTTGATGTTGGTCTTGGCAATGATTCTTGGATGTGACACCAAAAGCACAAGCAACAAAAGCAAAAGTAAGTGAGACCAGTCAAACTAAAAAGCTTCCACACAGCAAAGGAAATCATCAACAAAATGAAAAGGCAACCTACTGAATGGGAGAAAACATCTGCAAACCTTATCTGATAAAAGAGTTAATATCCAAAATATGTAAGGAATACAACTCAATAGGAAAAAAATAAATAATCCCATTTTTAAAATGGGCAAAGGAGGGGCTGGCCCCAGGGCTGAGTGCTTAAGTGTGCACCCTCCGCTTTGGCAGCCCAGGGTTTGTGGGTTTGGATGCCAGGCACAGACCTGGCACCACTCATCAAGCCATGCTGTGGAGGCATCCCACATAAACTGGAGGAAGACTGGCACAGATGTTAGCTCCACTGCAGTCTTCAAAAGTAAAAAAAAAAAAAAGAGGAAGATTGGCAACAGATGTTAGCTCAGGGCCAGTCTTCCTCAAAAAAAAAAATAGGGCAAAGGATCTAAATAGACATTTATGCAAAGATATTCAAATGGCTGACAGGTACATGAAAAGGCGTTCAACATCACCAATCATCAGGGAAATACAAATCAAAACCACAATGAGATATCACCTCTTACCTGTTAGAATGGCCATTACGGAAAAGAGATGAGCACTGGTGAGGATGTGGAGAAAAGGCAAGTCCAGTGCACCACTGGTGGGAATGTAAACTGCTGCAGCCACTACGGAAAACAGTACGAAGGTCCCCCCAAAATTAAAAATAGACTTACTATATGATCCAGCAATTCCGCTTCTGGGTATATATTGAAAGGAAATGAAATCACTATCTTGAGGAGACATTTGCACCCTTTTGTTTACTGCAGCATTATTTACAGTAGCCAAGACATACAAGCAATTGAAGTGTCCATTGATAGATGAATGGATAAGAAAATGTGGTGTACATATATTATTATTTTACATATATATATAAACTACATTTAATATATTATATGTAGTTAATATACATATTACATATTATTCAGCCATAAAAAAGAATGAAATCCCTCCTTTTGTGACAACATGGATGGACCTTGAGAGCACTATGCTTAAGTGAAATAAGTCAGAGAAAAACAAATACTACATGATCTCATTTATATGTCTAAAAAACCAAACTCACAGAAACAGAGAGTAGCTTGGCAGATGCAGGGGAGGAAGGTGAAGGCGGCCAAGGGACACAGAGGGTGCCAACTTTCAGTCACATGCTAAGTTCTGAAGACGTACCGGACAGCATGGCGACGACCGTTAACCATACTGCACTGTGTATCTGAAAGCTGTCAAGAGGGTAAATCTTAAAAGTTCTCAACATACACACAAAAAAACTGTAGCTGTATGAGGTGATGGATGTGTTAACTAACCTTATTGTGGTAATCATGTCACAATATAAACACATACCAAATCAACAGACTGCACGCCCTCAACTTAGAGAATTATATCTCAATAAAGCTGGAAAAAATGAAATTAAAATTTAATTGAAAAAAGAAAAACAAGACCAGAGTGTTGCCTCCTCCCCAGCGGGTCCCACTTGCCACCTCTGGGACTCACCGCTGAAGGAGAAAGCACAGGGGGTCAGGGCAAGCCCTGTTCAGCCTGCCCTCTGGCTGCTGCCTGGAAGTGGCTGGGTCTTATCTTGCAAAGGAGCTGGTTGTTGCTTTGAGCTTAGGAAGATGGAAGACATACAAGGCCATGAGCTTCCTCTGGGCCCTCAGAGCTGAGTGGGGAGGTGGGTGGATAGAGGCCAAAGGTCACCTTACTGGTGGCTGCTCTCTAAAAAGGAGCTGACTCCTGGGCTAAGGCCCAAAATTTAACACAGTGCCATCCTCCAGGACCACATCTCTCCCTCCGTCCTCCTCTTCCTTCATCTTCACATCCACGGTTATTTCAATGAGTATTTACTGAGCATAGACTGTGTACCCAGCCAGCAGCTAGGCACCACAAGAGACATTTATTCATTCAACCAACACACAACATTCTAGACAGTGATCTGGGCCTGGAAACAAAATCCATCAACCCCTAACCAAAAGACAGGAAGAGTGGAAACAACCCAACATCCATCAACTGATGAAGAGATAAACACAGTGTGCTTTATCTGTACAAGAGGATATCCATCCAACCATAAATAGGAATGAAACCTGCTGCAGCATAGATGAACCTTGAAAACATTACACTAAGTAAAAGAAGCCAGTCACAAAAGACCACTCTCTCTGATTCCATTCATATGAAATGTCCAGGACAAACAAATCCACAGAGAGAGAAAAGAGATTAGTGGCTGCCGAAGACCCAGGGAGTGATTGCTAATGGGTCCACGGTTTTTTGGGAGTGATGAAAATGTTCTAAAATTTATTGTAGCGAAGGCTGCACAACTCTGTGAATATACCGAAAACCACTGAATTGTGCGCTTTAAACGGGTGAACTGTATGGGATGTGAAGCATATCTCGACAAAGCTGCTATTTTAAAAAGATCTCTGCCCTGATGAATGGGGGGAAGAGGGGGAACCAGAACAATAAACAAAATACTTAAGGAACCATATATAGTACACCAAATATCAGTGCTTTGGGGATAGATAAAGCAGGGAAGAAAGACAGGACAAGGAAGGGATCTGCAATTTTTATAGGATGGAGACAGGTGGCTTCGATCATGACAAAGACCAGAAGGACTCGAAGGAGCCAGCAGGCAGCTATCTGGGGGCAGAGAGCTCCAGGCAGCAGGTCCAGGAAACTCCAGTGCTCACAGTGCCCGGCAGACCAGAGTCCCCTGAGAGCAAAGAGCTCTGAGCAGCTGAGTGCTGGGAGAAAGGGAGCCCCCTACTCGTCGGACAAAGAACTCCAGGTGCGGTAAGGGTGTCCGGAACCACGAACACCAGTTCAGGGGCCAGTCAATCCCAGGCCCACAGCAGGAGTTCTAAAACTATCTGCCGAACGAATGAATAATGACTCAACCAGCTGTGCGCCAAGGCTGCCTCTAGCCCTACCTGTACCCTGAGGCACCATTACCTTTCCAGCTTAGTTTGATGTTCCACTCATAGAAGAAAATCAGCTTTCCTTTGCGGCTGCTGCAGGAAGCCTCGCCTTCCACCTGCTTCAGCTCACTGATCTCACAGCGGCCAGCTTCATTCTCCACAATGATGCCCACCAGGAGCTCATGGAGCTTCCCCTTGGACCAGCTAGTGGCATCCCGCTCTGTCCTGCCAGGGACCAGAAGGGCAGAGCCATGAATGGAAGCCCCAGCTAATCTCCACACGCCCGGCCTGGGGCAGCAGGGTAAATGCCCAGACCCGGCCAAGCCCAGCCCGAGTCCTCTCAAGTGGCCTTGAGAGGCCTGCCACGCTCAAACTTACACACATGCTTCTCAAACCAGCTTTCTACCATATATTTTTTAATCCTCCTCCTTGGTTCCTTGAGCCCGGCGTCCACTAGGTAAAGTAGTACTTTGGTTTAAAAACACTGGCTCATTTTGGGGGAAGGGGGTCTAGCAATCTCATCCGTTGGAAATGGATGGGCAAAGCCTGAGCCATAAAAAAAGGCACTAATGACTGAAACAATTTTAATCATAACAAGACAAATTACCAACAGTTTTCACACATATATTATCTCATGCAATCTTCCCAAGTAATGTCCCCATTTTAGGGAGTAGAAATGAGCGGAGAGTAATTCATGACCTATCCACGGCGACAGGACTAGGAAAGGAGAGGTCAGCTCTTCTGAGCCCCAGGCTAGGGCTCCCCCAGTAAAGGAGCCCCTCACAGGCTGACAGCTTTGCTCCGCCTTGGACCTGCCTCAGCATCACCCTGATGGCCTGGAGGTAACAGAGCCCTCAGAGGAGCAGGACAGAGAGCATCACTTTCTGAAGCTCTGGGGGAGACCCGGCGGCAGAAATCAGCCCCCGTTCCAGATGAGGTACAAAAAGGATGGGTAACTTGTTCAAATTCCTAGAAGGCAGGGCTCACAAGAAGCCCATCAAGTTAGACGTAGAGTTGAGATCCAATTCCTGTTCTTTCCACTACACACACACACACACACTCTCTCACTCTTTCTGGCTCCCTTTTAACTCCCAGAAACATCCAGAGGGTTGGATGTGGAGTGGGGGAAGAGAAGGGAAGCTCTTAAGGTCATAGACTGTCCAAGTTGAAGAGAGAGGCCAGAAGTCATTCCTGGGGTCCAACCCAACTTCCAGAAAGAGGAAAGGGAAGTCCCAGAGCCAGTGCAGGCAAGATCCCAGGGCTCCAGACTCTGGGCTCTCCCAGACCCTGAGGCTAACGAGGAGCCGCTCTTAAAGCAGCTGGGGGAGCGGAGGGGGAATCCTCTGCACCTGTGCAGGTCCCGCCCCACGGCGGGATCCCCGCGGCCCGGGAAACGCCCCGAGAGCCCCGGCCTCCCTCCCCGCAGGGCACGGGGCGCCGGGGACTTGCAGGGGGTCCCCACCGTCCCGCCCCGCGGCTCCGAAGCGAAGAGGCCGGGAGCCGCCTCCCCGGCCCGGCCGCCGCCCGGCCGCACCAGTGCCAGTTGTTCACGTTGGTGCCGTCCTCCCGCTCCTCCACGATCCAGCGCGGGTCCCCCTGGCCCCACTTGGCCATGCCTGCGCGGCCGGCGCGACCTCGGCGGAGAACAAGGAAGGGCCGCGGCGGCGGCGGTTCGGCTCAGTCCCCGACGCTTCCGGCCTCCGAGCCCGGAACGAGAGCGCTCGCAGCGCCCAGAAAGTGCCAGAAATCCCCGCCCCATGCACCGCCCCGCCCAGCCGCGGAGCTCCGAGGGAGCCGGGGCCGGAGACGGGCTCCGAGAGGCGGGGTCGCGGGGCGGGGCGGGGCGCTGCAGGGGCGGGGGAGTCTGGGCCCGGGAGGCGGGGCCCGGGGATCGGCGGAGGGCGGGGCCCAGAGACTGGGGGCGGGGGCCGGGGAGAGGGGTCCGAGACCCCGAGCTGGGGAGGGGAGATCCGGGAGGCCGGGGGAGGTGTGTTGGGTGATCCCGGCCCCGCTGCGGGACTCGCAGATGCAGGGACCAGGAAGGGAGGACCTCGGCCCCCTCCTAAAGGCCGAGACGCCTCTCAAGGACTCATTATTGTTGCTGCAATGATTCTTTTCAGTGCTAGCGCGCCGGGCGGCGAGAAAGAGGCGCCTGAGAGCGGTACTGGGGATGACGACAGGAAGCGGCTGTCAGGCTGTCACTGACCGCGCTAACTGTATTTAGTGACCCTGGTCCTCGAGGCTACGACCCAAGCACTTGATCACTCTGTCTGCTGTGCGACCGACTTGAGGTCGGGGCGCGCCCGCGGTGTGAAGTGCTCGCCGCCGAGCACTCCCTCTTTCCACCACACGCACGTTTTGTCTGAAAGTTCCCGGAAAGTCGGTGCGCTGTGGTTCTTGTGCCTTTCCCACCCCTTTCCAAGCGGCACGAGCTCCCAAGTTCCCAGTTACTTCAGGAAGTACTATTACTACTACTATTCATGTAATAATCCTTTGTACAGGACGAAAGAATGTGATTTCAAGCCTATATTATTGAAGCTTGATGCAATTTTACAATAATTAAGTGGATATTAATGATTCCTTTAACGAATTTTCACCTTCTAGCGAAAACTTTGCACCAACCATTTGGAAAATGTTACTCAGGGGTCTGCGGATATTAACCAGCAAGGAGAACGGGTATGACAATGAAAGGGTGGAAGTACCTGACTGTTGAGTTGCCCTTGGGTGACCTGCCCTTTGCCTGTGGTCTGTGCTGGTCAATGAAATAGACTGTCTGGTGGAGAACATTTTTCTCCTTTTGTTTACTGGAGTTATTACATCCCAACATCATTTTCCAAAAAGCTATGACAGTTATGTAAACAGACTGCTTCAAAGCGTTTTGACCCCAAAACAAAATGACATTTTGATTTCACCTTTTACTTTACTTCACCAAAGGCATGGACAGGTAACACAAGATATCCAATAGAAAAGAATGGCAATGGCACCATTTTCTTGTGGATTAGTTGTTCATCTTTTATCCAATTCTTAAAGAATATTACTGATAGAACGTTTCACGGTAGGATTTAGAGCTAAAGTATAATTGGTACCTGGGGGAAAATAAGACTTACCAGAGAACTTACAAAGACCGAAGCTAGAATCACTAAAATTTTATGCAGACAAAAAAATTTTGTAATGTTTAATCAAAAAGAATTTATCCCAATGGAAATAATTTTATTAAAATGTAAATGGAAAATGTATTCCATGTGAATAATTGATCAAGAATTAAATTGGCCTAAAAGAATTTGCTCCGAAAAGTAATCTCACAAAGAAAATCTTCAGAATTAATGTAATTATTATTAAAATATTTGGCTTTAAAAAATTGAGTCAAGGGTCTCAAAGAGATATCTGTACACCCATGTTCATAGCAACATCATTCACACGAACTAAAACGCAAAAGCAACCCAAGTGTCCATCCACAGCTGAATGGATAAGCAAAATGTGATAGCTACCTACAATGGAATATTACTCATCCTTAAAAAGGAAGGAAATTCTGATTTATGCTACAACATAGTTGAACTTTGAGGTTCATATTGCTATTAATGTGAATTCAGCATAACATTATGTTAAGTGAAATAAACCAGTCACAAAAAGATAATACTATGTGATTCCACTTATCTGAAGTATTTAGAATAGTCAAAATCACGGAGACAGAAAGAATGGTGGTTACCAGGGGCTGGGTGGAGGGGGACACGGGGCGTTATTGTTTTCTGGGTCTAGAGTTACGGTTTTAGGAGATGGAAAGATTCTGGAGATGGACAGTGGTGATGGTAGCACAACACTATGAATGTATTTTTTTTTTTTTAAAGATTGGCACCTGGGCTAACAACTGTTGCCAATCTTTTTTTTCTTTTCTGCTTTATCTCCCCAAACCCCCCCTGTACACAGTTGTATATCTTAGTTGCAGGTCCTTCTAGTTGTGGGATGTGGGACGCCACCTCAATGTGGCCTGACGAGCAGTGCCATGTCCATGCCCAGGATCTGAACCCTGGGCCGCCACAGCGGAGCACGCGAACTTAACCACTAGGCCAGAGCCGGCCCCTATGAATGGATTTAATACCACTGAACTGTGAACTTAATGGTTAAGATGGTAAATTTTATGTGTATTTTACCACAATAAAAAAAAATTGGAAAAAAAACCCTTAAATCAATGAATAAAATGTTGTTGGGGAAAAGGATATTCTCACAGTATGAAAGTATCACACACTCCACCTCACCCAGTTTACTTATTAACTACAAAAAGGAGAAGTGATCTTTACGAGGGAGAAATTTGGCGACTGACCACCTTAACCAAATGATCAAACTCAGCATCACCCGTAATGGAGCAAACTGACATGGATACACTATCACCTATGTGGTATTCCTGCCAAAACTGCTTACTCTGAATCTAATAAAGAGGAAACAATCAGAAATGTCCAAACTGAGGGAAGTTCTGCAAAATAAGTCTGGCCTAGACTCTTTAAAAATAAACATTTCATGAATGTCAAAAGAAGACTAAAGAGATATGACAACTAAATGCAATACATGATCCTAGACGAGCTCCTGGATCCAAAACAAACAATTTAAAATAACAAATTCAGGGAAATTTAAATTGCATTTCAGACTCCATATTGGATAATATTGTATCAATGTTCCATTTTCTGAGCGTTAAGTTTTGGTTACAAAAAAGAACATTCTTGGGGGCCGGCCCCGTGGCTGAGTGCTTGGATTCTTGTGCTCCGCTTTGGCGGCCCAGGGTTTCGCTGGTTTGGATCCTGGGCGCGGACGTGGTACCGCTTGTCAGGCCATGCTGAGGCAGCATCCCACATGCCACAACTAGAAGGACCCACAACTAAAATATACAACTATATACTGGGGGGAAAAAGCAGAAAAAAAAAAAGATTGGCAACAGTTGTTAGCTCAGGTGCCAATCTTCAAAAAAAAGAACATTCTTGTTCTTTGGAGATTCAGGCTGAAATATTTATGGGTAAAGTGTCGTAATGTCTGCAATTAACTCAATTAGTTCAAAGATGAAAACAGATAAAGCAAGTGTGGCAAAATGTTGACAAGTGGTGACTCAAGGTGAAGAGTATCTGAGGGTTCATTGCACCTTCTTGCAACTCTTCTGTAATTTTGAATTTTTTTTCAAAAAAATTGGGGGGAAAAATTTGAGTCAAAATATCTTTAGGGTTGGGGCTGGCCCCGTGGCCGAGTGGTTAAGTTTGCGCGCTCCGCTGCAGGCGGCCCAGTGTTCCGTTGGTTCGAATCCTGGGCGCAGACATGGCACTGCTCATCAAACCACGCTGAAGCAGCATCCCACATGCCACAACTAGAAGGACCCACAACGAAGAGTATACAACTATATACCCGGGGGCTTTGGGGAGAAAAAGGAAAAAAATAAAATCTTAAAAAAAAAAAAAAGATGAGAGAGCTATTAAAAAAGATATATATATATATCTTTAGGGTTAAAGCAGTGGGTTCCAGCCCTTTGTAACCATCCATTGCCAGGATGGGTAAACAACACACCACAACATTTATTGAGTATCTACTGCGTGTCCAAGTCTGCTCTATGCTGGAGCGACTACAAAAATGAGTAAGACATGGGACTCAGGCACTAGTGGAGGAGACCAGTGTGAATTCATCCTCATGGTAAATACAGTGAACCCTGGGAGCAGAGGAGAAAGTGCCTGCCTAGAGGAGTGTGGCGCTCGTGTAGGTCTTTTCTCAGAGGAGGTTTGAAGAGTGAATAGGACTCATGGCTTTAATAGAGGAAAGAGGACACCAGGCAGAGGGAGCAGCAGGTGCCCAGGCACAGAAGTGTGGAGAAGCACAGTACACCAAGGTGGCTATGACAGAGGGATGTAAGGGGGCAACAGGAGCTGAGGCTGCATGGGGGCAAATCGCCCCCATCATGAAAAGCCTCGTTTGCCCTGCTGAGGAGCTTGGACTTTGCTCTACAGGCAACGGGAAACCACGGAGGTGATCTAAACAGAGAAATTATGTGATCGGATTGTGTTTTGGGAACATCATTCTTAGGACAATCTGAACAATGGTCAGGAGTGGGATAAAAACTGGAAGGGGGAAATGAGATTTGTCAAGGTGGAGAGGAGGCGACAGATATGAGAGGTGTTTGGAAGTGGAATTGGTGAGTGGGTCAGACACTGGCATGCAGTGGAGGAGGCTTCTCTGTGACGGGGACTTTCAGCTCAGCTTGCTGACGTCACCCTGAGAGACGAGAAGGAAAAGAAGCCGGCAGAGGGCTTAGGCTATAACTCTGGAGATCAGCATTTAAGGGGAGAGCCGAGAAGATGGGGGCTGAAAGGGAGCACCTAAAGAAGGAGGAAGGAAACAAAGAAGGCGTTTCTGCGTGGAAGCCAAGGTCCGCGATGGAGGGAGTGGCCAGCAGTGTTGGGTATTGAAAAGCGCAACTAGGATAATAAATAGTTCTTTGGATTTGACAGCTAGAGATATTGTCCTTTTGCAGAGAGCAGTTTCAGTGGACGATGGGGGCAGAAGCCAGCTCACAGTCGACAGAGGAACGAAGGAAGGTGGAGACCCTGCTTTCAAGATGCTTGACAAGAATGAGTAAGAGAAATGGAGAGTAGCCAGATGGGGATATTGGGTGAAGGGAGATTCTGCCTTTTCTCTTCAAATGTTTTCATATGCAGATGGGGACTAGCTGAAGAGGGACAGGTGGTGGAGAAAAGCCCCGGAAGCAACGGGAGAAGAATCCAAAAGCAGCTGGGGATCAACCTGGAATAGAAAGACCCAAGGAGAAAGGATAACGATGGGTATTTCTATCCCAAGCTGGGTTTTGATCAGTTTGATTTGGGGAGGGGAAGAGGAGATGAGTTTAAGTGGCATCTTACCTGCAGCAAAGTGAGGGTGATGACGCTGACAGGCTTTGGGGGAAGTATGTCTTTTTTTCCCATAACCAATCTGCACTGGGGTCAGCTCAAATCATTTTCACTTTTTCTAAACACAACTAACGCCACCATACCTCTATGTCTAGAGAAAGGAGTTGAAAAGTATATATCCAGGATTGACTCCTATTAGCAACGAACTAGAGAATCAGGACTGTGATTCAAATTGCACATCGCAATGAATCTATGAGCTGCTAAGATTCTGCTTTTGAAGAAGTCACTATTCTAACTTGCTTTTATAATTCTGATGCCTATGCCTCACTTTGATTTGATTCCATTAATATTTATTGAGCCACCAATACACACATCTGCCCCAAGCACACGATAGCTCGTGGTGCACGGTGGGCAGTCATTTGCTCTCAAGCTGTTACCTTCACCAGCCAGCTGGCCTCAAGGAAGGAGCTCTTCCTCCTCTTTCTCTCAATGCCAGAGCTGTGCCTGGCACACAGAAGGCCCCAGGAAATGTTTGTTTGGATGACTGAATGAAACAAGAAATGAATATTTCTCAAACCTGTATGTTCCAATCTATTAATAGGCTATAAAATCAATTTAGTAGGCATCCACCATCATTTTTATCTTAATGAAATAGGTTAGAGTTTAAATGATCAAAGTGATTACATATGGTAAAGGTAAATATTGTTTCTTAAATCAGTGTCTGTGTGTGCGTGTGCGTGTGCGTGTGGTATGTTATGGTTATATTACTTGTTTTTGAGTTTGAAAGCCACTGCTGTAGCAAACACAAAGGCAAGGATAATAACTTACAACTAACTGTTGATCTGTCTTGCATACTGTAAAATGCCCAATGCCTAGCACACAGCAGATCTCAATAAATATTGGTTGAATGTATCAATTCATAGGAGTAAAAGAAGACATTCGTTGAAAGGAGATGAAAGGAAAGAACCGACTTTGAAGGATGGATAGAATTTTAACAGGTAGAGATGGGAGAGGTTGGTCCAGACCAAAGAAGAAAAGCACTAGGAAAAGTGTGAAAGTCAGGAAAGTAATTGGGGGGAAGTAGGATGGGCACAAAGCTGAATGGGCAAAAAGACTATAATGAGGACATATTGAGGAGGGGCTGAAAGCCAGTGTGAAGAGTCTTTTTACACCAACAGCAAAAGAAATGTGTGCTGAGTGTGTCTCCCACAGCAGTGTCAGATGACGCTGGCAGGCTCTGAAGCCCAATGCTCGGAGCCAAGTCGTGGCTCTGCCACTTACTTGTTGAGTGACCTTAGGCAAATTCCCTAACTTCTCTGTGCTTCGTCATCTGTAAAAGGGGGATAAGTGTTACCACCTATTGGCATTATGATTAGATTTAACTGCCAGTAACAAAATAGCAATAACACGATAATACTAAACAAGGTAGTCTTTTGTTTTCCTTTCATGTAAAAATAGGCATTCCATGGCAAGTGTGGAAGATATGCAATCATTAGGGACCTAAGCTTGTATCAACAATCCTCAACACATGGCTTCCACAGAAGTTCAAGGTGGCCGCTCCAGTTCCAACCAATACCTTCCCACTCCAATCAGCAGGAAGAAGAAAGAGTATGAGAAGGGTATATCCTCAACCCATAAGATACATCCCAACACTTCTGCTTAGACTCTATTGGCCAGCACATGTCATAGGCAATGTCCAGCAGCAGGGAAGGCTGGAAAGTGTATTCTTTATTCTAGTCTGCCATGTGCTCAGCCAACATTTGAGCATTCTGTTACCAAGAAAGAGGGAAGAATAGATATTAGCGGACAGCTAGTAATGTCTGCCACCTAACCTCATAGGTAGTGTGAAGTTAAAGGAATTAATACAACTAAAGTTCTTAGAACAGTTCCAGGCATGGAGGAAACAATAAATGTTTGGTTGTTTTATCCTCCCCTCCCGGGATGATCTTTACTCCCACACAACTCCCACCAGACTCCAAATATTCCTGAACTGACACTTCTAGCCTAGATTTCCCAGCCAAACCAAAGGTGACTCCTAGGGCCAATGTTGTCTGTCAAAGGAGTCCTGCTTCCTCCAGGCAACCTAAGTGTCCAGCAACAGATGAATGGATAAAGAAGATGTGGTACATATATACAATGGAATACTACTCAGCTGCAAAACAGAACAAAATCATTCCATTTGCAATAACATGGATGGACCTTGAGAGAATTATGTTAAGTGAAATAAGCCAGCGAGAGAAAGATAATCTGTGTATGACTCCACTCATATGAGGAATTTAAAACTATGGACTAAGAACAGTTTAGTGGATACCAGGGGAAAGGTGAGGTGGGGGGTGGGCACAAAGGGCGAAGTAGTGCACCTACAACATGACTGACAAACATTAATGTACAATTGAAATTTCACAAGATTGTAACCTATCAATAACTCAATTCAAAAAAAAAAAAAAAAAAGGAGTCCTGCTTCCTCCAGGAATGGTACCCTTGCCAACTCAGTCACTAATTAGGAGGATTCCACAGGTGACTTTGGCACGAATGCAAAAGTCATTCAGAGTATGGCAGCTGGGGTTGGCCCTCAATTACGCATCCTGCCCAGGAGATCTGAGAGGCACATTTTCCTCTATCACTTTCCCACCCTACTTTTACATAGCTTCTCTAATAGGATACAGACTAGGCTTCTGTAGCAAGAGACTCTTCCTGACCCCACTCCATTCCACCCAAAAGTGGCTTACACCAGTTGGAAGTTTGTTTCTCTCTCACTAGTGTTTCAGGACCAGTGTAGAAGCCTGAAGTATTGGGCTTTCAGATTGTATCTTGCTGCTCTGCCATTTCTGAGATGGCACCCTCATCTGCTTTGTCAACCATTCCATATTCTCACAACCACTTCCCTATTCTTACCTGCAAGAAGAGGGAACGATAAAAGGGGAGTGTGCTTCTCTCCTTTTAGGGCATGACTCAGAAGTTGCAGACATCACTTCTGTCTGTGCTCACCTCAATGGCCAGCACTTAGTCACGTGTGCTCAGATCGAATATGGGGGAGGGGACTGTTACTAAAGGAAGAAGGGTGAGTGGATATCTGGAGAATAACCTGCAAGCCCTGGCTCACTGCTCCTCCTGTTTTCCCCTGGCTTCGCTCTTTAGGCCTGTGGGCATCACCATCTATAGTCGTCCAAGGGCTCGAGGTGCTACTCATCTGTGACTGCACCCTGCCCTTGTCTCCAGAGCCCCACACTGCACAGCTCCAGAGGGCACCGTCCATGTTGTCGTCCACACTTCACATCAAGTCATGCAGTAAGGCAGCCTTGCTTGTCCCTCACGGCTGACTGGACAACCTGTTGACTCTATCTCCTATGTATTTCTTGAATCATTTTTCTTCATTCCACCCGACCCTGTTTTGCTCTGGGTCTTCACCTTTCATTGCTTGGATCTTTATAATGGCCTTCCTAATGGTCTCCCTGCCCCCCAGTCTCTTTCCCCTCCAATCCATCCTCCACTGCATCCACAACAATCTTTCTAGCAAAACCATTATAATTGCTCTGCTTTACGTTCAGTGACTGGCCACATCCACCCCCTTAGCAAGGCTCACTCAAAGTCTGGCCTGGCCTGCCTTTCCAGCCGCTCAACTTGAGTTGCTCCATCACCTGCACCCTGTACAGCAGCCATACTCTGGTGCTCCCCAACACCTCTGTGCCTTTGCACTTTCAGGACCCTCTGCCTGGTGACCCTGTTCCCCCTTGCCTTTTCCACCAAGACTTTGCTCTAATATTTCCTCACTTGCAAAACTTTCCTTGATGTTGCCTTCACCTCTCAGGGAGTCACACTCCCCTCTGCCAGTACATTATATCATAGCATTATAATCATATCATACATTTAAATAGCTCTGAAATCAGAGGGCATCTTCAATTAGTAGTGTCTTACAACTGCTCTTGACCTCTATTGAAGTCAAGTCCTCTCAGAGAGAATTTATATTTGTTTTTCTCAGTCACCTGAGGCAGCGTCAACCTGAGACTCTGCGGTAGACCTCCCCTAGGATGACCATCAACGACCACTGCCTCTTGGTATTCATGTCCTTGTGTATTCCTTCCCCTTGAGTGTGGCCTGGATCTAGTGACACAATTTCAGTGAACAGAATACAGCCAAAGTGATGGGATGTCATATCCAGGATTAAGTTACCAAAAGATTGCCCATCTTGTTGGTCTTCTCTCTCTCTCTCTCCCTCTTTCTCAATGCTTGACCTTGGAACCCAGCCACCAATCTGTGAGGAAACCTGGGTCATATGGACACACCATGTGTAGGTGTTCCAATGACAGCTCTTGAGTTGACAGCCAGCAGCGACTAGCACACATGTAAGTGAACAAGACTTTGGATGATTCCAGTCATAGCCTCCAAGTCTTCCAGCATCAAGGACCCAAACGTCATGGAGCAGAGACAAGCCATCCCCACTGTGCTCAGTTTGAATTCCTGGCCCACATAAACTATGAGAGATAATACATAATTATTCGTAATTTAAGTCACTAAGTTTGGGAGTAATTTGTTATGCAGCAAAAGATAGTTAATACATATATATGTCTGCATATATGTCTATGTATGTGTGTGTACATACCTATATTTCCTACCTCTGTCCACTGAAAAAGTCTAGAAACAATGATAAGCCAAGAGCAATGAGCACACCTAGTATGCAGATCTTGATTTCAGCATACCATTCTCCACTAAAGAAACAGCTGATTCCAGACCTGGGCCAGAAAAAGGACAATATGAGCTTGGAACATCTTGTATAGGAAAGTAATGAAGTGCTCAAGAAATAACAGAGATATGTCTAAAGGACATAAAAGCCAAGTTGGGGGCCCGCCCAGTGGCGTAGTGGTTAAGTTCATGTGCTCCACTTCGGTGGCCTGGGGTTCGAGGGTTAGGATCCCAGGTGCAGACCTACATATCGCTCATCAAACCGTGCTGTAGTGGCATCCCACATACGAAACAGAGGAAGACAGGCACGGATGTAAGCTCAGGGACAATCTTCCTCACACACACACATAAAAAGTTAAAAAACAAAAGACTTGAAGGGGCCCCCACTGGCCATATCTGGGAATATTTGAGCATCAACATAAATAATGATTTTAAGGCATTATAACCCATTGAATAAGACAGGAATCTAAGAGTTCGTACTGATATATTAAATGAATGAATGAGTAAATAGGAGAGACGGGAAAGCCTACCTTTCAGTAGAACGCCAACTAATATCATTTATCAATAAGTAAAAACTACTCATTACCTTTACATTAGAGAAATCTGACAGACACTATATTAACCAAGTGATAAAAATTAAAATTATACCAATACTTATGGGAGAAATTGACAGCACATGCCTCCTGATATGATGTACGAGATCACAGGACCACTTTTGGAATATTCCTACCAGAGACACATGACCTGAATCTAATCATGAAGAAACATCAGGCAAACCCAACAGTGGGGGGCATTCTACAAAGTAATTGGCCTATACTCTTCAAAAGTGTCAAGGTCAGAAAAGTCACGGAAAGTTTGAGGAACTGATCCAAACCGAAGGAGACTAAAGAGATGTGACAAATAAATGGAAAGCATTATCTTGAATTGAACCCTGGACCTATAAAGAATATAATTGGGACAACTGGCAAATTTTGAACAAGGTCTGTGGACTAGATGGGAATATCATATGGATGTTAATTGATAGTGGACCTGTGGTTGTGTGAAAGAATGTCCCTGTTTTCAGGAAACATGTGCCAAAGTACTAAGGGTGAATGATAGAGCATGTTTGCTTACTCTCAAATGCTTAAAAAACATGAATACAGGGGCTGGCCCGGTGGAATAGTGGTTAAGTTTGTGCACCCCACTTCGGGAACCTGGGGTTCACAGGTTCAGACTCGGGTGCCGACTTATGCATCTCTCATCAAGCCATGCTGTGGCAGCACCCCACATACAAAATAGAGGAAGATTGGCATAAATGTTAGCTCAGGGTCAATCTTCCTCACCAACAAAAAACCCCACAAAACCCAAAAAACATGAATACTTAGATATGGAGAGAGAAAACAATAATGAAAATGTGGTAAACTGTTTGGGGAATCTGAGTGAAGGCACACAGTTTTGTACTTTTCTCGCAACTTTTCTGTAAATTTGAAATTATTTCAGTATAAAATGTTCTTTAAAAAGAGGCCTTCTCAGTTTGTTATTGGTATTTTAACTTGGTTATTTTTTGCTTAACAGAAGTTTTTAAAAAATAGTCCAATTTATCAACTTTTCCCTTTTGGCTTTTGGGCAATGTGTCCTGCTTAGGGAGGTCATTTGAAGAAAGTCCCTGGGTCAACAGCTAATTAAAGAGGGAAAGTGGCAAGATTGATTCTATTTCTGCGAGAGAGGCACCAATGGGCATTGAGAAAGAAGTGCTCAACTTTTCACTGACTCCATAACTTAGGAGATGGAAATGGAGCCCGACAGCTATATTGCTCTGTTTATCTTCAGTTGAATTTCTGGCAAACACCTCAAATTCAACAAAACTAAAACCCAGCTAACCTTTTCCCTCAAATTAGTCACTGCTCTGGACTTTCCTATTTATGACGGTCTCTCAGCTATCCACACTCAGGAGTCATCTTTGCATCCTCCTCTTCTTCCTGCCACGTCTGACCAGAAAATGACGTTCCTTACTTTCTTCATATTCTGTGTTCTGCCACCTCCCTAGTCCAGATCCTCATCCTTCAAGTCTGAATTGTCAGTATAGCCTTCTCCATTTATCTTCTGGTGCTGTTCTTCGATGACCTAACCCTGGAGGAAAGTTCTCATGGACCCTCCCGCCACCACTATAGCCTTAAATTGTTTATTACATACAGTGTTAAAAATATGTAGAAACATAAAACTGGATATCAACTTCTTATCCTTAGAGCTCTCATTCCACTCTAAAACCAAAACAAGTTTACAAATCAAATACAAACAAAAGCGTAAAACTAATAAAACTCAAATTAGCATATAGTCCCAGATGATGTTCTGTTGACTGTTCTATTGCTCACCCCATAGTTGTGGCACTGATGGCCTTCTGGAAACCCGTGTGCCTGTACTATCATGGGCACTGATGGCCAACTTTCCCACCATTTTCTTCTTGGGACTTTTACAAGACCTTGATTAGTATAGTCAGTCACCAGGAAATTGGCCTTCGCTTTGACATAGATGCATCATTTACCTATGAACTCCTCTTCCACTCTTTTCTCATCAGCTTGTGACAAAGGAACTTGGTTTCATAAATACAGATGCAGATATGGGCAATGAAACCATGACATTATATGGGAATACACAGCTATAAATGGTCATCTAGATAAAATTTTATCTATTTCTTAGATTAAAATTTTAAATATTCATAGCAGCATTATTCACAATAGAAAAAACGTAAGCAGCAACCCAAACGTCTATCAACAGATGAATGGATAAAGAAAATGCAGTGTATACATAGAAATGGATTATCATTTAGGCTTAAAAGGGAAAGAAATTCTTGACACATGGATAAACCTGAGGACATTGTGCTTAGTGAAATAAGGCAGTCATAAAAGGACAAACACTGATGCCACCTACGTGAGTAGTCAAATTCATAGATACAGAAAGCAGACTGGTGATTGCCAGGGGCTGGGGTGAGGGAGTCGGGGGATGAGGAGTTAGTGTTTAATGGGTACAGAGTTACAGGTTTGCAAGATGACGAGAGTTCTGTGGATGGATGTCGTGATGGTTGTGCAATGTAAACGTACTTAACACTACTAACTGTGCACATATTATTGTACACTTGAAACCTACACAATGTTATAAACCAATGCTATCTCAATTTTTAAAAAGGGAAAAAATTGGTTAAGATGGTAAATTTTACATTATGTGTATTTTACCACAATTTCAAATTTTTTAAATATTATCATCAGTTAAAAGACCAAAACTTTTAAGTGCTTGCAGAGAACTCAAGAGGTCTGATTGAATATTTTTGTAGACCCCAGAGCCCACACTGCTTTAATCCCTTCTCCACCCTCTATCTCTAGCCTGGGAGCCTAAGCGACCTTACTCTGACTCCTCACTACACTTCACTGTTAACCTCTCAACTCTCCGCAGCGCCAACGTGCAGCTCCAGCTGACTGGTGTCCACTAAACTCAACCCACTTTCTCATTTCTTCGCGTTGGCTTGTGCCTTTCCTCATCTGAAACACACTCGTCTCTCTGCTTGTAGTATCCAATCGTTCCATTTGGTTAAGTCCCTTCTCTTCCTCGCCATGGGATTGTCTCAGACCACAGGGACTTCTCCCCATCAAAGGGTGTCAATACTCCCCAGTTAGCATTAGTCACACATTCTAAATTATTTTATCACTTATTCTCCTATCACTCAATAAATACTTATCGAGCATATGCCACATACATGACAATGTGCTAGGCCCCTAAATCAAATGCTATGTTTTCTACTTTTTGTCCCTCTCGTAGCCCCTTACACATTTCACAAACATTTACTGCAGTGGTTTGGATGATGTTATACTGGCCTGTACTGTCATATTCCACATACAGACAGCAAATTTTAAACTGCTGAAACAAAAAATTAATCTCAGGACTTGCCTAAAGTAACAGGATGTTTTGGTGGTGGTGGTAGGGTTGTTTTTGTATCAATCTTAAAAATCAGTTGTCAGTACAATAAACATTTCAGGACTGAGTTCAACAGGAATCATGTAGTGGGAGACCCTAGTCCTAGTTATTGGAAGTTTCCATGATGATAGCAGTCATGTCATTTGGTCATGAATGTCTGTGATCAGAGCATCAAGAGCACGTGCTGTTTCCAAAGTCCTCCCTGAATATGATTCACCTAACAGACATCTGCACCAACACAAATCATTTTATTCACACGTTAGAACAGTGTTTGAGTAGACAATGTTTTAAGGACACTTAATACAATCAATGTTTTGAACTCAGATTTGAATTAAAAAAAGTATATTCAAGTTCTGGGTATTTTACTTACAGAAATTTGCATGTAACCTACTTCTTTCTGCACAAAGATAAAATACTATGTGTATTTGCTTAATTCCCCATTATTTTGCTAGTTCAACATGATTTTGTACTCCCAGTCATTTCAGTGTGAGTCTAAGGTTACATTCTTTCACTCTCAGCCTTTTCCGAGCTTCATTTTCTCTCTTTATGCATTCGAGTATAGCTTCGAGATACAGGGTGGTCCTTCCCAAGGTCCACAACAATTACCTCCCTAGAAAATGTCACTCCTTTCAAAGGTCTTTTTTGGTTATCAACAACTGAAGGAGTTCCAGTGACTGGTATGGGTGGTTTTTGCAAGTCATCATCCTGCAAGAGAATGAGACAAACGTTATAAATGATCAATTTATGAATGCAACAAGCCCTTTTTTAAAAAGTATAGGTTATATGTACATTGCTAGTGAGAAACAGAAAAAAGCATTTCTAAATGATATATGACAGCAGTGATAATCCATCATGGTCCCATTTTCATATTTCTGTGGTTATAAAAGCATACGCTGACATATTCAAATAGCATTTTGATGGCGCGTTATCCTCTCTATGAAGCAGCCAAACCCAAGAGCCACTTGAATCATCATTCTGCCTCTGACTGGGTGTGAGTCTTGTGTTGGGAGGGCATGTGAATTGGTCTTATTAGGGAGCCCCAAACATGGAGCTCAAGAAGACCCTGGCAATGTCTGTGTGCTGTTGTAGAAGGAGCCTGGAACTAGAGCAGAGACACAGGGTCTGGTCCTGAGCTCAACCATGATGGAGGAGTAACCTTGAACAATTCTTCTCATTTTCTCATTTGTAACATAAGAGTGTTAGATCTCTAGATGATCTCCAAGGCCTCCTCCAACTCTAAGATCCTACGATTCTGAGAAAAGCAAAATGAAGGGGAAGTATTAAGAAAAACACAAATGTAAGAATGAAGAATTAGCAGGTATGTAGGTTTGGCATATGTAATTGGTTTAATAACATGAACTGAAAAGCTAAGAGGAATGGTTTAAATGACTGTGGACATTGTACTCCTTCCAAAGACACACCTAAGTTTTAGCCAAGACCACCTCCCATTACACCTAGCCAAGTAAATTACCTACTTTCAATCAAACGCATTCTAAACTGCCCCTCGAGAGTAAAAAAGCCCATCACCTCTTGAACATTTTCTCCAGCATTCTCAGGCTTTTGCTTCTCTTTTATTTTGGCCACCTCTCCATCCTCCACATCCCCTCTGTTTTCTAAGGGTGTGGCCAGCACTTCTTTACTCTGTCTCTGAACAAGAATGCCAGGCCTCATGGGTGCGAGAGTCCTAGGAAACCAATCAGCAGGGTTTTTAAAATTCATTTATCTTGGTATCATTATCACACAAAAAAATGGCTTTCTACCATATTCTACGACACAGACTTACTTGTCTTTGTCTCCTGAATTGTCTGTCTCCACATTAGCAGCTAAACAATCTTCATCTCTATTAGCATCTGTACAAGGATATTTTTCTGTTTCTTCATCTGTACTTTGGACACTGAAAATGAGCACACAAAAAGTTCAGAAAAGGAAGAATGGTCTTGATTTTAAGGCTTGGCATGGAACTTTAAACAGAAAATTAGCATTTCTAAAACCCTGAAATGGAAAAAGTAGATAGCTACAGCATTATTATTTGCTCTATTTTAAATTGTTTTATATTATTTCTAGATACATTTGCTAGTGTGACTTGAAATCTGATCCCAATTTATCAGCTTGGATTTATACCATTTAAATAAAAAAACCACCAATAAAAGGCAGATGCAAATGAGGCAAATTATAAGGAGGATGTAGAAAGTGATTGCTGTGGTTGCAAAGCTCATAGGGTTAGCTAGAAGACTCGTCCACTCTCACAATCACAGATTGTCCAAATATTCTTTTCCAGCCCAGTTTGAATGTAGTTCTCTTGTTCTTTAAGTTTTCTAGAAACAGAAGAATAAAAGGCTGTTTTCATTGTTGTCCTTTTGTTCAGCTTCATAAAAGATGCTCTGTTTGTTTCGGTGGCGTTGACTCACACTGGCTAATTTCTCTCCATAAATTGATAGGGGCTGAGATGGCTAGAGGGGAGACTGAGCTGGGACACGTGTGATCACTCAGCTCACCTCCCCTCATCCCAAAAACTATCAGAATCCAAAGGAGAGAGGAATTGGAGCAGCTGGAGCCAAGCCCAGTGCCCCATTCTTCTCTCTTCAGTGACATCACAGAATCATGGAACCATTGAGTTAGAGGGACCAGAGCACTAGCCCAACTGCACCCATCACCTGGAGTCAGGAGAACCATGAAATTCTCCTCTGAGCTGATGTCTGTCTGTCCTCTCCTCTGAGAGGGCTGGGGTGGAGGCCGCAAGGCACCACCTTGGCCACTCTTTGGACAAGGATTTTCTTCCTACTCTCCAAACCCTTTCTTCATCTGAGCCTGTTTATCTTACTACTTCTTTCACAGACAATGAACAATCAGTCCACCACCTTCTTATAAAATCTCTCTCTATAGCCTTGAGGTCAGTAATCCACTTACCTCCTAACGGTGCTCTCTCCAGGCTGAACAGCCCATATCCTTCTAATCCCCCATCACCGGACCTACTTGCTGGACACACACAAAAAAACCTGGCAGCTTTAGAGGCCATGGCTGAGGAAGCAGGAGCAGAAAAAGATGATCAGAGTAAAGACGACCCCTGGCCCCGATCTAACTTCAGGTGAGGAAGTGAGGCTCATGACAAGGAGGAGGAAGACAGAGCTAGGATTTTCTGAGAAGAAAAGGAGGGTACAAAGGAGTATGTTGCCAACTCTGTCTAAAAAAGCCAGAAGGTGAGCCCTGAGGGTCTTTGGGCTTCAGCGACACTGGCTCTCCTCCAGAAGGCCAGGGACCATGGCTTCTTTATATTTGGATACTCCACCAAATCAAGACTTACGAATTCCATGAATGTTGAATGAATTGTGATGTGTGTATGTGTGTGTGTGTGTGTGTAAACACAAGGAGAATTTGTGGGAGGGTTTAGGCCAAGGCCAATTCTACAGAATATGTGAAAGTCTGAGCCACTTCTGGCTGAGTCAGCTGAATTTTTGGACGCCTCCTCGAACCAAGGCTCCCAGGTGAAGACTCGGAGCCCATCTTACCCTCTGTAGTCTACACTGCTGCTAGCCTGAGATTTTAAGAGCCCAAATTTTCTCATGTCTCATGTACACATAAAGAATTTTTCTGGGAGATGGGAATATTTTATATTGATCTACTGATGGTTACACAGGTCTAGACATATGTGAAAATCCATCAAACTGTGTACTTAAGATTAGTGTACTTTATGCCCTCTACTATGTGGATATTATACCTGAACAAAAAGGAAAAAAGGGCCCATCCCCATGCCTGAATTTGAGTGTGTGTGGTGCAAAGAGTAGTGCTGGCCTAGAGCACATTGCTGCCACTTGGTCCTGCCTTTGATATGTATTATTCCATTATATGATGGTACTTCTATTTCTCCATTCCACTGTTGATAAACATTTGAGTTGTTTCCAGGTTGTGGCTATTATGAATAGTGCTATGAACATTTTTATACATATCTTTTGGTGGATATAGCACTCCTTTCTTTCTTTCTTTTTTTTTTTTTGAGGAAGATTAGCCGTGAGCTAACTACTGCCAATCCTCCTCTTTTTTCTGAGGAAGACTGGCCCTGAGCTAACATCTGTGCCCATCTTCCTCTACTTTCTATGTGGGATGCCTACTACAGCATGGCGTGCCAAGTGGTGCCATGTCCGCACCCGGGATCTGAACTGGCGAACCCCGGGCCGCTGAGAAGTGGAACGTGCGAACTTAACCACTGTGCCACAGGGCCGGCCCCAGCACTCCTTTCTGTTGGCTGTACAGAATGGCACAGACAGGTCACAGTTAGGCCTTAGAAGACACCACAAGACAGTTTCCCACATCAACTTTTTGGTATTGTCAGTCCTTAAACAATATGGAACAAATTATTTTTTTGGTTAATAACAACATTATTATTAATAATATATTATATAGATTATTATTAATAATATATTATAACATAATACTTATTATGTTATATTATTACATAATTATATTATAATATATAAATAAAATAAATAATTTCTATAATATAAAGATAATATTAATAATTTGTTAAACAATATGGAACAAATCATTATTCACCTTGGGAGGATGATATGGAGCCAAATTGTTATTTAAACTAGTAAATAAGGGGAAAAAGATCAAGAATTTTTCTGTTTTTCTTATATGATCTCTATCTCAGAGTAACCAAATGATGAGAAATTTCTCTCTAGAAAGGAGTTCTAAGAAACAGAAAGAGAACTATATTAGAACTTGAATATTATCATTTTGCAGTCCCTCATGCACAAATGGATCTAGGCATTGCTGCTAACATCACAAAATAGACAACCAGACACAACGTGTTCCGTAATGGAATTACACATCACCACCTATGAAGTAGTCTTACCCCACCGCCTTGAAAAAATTTGAATCTCAATCTGAACCAGCTAATGGAGTTATCAGACATAGATTCTAAAATAGTAATTCTTAATGTTCAAGGAAAAAAGACAAGACACCTTTGGCAGAGCACTGAAAGCTATAATAAAGAAATAAATGGAAATTCTAGAACTGAAAAACACAATAATAGAAATTAAGAATTCAATAAATGGGTGTAACAGCAGAAAAAGCACCTCCCATTAAAAAAAATTGATTACTGAACCACATTAAAATCAAGAAATTCTGTTCATCAAAACATTAAAGTGAAAAGGCAAGCCAAAGACTATTTGTATACAAAGGACATATATTCAGAATGTATGAAGAATGCCTATAAATCAATAAGAAAAAGACAACCCAATAGAAAACAGGCAAAAGACCTGAATGGCTACTTCACACAAGAGGATATCCAAACTAATAAATATAAATGGCAAATAAATTAAAAAATATAATTATAACAGACCAAGAGCTTTTGCTTTATTTTTAAAAAAAGGTTTCATCCATATTTCTGAAGCATGTGAATAACATAAATCATAATTAAATTTTTAAAAATACTTTCAAGACTAAGACAATTAAGATGATGGAAGAACACACACCTAATTGTTAATAGCAGTTACCTTCAGAAGGTGAATTTATGGGAGATTTTTCACTTTTTATATTGCACATTTCCAAGTTTTTAAAAAAGTTACTGTAGTTTTATTATTTTTGTTTTTAACCAATAACATTCACATGGTTCAAAAAGTAATAATACATTATAATGTATACATTGAGAAGTCTCTCACCCTATCTCTGTCCTTCCTCCCATCTGACAGGAAACCATGATTATTAGTTTCTTGTGTATCTTTCCAGAATTTATGGGGAAACAAGAAAGGATCATACAATCTTATTCTCCTTTCCTACCCAAAAGGCATACCTTATACACTGTTCTGCATGTGGGCTTTTTTCACTTAGCAAAATATTTTGGAGATCTTTCCATATCAGTACACAGGGAACTTCCTTATTCTTTTTCACAGCTGCATAATGCTCCATTGTGCATATGTACTATCATTTTTAAAATCAGTCCTCTGATCAATACTTGGGTAGTTTCCAATCTTTTGTGATTACAATCAACAACCTCATACATCATTTCATATATAAGCAAGTGTATCTACAGGAAAAATTCCCAAAAGTGGAATTGTTCCATCAAAGTGTAAATACAGCTGTGGGTTTTTTTTGTTTTGTTTGAGGAAGATTGGCCCTAAGCTAACATCGGTGCCAGTCTTCTATTTGGCATGTGGGATGCCTGCCACAGCATGGCTTGATGAGCATGTGTAGGTCTGAGCCAGGGATCCCAACCCACAAACCCCAGCAGTGGAATTGGAGCAAATGTAACCACTGTGCCACCGGCCAGCCCCCAGCTCTGGTTTCGATAACCACTAAGGGTTGTGATATTCTGCTCTCCCATCACCATTGTAAGACAGAGCCTGGTTCCCCATGTCTTCCTATATAGAGTATCCGTTTCAATGTTTGCCAATCTGAGGAATGAAAAATAGCATCTCAATGTAGCTCTAATATGCTTTCTCTTATTACAACGGATGCTAAGCATTTTTTCATATGTTTAAGGTCTATTGCTAACTGTGAACTCTTTGTTCTCCAGTCCTTTGGCTATTTTTCTATCTGGTGGCTGATTGTAAATGGTTAGATATTTTACATTGAATATTTAATATACTTGTATTTGAAAAAAATGATTCAAGAGAAAAAAAAAGACGTCAAAACTCCTGTTATAAAAACTAATACACCAGGCTTTCTCCTACCAGCCTGCATTCGGCCGAAGAAGACGCACAGAGACTCTCCAACCACCTCCACAGGAGCCGGGAACCGAGAGCGCATGCTCCAAAGAGTCACGCTTGGCGCCGAACATCTGTGTGCGCATGCTCACTTGATTCTTACCGGAAAAGTTGTGTGCGCATGCTCCAAACAGCCCGCGCGTCAACTGATTCCCAACGGAAAATCTGTTGCGCATGCTCATAAACCCCTGAGCGCCCGGGCAACTCCGCGGAGAACTGGCGCCGTGGGTCGAGCCTTGCCTTTTGCTGTCGGAAAATGAGCCCAGGCACCACCTCGGTGTGAGGAAGGAATTCCAGCGCGTCACGACAGGGCATCTTCCTGTGGCTTCCTCAAACAACAAAAAACCCCACTGCCTTACAGCGGCGGGTATTCATCACCCGCCCGCCTCTAAACCGTGTTTAAAGCCGGCTTTTTAAATCGATGCTTTATGTTGAGGAAGTTGGTTAAAAATGATTTTCAAGCGTGTCACGAGTTTAATAGTATGCTGTATATTTTTTAGTATTCCATAGGCAGCGCCAGAGAGAAAGGCGCCCAGACAGAAGAGCCTGAAATAAAAACCCCTACCTGTTGAAAAGATACTCTGACTTTCCCCATTTGGTTGATGCGATGGAGGATTAAACCTTACAGAAAGCTGTCACCGACTCTGGAAAGGATGCTGCACCAGTCACGTTTCTGCGTTTTGTGAGACTTTGTGAAAACTCTAGAAACACTGCAAGAAACTCGTTTCTTGAGGGACCAGTGAATTTTTTATGTCTTGCCAAACATTACTTTAATATTTTAAATCTCTCTCTCTAAATAATAGGTTGAAATGTCAAGATAGTACCGGGTAAGAGGAGGGTGTGATGGAGATGGCTGAGTCAAATGTTTGAAGAAACATTTGACCATTTCACACCATTTCAGAAGCTGTGTATACCTGGTGAGATGCTTCATCAAAGCTCCAAGGGGCTGGATTATTTCGGAAAATGGACCAGAGCCATGGCCGTATAAATGCAGCCTTGCCCAACTATCTTGCTCCTGCTTGGGGCCAATTGGATCAGGAGACCTGTGTCTAAGCTAATGTACCCCGTGTCTTGGTCTTTATTAGTAATGTTGGTTATAAAATGGTTGTGTTGTGTTTCACAAAGGTGAGAGCAAATTCTTTAATAGTTCCTTTGGGTCAGATTTCTTCATTTTAATTTCTTTTTATCTTTGTCCTGAAGCTTGTAATCACTTCTTACTGTTGACGTTTATTTGGACTTAACATGGATATTGTTGATGGCCTTTGTAAAAGCATTTTCAGTGGAGGTTTGGGGACAGAGGTGCAATTAAGGTGAGTTTTAAGAGTGAATAGGAGTCAGAGAGGAGAAGCAGCAAGTGGATACCAGTGGCCTTCACTCTAGGTACACAAAGCCTTTCCAAGGCGTGTTCTCTTCCTGGTACAGGGAAGGCATCTTTCTCCCGGGAAATTCTGTGGTCTGTTTTTAGGTAGAAAAGGGCAGGTCAGAGAGCCCTTCGTACATCTGCCGTTTATCAAATGCCTTCAGCTCAAAATAATCCGTATGCCAAAGTAGCATATTTTGGGGTGGCACATCCTGACAGAGCTGATAAAGGAGAGGGGAGTGAGGTTCTTGCGAAGGTGAGAGCCCGAGGGATCCACGGCAGAAGCACAGTGACTGGTCAGCTTTGATACAGGAGGAAAGGAGAAGAGGGCTGCAGGTGTTGGTAAATCATAGATCTGGTGGAAGGAGATGAGATGGTTTCCCTTTTTTTCCCAATAAAAAATGGAAGTGGAGCATCAGCTGAGAGGGGTGCAGTTTGTGAGAAGTGAGTGTTTAGGAGATGTTAAGAAGGAGGAGACAGACACATTGTATGTAAGTATAAGCTTATCTGAAATCTACATTTATAACCTAGACAGACTTCCACATGTCTGGTGGTCTGTAGAAAAACATGTATGTTTTTGCTTTATAGAAGGGAGCTCTAGTGATGTACCACTCAAGGAATTCTTACCTAGATAGAAAGCATTACAATTAAAATTTTTCCTATTATCCAGCCCCATATAAATATTATCACAGTTTTCATCATTTTGAAATCCCCTCACAAATCTCACAAATATGTAAGTAACAAATATATATTGCTGAATGAATGAGTTAACATTTCATTAGTCTCATTAATGTTTGATACATATTATCTCCTTTGACTCTGAAAGACTATCTTGGAATACTAGAGAATCATCATGTCAATTTTGGGGGTATTTTCACATATTTTATACTGAGATAAGTCAAATAATAAAAGTCTTTGTTATACCAGAAGTGAATATGGAAGAAAATTTTATTTAAAAACTCTTCTAAAAGTGCTTTGCTCCTAAAATCAAATTTGTTTTGTTTTCTTCATTGAAATCTTAGAGCAGTTTTGAGTATTTTAAAAATTATATTGGTTTTTGGGGCAGGCCCAGTGACACAGTGGTTAAGTTCACATGTTGTGCTTTGGCAGGCCAGGGTTCACTGGTTCAGATCCCGGGTGTGGACCTACATGTGGCTTATCAAGCCATGCTGTAGCAGGCGTCCCACATATAAAGTAGAGGAAGATGGGCACGGATGTTAGCTCAGCGCTAATCTTCCTCAGAAGAAAATTATGTTGGTTTTTGTAAAGATAGTAGATTTTTGTCAAACTGGTCACTTGATAGCAAATGTATTTCCTTAGTTATTAACATGTCTACTCTGTAAAACTAAAATACTGAAAAATAGAGCTCATATTTAAAACTTTTTGTCATATGAGTACATTTAATACCATATATCTCAGGAGCTCTCTCTCCTAAATACCAATGGAGTAAAATATAAACTTCATATCTCATGATATAGGATTTCTTTTTACCTAAAATATTAAACTTATGGCAAGGAAAAGCATAAAACAAAAGACTTAAAAACAAAAAAAGAAAACAAATATGCTGCAAATACATCTACCATCTGAGTTTCAGTTCCTGGATTTAGGTGGGGAAACCAAAGAAACCTTGTTATTCAAATCTGTTTGTTCCTGAGTTTCAACTAGCCAACAGCAGGAGTTTGGATAGCAAAGAAATGATCCAAAAATTTACTTGAATCTCTAGTTCCTGAGCTTGGATAGCAAGGGTTACCTTGAGCATTTTTCTCAACATATATGCACAATGATGTTGTAATTACTCATATGTGTCATCTGTCACAAACATGTCCATCATCCTGTACTTTTCTCTCTCTTCCCTCATTCCCGAAATCCAGTCAAGTCCTGAAAGGTTTGATCTCCTAAAGCAAATCCATTTCTCTCCATCCTCACTTATTCCAACAGTCTCCTGATGATCTCCCTGCAAATCATCTCTCTTCAGTCCACTCTTTACACTGTAACCAGAGAAAATATTCTACAAATTTTCATCATGCCACTGCTCTGTTTGGCATCCTTCAGTGGTTCATCATTATCCTTAGGTCAAGGCGTATGTCCCCAGAGCTTCATCCCACATCTTTTCCTGCTACCCTGCTCTACTTCAGGCACATTAAACTATTGCACTTACCTTTTCCAGAAAAGGCCATATCCTCTTATCTCCAGGGCTTCATTTGTGCTGTCCCCCATTCCTGGAACATTGTCATCCCCTTCACGTGGATAACTCCTACTTCAGCTCTCAGCCTAAAATGTTGATTTCTTTGGAGAGTCTTCTCCTAACCTCTCTTCTCTGCACCCAAAGTGTAAATTAGGGGTTTCTTCTCTGAATTCCCATCCGACCCTAAGCTCCCCCCATCATATCAGTCTATTCTGTGATGCATCTTATCTATACCGCCTAACTCTAGGAGTGTAGCCACTATCCACAGTTCTTAGCACAATGTCTTGCACACAGTACATGCTCAATATATATTGCTGAATGAATGAGTTAACATTTTCAATAAAAGTAGTATAACTTACTCCACAAACTCAAATACAAATATATTCACAATGCTTTGATTTTTTCCAAACAACTTCTTAAATACTCCAAGGCCCTTTTATCAGGAAGCCCATTATTTCCCACTTGTGGAGCACTCCCCAATAAACCACCCAGATGACTTACTCTATAAGGGATAACTTACTCAGTCTATAGTGGGTTCTGTTCTCAACTGGAGTCTGATCATGGCTAATGCCATAGTTTCTCATTACCTCAAATTATCACTTTTGGAGACTGGTCCCACTCAATCTAAAAGGCAATGCTTGTCCACTGCTTGCAGATAATGCTCTTGCTTGTCTATACCCCTGCTGGGAGGTAGAAGTCTCTGAAAGATGACAAATTAAGCTTGCTAAGGATGTTCCACAGTTGGCCTCCCGAGGGCTCTCTCTTAGCAGTCAGCCACAGCAGACCATACTCAGCCCTAGGGGGGCTGGGTTGGCATGATAACAGCATATCACAGTTCCAGAAACACCATTTCTCTCTTTCTCTCCAGTGAAGACCACTTCCCAGAAAGCAAGGCAGTTTTTTTGTTTTCTTTTTCTTTATATCAAGACACAGAAAGTCTTGCTATGCTTTTCTCCCAGGACATTCAGAGCTCCTTACTGTTTACCTTCTCTTCTAAGTAAGGCTTCCCTCTGTCAGTCTCTATCCTAGACTGTGTTATGAAAGAAAGGAAAAAAATCTGATCTTTGGCAGAGTACTTTTCTGGTGGGGCATGCTGGCGTGTTGAAAAAGAAGAGACGGGTGTGGAAAGACACTGAACTACTTGAAGTTTGGAAATTTGAGTCTGTCCTAACTTTTCAACCAACTCGTTGGTTTAATGACTTTAGCCTCCCTAGGCCTCAATTTTGTTATCTGAAAAAAACAGGAGTGTCTTTAAGATCCTTTCTAGCTTCTTTAGAATTCTATAATTTTAATATTTAAAAAAATGTTTTGTTGAGATATAATGAAATGTACCCATTTTAAGTGTACAGTACAAGTGTTTTGACAAATTTATACAACCAAGTTAGAGAACATTTCCATCACCTCAAAATGGAATTTTCATTTCCATCATAGTTCCCTCATGCCCTTTTCAGTTAATCCCCCTACCCCCATCCTCAGCCCTGGGCAACCACTGATCTGCTTTTTGTCACTATAGTTACAGTTTTGCCTAGTCTAGAATTTCATGTAATTGGAAAAGAAGGGTCCTCTGCTACTTATTTTCATACTCGAGTGATTTCACAAGTGAGAACGTAATGGTGACCCATGTAAGGATAGTATCTGAGCAGGGCAGCAGGGATAACTCAGTGGAAGCAGATAATGGCAACCCATTGGGAGAACAGCATTGGAGAGGGTGGCAGGGCAGCTGGGTGGGGTCAGGAGATTGGCTCACACAGGTGATTCAACAAATAAGTAAATGTATTTCAGATAATGGTAGCAGATTTCTCACTGACTGAGAAGGAAGACACAAAAACAAAGAGGCAGGAAGTTAGAATAAATCCTGCAGTATTAGACTGGATTTTTAATTATCAATGTGAATTAATTGTTCACAATATAGGTGGTAGTTATAGAAATAAATATAGAAGTAAAGATGTATACTTATACTTCCTAGCTCTGTCCACAGAAACAGAAACATCTCAATAGAAATGAGCATATCTAGGATCCAGATGTTGGTTTCTAAATACCACTCTCCTCTAAAAGGACCAGTGTTCCTTGATTAAACAGCTGATTCCAGAGAGGAGCAGGGAAAATACAAGTTGAGCTTGGAAACTCTTGCTGTGCCAGGACATACGGAAATGCTCTCAAAAGAAAGAAAAAATGATGGGGACATGTCAAGAAGACATAGGATCCAGCTTAAAGGGATTCCCACTGGCCACGTCTGGGATAATTTGAGCATCAAACTAATGATATTTACACATCATAACCCATTGAATTAAATAGAATCCATGATATAAACAAATTAGTAAAATATGAAGAGAAGAGGCAGCCTTTTATTACAGTAGGATACAATTAGAAAAAACACCAGTTGGCAATTATAGTAATAATGGATTCAAGAAAGAAGGCTCAATGGATGCTAACACTAGTAGATAAAAATGGAATGAAGAACTAGATATTTGTATAATTTCAAAGTATTTCCACATAAAATACTTATTAGTTACAAAGATGAAAAGTAATTGCACAATGAAGAAAATTAGAAAATATCTCATTCAAGTGATTAAATTTAACAATACGAACAACACAGAAATTGATATTGTATGCCACTCAATAAGTTATGAGGATTCATTGGACAAATACAAATTGAAGGACATTCTACAAAATGACTATGGCTTATAATCTTCAAAAATGTAGGGGCTGGCCTGGTAGTATAGTGGTTGAGTTCATGTCCTCTGCCTTGGCAGCCCAGAGTTCATGGGTTCAGATCACAGGCATGGACCCACACACCACTCATCAAGCCATGCTGTGGTGGCGTCCCACATACAAAAGACAGGAAGATTGGCACAGATGTCAGCTCAGAGCCAATCTTCCTCACCAAAAGAAAAAAAGTCAAGGGCATGAAACTCAAAGCCCCATAAACTGTCCCAGATTGAAAGACACTGGAGAGACATGACAATTGGTGCAAGACATAATCCTAGATTGGATCCATTATAGGTAATATAAAAGACAGAACTGGGACAATTCACAAACCTTGAATGTGGTCTCTGGGTATATATTGGAATTCTTTGTACTATTCTTGCAACTTTTCTCTGTTTGGAATTGTTTCAAAATAAGTAGTTTTTTAAAAAGATAATATATAAAGAACTTGCACAGCTCAACAACAAAAAATCAAACAACCTGATCAAAAAATGGGCAGGGGACATGAACAGACATTTCTCCAAAGAAGATATAAGGACGGTCAATAGACACATGAAAAGATGCTCATCATCACTAATCATCAGGGAAATGCAAATCAAAACTACACTAGGATATCACCTTACACCCGTTAGATTGGCAAAAATATCCAAAACTAAGAGTGACAAATGTTGGAGAGGTTGTGGAGAAAAAGGAACCCTCATACACTGTTGGTGGGAATGCAAACTGGTGCAGCCACTGTGGAAAACAGTATGGAGATTTCTCAAAAAGTTAAAAATAGAACCATCCATCCCACTACTGGGAATCTATCCTAAGAACCTGAAATCAGCAATTCCAAGAGTCCCATGCAGCCCCATGTTCATCGCAGCATTATTTACAACAGCCAAGATGTGGAACCAACCTAAGTACCCAGCAACTGATGATTGGATAAAGAAGATATGGTATATATACACAATGGAATACTACTCAGCCACAAAAAGGACAAAATCGTCCCATTCACAACAATATGGATGGACCTTGAGGGTATTATGTTAAGCGAAATAAGCCAGAGAGAGAAAGACGAACTCTGTATGACTCCACTCATAGGTGGAAGTTAACATATAGACAAGGAGAACTGATGGGTGGTTACCAGAGGGAAGGGGGGGGTGGGGGGAGGGCACAAAGGGTGAAGTGGTGTACCCACAACATGACTAACAATAATGTACAACTGAAATTTCACAAGGTTGTAAACTATCATAATCTTAATAAAAAAAAAGATAAAGTCGGTGGTTTCAGAAATAACTTTTTAAAAATATATTTACTAGCCTTGACCAGAATTTATTAGAACTCTTTTGGATCTGTCAGGATGTATTTTCTTGCAAGTAACAGAAAATCCAACTCAACTCTGAACAATAAGAAAAATGCATTTTCTCATACAAATGTCCTGAGGTAGTTTAGCCAAAAGGTTAATTCACCACCCCAAGACTTTCATTAACTTGTTCCCCTCTTCCATTTCTCAGTAGCAGCTTTGCCCTCCCCTCTTGGTGCTTCTCATGATTGCAATCTGGTTTCAGCAGCTCCAAGCATAATGTTCTGACATTACAGTGTCCAAAGTCTTGAAGGGGAAGAAGAGTGTATCCCTTACTCATGCCTATTTTTAAACATTTTGGAAAATTTCCCAGAAGCCCTACAACAGACTCTCTCTTACCTCTCATCCATAATCACATGCCCATTCTTAAATGAATCACTGGTAAGGAGCTGAATCACCATTACTAACTTGGAGTAATTAAAATTCATCTTCTGGGGCTAGTGAAGGGCCTGCTTCCCTTAAAAGCATTTAACACTTAATAGCTGAAGAAAATTGAAATTCTATTAGCAAAGAAGGTAGGAAATGGCTGCTGGGTAAGCAACCAACATTATCTGCCACATAAAGCTTCTTGATTTAATTGAATCATCTTTAAAGATTTATTTAAATATCTCTATTTTCAAGTGTACAGGGAAGCTAAAAGAATATATGTTACATATAGGGGGTTTTACTATGAATTTACTTCACAACATTCAGGTATTTGATTTTTCTAAGTCCTAATCTAACCAATTCAAGCCTCCACTCACAGGGCCCTCATCCCTTTGATTTACATAGATCCTGGTGCTGGCTTCCCCTGATGTGTAGTTCATTTGTCTAGTCATTGGCCTTCTTCCCAACCTCAGCATCCACTGAGACGTATTCACACCTTTCTCTGCTCACCAACTGTGTGGCCCAGTAGAGAGTAAGGTCTAGTTTGACGCGAGTGGGAAAGAAGGGTGATGAGATGAACAAAGGGTTTCTAGGGACAACCCTGCTCCTTCCCACATACACTGATTCTAAAGGTTGAAAACAACCCCAATGTCTACATTGTTATGACTGTGTACACATTGTTTACTGAAGTGCCAAGCACTTTTCTTTGATTATACTTTCTTAGCTCTGGTTCCAGAGCATAACTAAAAGAATCTTCACTTCGTGTTTCTTCCCTACCGGGTCCCTTGTTTTTTGGGTAAGCACATCTTCCTTTTCCTTAATGGTGTATTACATCCACAAATAACTTTCTCAGAAAATATGAGTGGGAAGTAAACTTTCTAAGTCACTGACTGACTAAAGATCTCTTCGCTCTGCTCTCACACTTGATGGTTTAACCAGGTGCAGAAGTCTAGGTCCAATGCATTTCCTCCTGTCTTTGCATTGCTCCATTGCCCTCTACCTTCCAGTATTGCTCTTGAGAATACAATGTCATTTTAATTTCCTGTACTTTGAACATGGCTTGATTTTTTTTCTCTGTGGAAGTTTTTAGAATCTTCCCTTTATCCCTGGCATTGTAAATTTCACAATGACATATCTTGTTTTTTTGGTCATCATTTATTTTAATTTTTGTTACAAAAAGCACATAGAAGACAAATCAGAACCATAGTGAGTTATTAAACCCATTTTCTATACACAAATACTAAAATTCCAAAAGTAGGATATGATTAAACGTGAAACATTATAGCACTGTCCATATGTACACAGCACACACAGAGATCTGCCAGTGGTCAACTCTGAATCTCCTACACACCTGTTGTTGATACAAAAACCCTGCAATTGAGGGGCCAGCCCCGTGGCCAAGTGGCCGCTGCAGCAGCCCAGGGTTTCGCCAGTTTGGATCCTTGTCATGGACATGGGACTGCTCATCAGGCCATGCTGAGGCGGCATCTCATATGCCACAACTAGAAGGACCCACAACTAAGAATATACAACTATGTACCGGAGGGCTTTGGGGAGAAAAAGGAAAAAAATAAAATCTTAAAAAACAAAAAAACCCTGCAATTGAACTTCTACTCTTCAGTTCTTGTTTTCTTGATGTATCAGGAACTTTAGAGATATGAAGAAGTTGCATTAAAGTGAGTTTCTGCTAACGGATTTCTGTGCTTTACTCTGGACAACTGTGCACTATACCATGGAAAACTTTTGAAGCCCATTTCTAGCTAAGATAGTGGAAGACTCTTCTAGTTCCTTTTTAGCCAATTTATTTTTTCCTAGCCAGTCATTTGAGGGCAAAGTACAAAAATAGTTCAGGAAACAAATCATATTTTTATATTGTTAAGTTCACTATAAAATGCCACTCAATTTTTAAAAATCACTAAAAGGACACTTTCTGCAGCAAAAAGCAAAGGCTAAGTTCAAGTTTGTGTTGTTTGACAAAGACAGTCGTACAATACATATGTCATATGTTCATTACAGCTTAAAGTGAAATGTGCAATTTAGGGAAAAACAACTATGCAATTGCTTGTTTCTCCTGTTTCCTTCCCAAACAAGGATGAGAATCTCTTGCCATTTTACCTATTTCTTTCCTTTTTAAACCTTAGTTTGTATTGTGAAAGCTTACTAATATATTTATATTCAAAATCTGTAAAGGCACTTTTCTGGACACAGTGACTCATCAGTGGTTTAGTTGAGTTCTTCTGCACACAATGAGTTGACTTCTAATAGGTAGCTGACGACTGCAGATGATGCACTATTAGAGGTCTCTTTCCTTCAGGCTTCTAGTATCTTGGATATTTCCGCTGCTGGGACTCAAGTCACAAAGAGTGTACACACAGCTGCTAACTGTGTACCCCATGGTATATCTTCATCTTGAACATGCTGTATAAACATATCCATAACCAAACTGATATTTTTGACATGAGATGGAAACCATTCCTTCAAATCCAATGGGCCTAAATGACCATCAGCCTCAGTATTGATGTCATGATATCAGGAGTATATGCAATGCTCACAAGTCCTTTTCTGCATTTTATCCACTTATCCATTACAAGCCACAGCTCTTTACTTATGATCTTATCATGTGTGCAAATCTATTGCTCATGGCAGCAGAGAAGACAGATGGCAATTATATGTTTCCAAGTGTTATCACTTAGATCACCAAGTTTTTCACTGGTGTGAAATTCTGTTTCTGGACATCCTTGATTATTCCCCCCCATTCAATGTGCTGAGCATTTGGTGGACCCTTTCAATCTAGAAATCTCTGTTTCTTGCTTCTAGGATTTTTCTTGAACTATTTCATTGATAATTCATTCCCTTTTGATTTTCTCTTTCTGGAACTCCTATTAGTTCAATATTGAATATCCTGGGTTGAACCTCTATGTGAATAATCAAAAAGTCCCAATCATCATTTCCCCCCTACATTATCAGCTATTTTATTAATTTTATCTATTATTGCATTTTTTATTTCAGCATATAAAGGATCTCCTTCTTACTCTTTTTTTCCCTCATGTTATCTTGTATTTATTTTATGGATGCAAATCTTCTTGAATTTTTCTGAGGACATTTACTAAAGTTACTATTTTTTCATTATTTTCTTTTGTTACCTGAATTAGCTTTTTCCTCTCAGGTCATTTTTCTCTATGTTTACCTTGGTCTTTCTCTGTCAGGTTGTTTCTTTTCAATGTTCCTTGGCTGTTTGCCACATTTAAGAATTCTGCACAAGAGCGCCTGGCTAGAATTCTTGCACATAGGTGGGGGTATCCACTGGCATATTTTATTTTAGCGTGAATGACAATGATCAGGGCATAGTCCTACCAGACACCCCACTCCAAGTCTGCTCTTCTGTTTCTATTCCTCATTTCAGCCAGTGGCCCTTCCAAGAAACCTGAGATTATCCTCAACTTTTCCATGCGCTCCCCACCCCCCATTTCCTAAGTCAACTTCCAAGTCTTGTTGATTTTACTTCTAAACATCTCTTGCTTCCTATTTTATCCTTACTCTAATCGTTTTATGTGTCGGCTTGGTAAGGTTATAGTACCCAGTAAATCTATAATGATTTCAAAATAAAAAGTTTTTTAAAGTCAAAACTATGTATGAAGCCTAGCTTCTCCAACCCTATCCCCTCCACCTCATTTCAGCTCCCGGTAGATAACCAGATTCATTATTTTTTGGTTCATCTCTTCTGTTTCTTTTTGCACAAGTAAACAAATAAATGTATTCGTTGTTGAACTAACACGGATATATTAGTAAAATAGTCAATATACTCTTACAAAATAGAATCTATTAGATTCTTGATTCTATTTCTCTCTTGAACAAAAAAATCTTGCTCCACACATTTCTTGCTTCTCTGCTTAACAATATATCCATATCAACTCATAGAAATAATCTTCGTCCTTGTTCTTTTTAATGGCTGTTTGGTATTCCAATGCGCTGGTGTCCTATTCAACCAGTTTCCTGCTGATGGACATTTGAATTGTTTCCACATCATTGCCATTGTGTATAAATAATGCTACAATGAGTAATGTTATGTTTGTTTTGTTTTCTATTTGTCAAGTTGTACCTTCATAGTAATTTCCTAGAAGTGGCATTGCTGGGTCCAAGGATAAAAACTTAGGTATATTTGCTAGATAGTGCCAAATTTCCCTCCTTGAGGTAGTACCATTTTATTCTTTTGGATTTTTGTCATTTTGATAGGTGAGAATTGGTACTTCAGTATAGTTTTAATTTACATTTCTCTTACAATGAATATGTTGAGCATCTTCTCAGATTGGCTGATTTGACTGGAATGTAGTCAGCAAGAGGGAAAAAGAGGTCTGGGAGGCAACCATAGGCTAAGCTATGTAAGACTTTGTAAACCTGAGCAATGGAGGTTGGATATTATTCTAGGTTTGATGAGCTGCTACTGTAGTGTTAAGCAAGGGGGTGATGTGATCTGATTCACATTTCAAAATCACTATAGTTGCTTTGTGGATAACAGAAGTTGGAAAGGAAACTGGGGAATCACTTAGAAGGCTTTTGTAGCACTTCATTTAAAAGATGTTAATGACTTGGAGTGATGATAATGGAGATGGAGAAAATCAAATGGATGTAGGAAATGTATGGGATTTGCTGATGAATTGGATGTGGGGAGTGAAGGAAAGAGAGGAGAGTTAGCCTACTAGAACTGGACTGGCTAGGTGTCCCAGAGCCTTTTAACTGAGAGATTTGAAAAGGTGAGATTCATAATAGTTGCTCAATAAATAGCTGAAAGCTGGATGAACAATTAATTCCAAGTATTGGAGATGAAAGGTATTCTTTTGTTTTTATATTAAAATTTGCCTTTACAAACGATCTGAACAGATATTTCTCCAAAGAAGATATACAGATGACCAAAAGGCACAGGAAAAGATGTTCATCACTAATTATCAGGGCAATGCAAATCAAAACTACAATGAGATATCACCTCATGCCCTTCAGAATGGCTGTAATTAACAAGACAGGAAATAACAAGTGTTGGAGAGGATGTGGAAAAAAAGGAATTCTCATACATTGCTGGTGGGAGTGCAAACTGGTGCAGTCACTATGGAAAACAGTATGGAGAGTCCTTCAGAAGTTAAGAATAGAACCACCATATGATCCAGCTATCCCACTGCTGGGTATTTATCCAAAGAACACGAAAACACAAATGTGTAAAGATATATGCACCCTATGTTCAGTGCAGCATTATTCAAAATAGCCAAGACTTGGAAGCAACCTAGGTGCCATCAAGAGACGAATGGATACAGAAGATGTGGTATATACACACAATGGAATACTACTCAGCCATAAAAAAGGATGAAATCTTGACATTTGTGACAACATGGATGGACCTTGAGGGCATCATGCTAAGCAAAATAAGTCAGGGAGAAAGAAGAATACCGTATGATCTCACTCATGAATAGAAGATAAAAACAACAACAAACAAACACATAGACACAGAGATTGGATTAGTGGTTACCAGAGGGGAAGCTGGCAGGGGGAGGTGAAAGGGGTGACTAGGCACATGTGTGTGGTGATGAACTGTAATTAGGTTTTGGGTGGTGAACATAATGTAATCTACACAGAAATGGAAATATAATGATGTACACTTGAAATTTATTTAATGCTATAAACCAATGTTACTGCAATGAAAAATAAACAAAATTTGCCTTCATCAAATTAGCATGAGATGGCTTCAGCCTCAGCTTCCAAAGCAATTAGCACATCTCACAATAGCTGGCTGAGTTTCTGAAGCAGGAAAATAACACACAAAATGATACAACAGTGTGAAATCAGCACTGTTTACCAGATAATCTTTTCTGCAGTATTTTATCCCTTAAATGTTTTGTTGAATCTTTACCAGGATAATCTCATTTAAAATAACCTTTAGAAAAGTTTATAAAGTTTACCTTTTCCATGAAAACCTGCGATCCACCTAGACCTTTCTGAGAAAATGGAAAGTTCAGATCAGGGACTTTTCAAACAACTTTTGTCATTAACATTTATTTCAACTAAAGAAATGTGAATCCAGAATTAATGTAAGGTAAAACCTCAAAGTAGTTGGCAAAAGTAATGCTCTTAAGAGTTTGATTAAAATGTTTTTGGTACCTGTGCTACATATTACAGACAGGCATTAACAAAACAAAAAGCACATTCTGCAGAGAATCAAATTCTGATAAATTCTGGTTTGTAAAAATGAATTCAGTGGTACAGTCCCCCCAAGGAGAAGCAATTTGCCTTGTTACCATCAGTCGAAAATCAAGAACATATTTTCCTCTTCTTTTCCCTCTTCTGACATCACAGCACTATATACATGTACAAATCTAAATCCTTTTAATCAGAGAATCTAATAAACTAAACAAGACTCTGATATTTAACAGGGCTTACCAATCATGTACTACACAACATTTTCTTTTGAAAATAAAAATTTTATAATCTATTTCAAAAATATCAAACAATTCAAAAATACATAAACTGGAACAAAATTTCCAAACAAAAATTCAAAAACCTTAGCAAAGCCATACATATAACATCAAATAAATATTCATCTAGCTTCATTTATCAACTAAAACACTCAGTAAAAATGATTTCTGTACGTGTAAACAGAGTGTAACACTTGAACATTTCAATAGGAACTGCTGTTCCGTCACACATACCAAAGTTTGCCCTGTAAATAAATTGAAGAAATTTCAATTAGAAGGCAAATGAAAACTAAAAATAGAAACAGCACGTCTTAAAGTTTTTTAGAGACCTACATATAAGTAATTTCCAAACACACAATTTTTTTACATGCTTATGGTTTGGAACAAATTTTCCCTGAGCACTCTTTCTGCTTGGTTAGAAAAATTAAAACATGATCTATAGAATAGAATTTTATTTTGATTTCTGTTGAATATCTGCAATTTTTCAGCCATCAAATGTATTTGGGAATCTTTCCTTCTAGATATCTCCAAATGGCTACAGAAATACAGTTGGGTTTTAGAGCCCTGAGAAGTGGACAGTGGTTGTCTCATACAACTGAAATGATTTACTATCCTAAAACTATGAATGGGTATTTTAACAAATTCAGAATGGCACAAGCATCACAGAAGAGGTAATAATCAGTAATTCCAGCTCAGATGACCAATAGATAGGCATTAAAAACTGAAAGAAAAAAAAAGTTGGATTAACATTGTGCTTTCCATGAATAATGCTGAAAAAAATTAACCCTTCTGCCCAACACAGGAAATGCCTCACCCTAAAACTTTATTTAATACAGTCTTGAGATCTGTCACTCCTTAATATCATGCAAACTTACATCACTAGGAATTTCATCACACAAACTGCAGTTCTCACTGCTATCCCAAGATTTACAGCCCCAAAGACACACTACAATCAGTGCACAAGCATGGTACCACTACCCGCTGTGTTCCCCTAATTTTTTAAGGTCCTAAAAAATCTTAGCTACTTGAGAGTTTAGGCCTCTTCTCTTTTAAATAAATAAAGGATAACAAATATTAGGAATTTTAACTATGCAACTTTGTAAATACTAATTTTTTACATAGCCTAGCATTACAATAAAGGAAAATTAGATTTAAGAAGTTTTGTATTTACAATTTAGATTTCATAAGACCTAACTACACATTTCCCTTAGCACTATGACTTATGTAGTTTTCGAGAATAATTAATAAATAACTTAAAACATTTAGAAGTCATCATTCTGAAGATCCTGAAGAAGTGAGCAATTTCAGATGTCCAGAGGTGTGTCTTCTGTCTTTTTAGTTGTATGTTAAGAGGCTTTATGCAGGACGCCCTGGACCAAAACGGCTTTTAGACCTAGATTTTTTAAACAGAAAAGAAGGTCAGAGGTGCTTCTAAAGTATAGGAAGTGGCTGCTGCTTTAGGTTACGTCTGATTGACAGTATCAAAGTTCAATGAAACCTCATGTAGCTCCATAATCCATTTTTTAAAGATTTTTATTTTTTTCCTTTTTCTCCCCAAAACCTCCCGGTACATAGTTGTATATTCTTAGTTGTGGGTCCTTCTAGTTGTGGCATGTGGGACGCCACCTCAGCATGGGCTGATGAGCGGTGCCATGTCCACGCCCAGGATTCAAACTGGCAAAACTCTGGGCTGCCGCAGTGGAAAGCACGAACTTAACCACTCAGCCACGGGGCTGGCCCCTCCATAATCTACTTTTAAACAACCTTGTAGTGAGATGTATTTTGGAATACAGATTTTTTTTTTTATTTTTGGGAGATGATATGATACATATATTGTATATTATGGATCTGGAGCAGTGTACCATAATCAAACATATTAGTGCTCCTTCAGTGAAACACACAAACATTTACATTAAGTGGGATAAATAAAAACTATAAATAAGCATCACAGTAGCTCAGGTTAGGTTTGAGTTGCCACAAATGTATTAAAAAACTCCTGGTGTTTTATAAAATTTCTGGAAGAAAATATAGGTAGTACACTCTTTGACATCAATCTTAAAAGGATCTTACTGAACACCATTATCTTCTCAGACAAGGGAAATAAAAGAAAAGACAAACAAGTGGGGCTTTATCAGACTAAGGAGCTTCTGCAAGGTAAAGGAAACCAGGATCAAAACAAAAAGACAACTCACCAACTGGGAGAAAATAATTGCAAATCATATATCCAACAAGGGGTTAATCTCCATTATATATAAAGAACTCACACAACTGAACAACAAAAAAACAAACAACCTGATCAAAAAATGGGCAGAGGATATGAACAGACATTTCTCCAAAGAAGATAAACAGATGGCCAATAGACACATGAAAAGATGTTCAACATCACTAATCATCAGAGAAATGCAAATCAAAATTACCCTAAGATACCACCTTATACCTGTTAAAATGGCTATAATCACTAAGATAGAAAATAACAAATGTTGGAGAGGATGTGGAGAAGAGGGAACTCTCATTCACTGCTGGTGGGAATGCAAACTGGTGCAGCCACTATGGAAAAGAGTATGGAGATTTCTCAAAAAACTAAAAATAGAAATACCATATGACCCAGCTATCCCCATTACTGGGTATCTATCCAAAGAACATGAAATCAACAATTCAAAATGACTTATGCACCCCTATGTTCACTGCAGCATTATTCACAATAGCTAAGACATAGAAGCAACCGAAGTGACCATTGACCGAAGAATGGATAAAGAAGATGTGGTGTATATATATATACAATGGAATACTACTCAGCCATAGAAAAGACAAAATCGTCCCATTCACAACAACATGGATGGACTTGGAGGGTATTATGTTAAGTGAAATAAGACAGACAGAAAAAGACAAACACCAGATGATTTTACTCATATGTGGAAGATAAACAAACACTCGGACAAAGACAACAGTTCAGTGGTTGCCAGCAAAGGGGGCTGGGGGGTGGGTGCAAGGGGTCAAGGGGAGCACATACATGGTGAGGGACAAGTAATAACATACAACTGAAATTTCACAACGTTGTAAACTATTATGGACTCAATAAAAATAATAAAAAAGTCTGGTTTTTTGAGCTTTCTGGATTTCAGAATTGCAGATAAGGCATTTGGATCTGTGCTATTAGTGATCAAATCTCAGTAACCGTTACTCTTTAAAAGAAAATTTGTGATGTAAAATGGCACAGTACCCCAAATTAGATTTTATTAAGAAAAATAAAACAAGGAATGAGAAAAACTTCAATGGTTTATATAAAGTAAGAATATATAACCTATAAACAGTATAAAAATTCTGCTAATTCACAGTAGCACTATAGCTTATATTTTTATCAGTAGCTCGCTCAGAACAGAGCTGATTCAATAAACAGAAAACTTAAAGAAAACTATATTTCATTAAATTTTGCGCTTATAACCCTTTAACTTTTAAGTTAAAATCTGGTTCTATGTCTTGATGATCTAATCCTAGAAACAAAAAAAACCCACACCAAAATTCTGTGCTTGTCGTGTTCATGATTTTCCCTGAAAAAGTCACTTCAAAGCCAATGGCATTGTGGATTCGCTGATGCTGACGTACCTCGTGTTCTTCTCTGAGCTGCTCTGCCGCGCGCTGGCTGGTACGGAGGCCTTGATTTGCGCTTCGAGTCTGGAATAAATGCCTCCTGCAAACTGCAGAGTAAAGGAGCAAAATTAAGTTATTATCTTTATGGAATCAACAGAAGCTCTGCTTTATTAAAATGGCATTCTTCTGAACTTAGAAGTAATTTTATTTTTATTTTTAAAATTCAGCTTCTTTGAGTTATAATCTACATGTATAACTTACAGTAAAATGCACCCTTTTTAGTGTACAGTTCTGAGTTGTGACAAATGCATAGTTGTGTAACCACCGTTAGAAGGAAGACACAGAACAGTCCCATCACCCCAAGAACAGCCCCTTGTGCCTCTTTTAAGTGAACCGATTTGACACCACCAATTCCTGACAACCACTCATCTATTTTACGTCCCTATAGTTTTGCATTTTCCAGAGCACTATGTAAATAGAACCATACAGTCTGTAGTCTTTTGTATTTGGCTTCTTTCACTTAGTATAACGTATAGGAAACTCATCTATGTTTTGCATGTATCAGCAGTTCATTCTTTTTTAAATGTACTACAGTTTTAATTATTTTTTCCAGGTAAAGGACATTCAGGTTGTTTCTAGTTTTTGGTAACTCTGAATAAAGCCACTATAAACATGTGTGAATTGATCTGCATGGTGACTAAACGTTTAACGTTATAAGAAACAGTCAAACTGTTTTCCAAAATGGCCATTCCTTTTTTTGCATCCCTACTAGCCATATATGAGAGTTCCAGTTGCTCCATATCCTTGCCAGCATGTTTAAAAAAAAAAAATTTTAGACATTCTAGTTGGTGTATAGTGGTATCTCACTGAGGTTTTAAGTTACGTTTTCCCAGTGACTAGTGATGTTGCATCTTTCCATGTGCTTATTTGGCACGTGTAAGTCTTCTTTCATGAAGTGTATAGTTAATCTTTTGCCTATTTACTTTTATTGGATTGTTTATTTTATTATTGAGTTTTGAGAGTTCTTTATATATTCTGGATACAAACCCTTTACCAGATAAGTATTTTACACATATTTTCTCATAGTTCATGGCTTGTCTTTTCATCCTCTTAATAGTGCCTTTCAAAAAGAAGAAATTTTTACTAAGTTTTACAGGGAAGTAAAGTTTTGAATACAAGAATTAGGGGCAAGAGTATTGTGAATACATAATACCAATACTAATGATAATGCCTAAAGTTATGATTAATATGTAATTCTGATAAGAATATAGGTATTTCTAGTCATCATTTTCAACAAGATAACTTATTTCAGAGATAACATCTAAGAAGCATGCAGACTTGATCAAAATCAGCAACTTCCAGAAAGTAACCCTCTGGATAACCAGCATTTGGTCAGCAATGTACAGTTAATCTACTCTTGGGGTGACATGACACTTGCAGTGACAACGTACCTTGTTATCTGTGTTACAGAGGACCTATGCACCATGGATAACAAGAGATAGTAGAAAACTTATATGTGAATGAATTGGCTAACTGGTACAGAATATAAAAATATTTAAATTGCTCTTTTAAAATTATGCCTAAAACATCTTTATACTCTTCATGATAAAAATAAAGGAGGAAGGCATGTCTAAGCAAGCAAAGTACACTAGTACATAATTCTTACTTCTTTTGCTTCCTTTGACTTGACTCGGTCCAGATCACCCAATCTCATCTTTATTAGGTGCCCTGTAATTTCAGACATCCGCCGCTGATCTGAAGGTAAAAAATAATAGACCTTACTTTTCATGAGGATGATTTATAACTTCCACTTCTTAAAGAAGGCTGCAAGTGTCAAGAGTTTATGCAAATATCACTGGATATTATTTTATAAACACATACATTTATTTATCTTTGAAGAATTTTAGGCTGCAAGTGGACAAATGGGTCATACATGGACAATTGTGCTGCTTTTAAGATTACTGCACATCAGCCTAAACATATTCAGTTATCTTTAGAGTGAAAGTCGTGGGCAAAAATCAATCTGAGAGACCTAAAAACTACAGGAAGAGCTGGCCCTCATGGCCTACTGGTTCAAGTTTGGTGCTCTTACTGCTTCAGTGGCCTCTGTTCACTTCCCAGTTGTGGAACCATATCACCTGTCTGTCAGGTGCCATGCTGTGGCAGTGGCTCACATAGAAGAACTAGAAGGACTTACAACTAGGATATAAAAACATGCACTGGGGCTTTGGGGTGGGGGAAAAAAAAACACGACAGGGGCCAGCCTGGTCGCCCAGTGGTTAAGTTTGCACGTTCCACTTTGACGGCCCAGGGTTCACCAGCCCAGGGTTCACCAGTTTGGATCCTGGGTACAGACCTAAGCACTGCTTACCAAGCCATGCTGTGGTAGGTGTCCCACATATAAAGTAGAGGAAGATGGGCATGGATGTTAGCTCAGGGCCAGTCTTCCTCAGCAAAAAGAGGAGGATTGGCGGCAGATGTTAGCTCAGGGCTAATCTTCCTCAAATAAAAAATACAAACAAACACCACAGGTACATAAAACAATATATTATCTACTGGGATGGTCGAATACTGAAATTCTGGTTAATACCTAAGGAAATGGCTAATTACAGGCCTTATTCCAGCTGGAACCTTTAAAGCTATTTAGGATACTTCATAATATGAAAGATTCCTATCATTATTTACTCCTAATTTGTATATTACCCAAATAATGAAACTTACCATCTTCTCTTTGTGCATCCTGGTTAAATCTCAGAGATCTTGTAGCATCCCATTTATTCTTCTGCATACTTACACTATTGAAAAAATTTTTAAAAAATCAGCATTGACGCTTTAAAGGGTGGACATCTGATTGGATTAAGGAACAATACTCACATGAAAGGAGACACATCTCTAGAAGTTGACTAAAAAAAAGGCAGACAACATTAAGGCCCAATTAGAATGTATTTACTGATTAGTGTTATCGTTAATAAAAGAGTTTACATTTATTGAGTACTAGGTATTGTATCAAGAGCATTGTAAGTATTATTTCATTTAAGCCTTGCAACAACCATGTGAGACAGGTGCTATTATTACCTCTATAATAAAAGAGGTTCAGAGAAGTTAAGAAACTTGTCCAAAGAGAAAGAGACCTAGAATTTGAACCCAGCTTTATCCGTCTGATCTGGAAGCCCCAGCTTACGCAATCTTTTAGAATTCACCCATTCGTGTGCCTGTGGTACTTAATACGAAGATGAATGTACAACCTGTCCAATGTAATTGTGTGGAATTTGTCTCAAGCCCAGCCTCGCACATATTTTTGGAATCCATGATTTCTCTTTTAGCCACTAGTGGTTATTACTGTTCTCTGATTCCTACCTGGCTTTTTACTCCTTCCTTCGAAGGCATGGGGAAATAAGAATTATTTTAAAAGGTCATAAAATATACTATCTTTAAAAATTTTCAAGTCTATATATCTTATTTTAAAGTTTATTCATTCTATTTTTTGGATAAGTAATATTGGTGCAAAATTCAAAAGGTACAAACAGCACACATAATAAAAAGCCTCTGTCCCCCAGACATTCAGTTCTCTTCCTAGTTGAAACCAACCATATCAATTTCTTGTGTAGCTTTCCAGAGATATTTTATGTATATAAAAGGAAATTCATAGATATTCCTTGATCTATTCTACACAAATAGTAGTGTAATATGCCACTATATTCATACTGTTCTGCATTTTCCTTTTTTCATCTGTCACTGTATCTCAGGGATCTTTAATTATTCTTTATGGAACTTCTACATTCATTTTCACACTGCTAGCATTCAAATATGGTATTTGATATTCTTTTTCAGATGTTTCCTAGCTATACTTGCTTGCTTATTTCTCAATATGAACTTCAGAATAACAGATAATTTAGTTACCTTCTCCAATGCCTTTTCTTTCTTCTGACCACAGGGTGAAGACATCTGCTTTTTTGGTTGTTTAGTGAGCTTCTTTGGCTTCTCCTTTTTTCCTGATAACGGAAGGTCAATGTTATGAGCATAAGTCCCATACACTTTTCCAATGCACTTGTTACTTCCAAACAATAAAATCATTTTTTTTTAAAAAAATTGTTTTTTAAAACTAACAAATTACCTCCACATAAAAAATAAATATATGGAGAAGTCAAAGTAAAACTGCTCTCTAGGGGTTCATTTTAATTACTTTTCTTCTTTCTACTTGGTGAAAACCTTTGGGGAAAAAATGAGGGCAATGAACTCAAAGTTCCAATGAAATCAAATATAGAAAAATATTGGGGAAAATTATACATATTTATTTTTCTGAATCTAATTTGACAGTGGAGTCATCTCCTAAATCCAAGTTTTTTATATAAATAATAACAAGCCAGAAGTTAAAAAAAACACAGAGGCTGAATATAAAAGACAGGAAAAAGATATGCCATCCAAACAGTAAACAAAAGAAGTCTAGAGTGATTACATTAATATTAAGCAAAACAGACTTCAAGACAAGCAGTTTTACTACAAAGAGGGATACGTCATAATGATAACCAACACACTACAAATATATATGTGCCTAATCATAAAGCTCTAATGTACACCAAGCAAAAACTGATGGATCTGAAAGGAAAAATACGTAAATTAACAATTATAGCTGGAGATCTCACTGTCCCTCTCTTACTAATTGATAGAACAAGTAGTCAGAAATTGAGCACGATTATAGCTTACACCAGACAATCAAACCAAGTTGACCTGACATTTATAGACTACTCCACCAATAAGAGCAGAACTCACATTCTTTTCATGTGTATCTGGAACATGTCTCAATAAAATGTAAAAGACGAAACCAGACAGAGTATGTTCTCTGACCACGATGGAATTAAATTAGAAACCTGTAACTGAAAAGTATCTGGAAAATCTGAAAATATTTGGAAATTAAACCACACACACATCAAAGGAAAAATCATAAGGGAAGTTAGAAAGTATTTTGTATTGAATATAAATGAAAACAAGATGTATCTAAATCTGTGGGAAATAGTTAAAGCGGTGTTTAGAGAGAATCTTACAGCTTTCAATGCTTATATCAGAAAAGAAGAAAAGTCCAAAAATCAATGATTTAAGCTTCCACCTTAAGAAGCTAAAAAAAGAAGAGGAAATTATGTCTAAAGTAATTATAATGAAGGAAACACTAAATATAAAATAGACAACTATAGAGAAAAACCAATGAAATCAAAAGCTGGTTCCTTGAAAAGATCACCAAAACTAATAAACATCTAGCTAAACTGATCAAGAAAAAAAGAGGTAAGACACAAATTACTAATATCAGGAATGAGGAAGGGACATCACTACAGATCCTTCAGACAGAGGATAATGAGGATAATAAAAAATATTATGGACAACTTTATGCCAATAAATTTGACAATTTGGATAAAATGGACAAATTCCTTGAAAGACCCAAATTACCAAAAAAGATTCAAGAAGAAATATAAAACTTGAATAGCACTGGATTAATTAAAGAAAATGAATTCATTATTAAAAACCTTTCCATAAGGAAAACTCCAGGCCCAGATGGCTTCACTGCTGAATTTTATCATACATTCAAGAGAGAAATAACGCAAATACTACACAAATTCTTTCAGAAATGAGAAGGGAACACTTTCCAACTTGTTTTATGAGGTTAGTACTACCCTGATATCAAAACCTGAAAAAGACAAAAAAAAATACAGACAACTATCCCTCATGTACACAAACAAAAAATCCTTAACAGAATATCAGCAAATCAAATACAGTAATATATAAAAGAATAATGCCTCATAACTAAGTGGAGTTTACCCCAGAAGACTGATGTAACACTCGAAAAAAATCAGTGTAATTAATCATATTGACATAATAAAAAACCTCTGCATTATCATCTCAATAGATGGAGAAAAGCATTCGACAAAATTCAACACCCATTTACTGTAACTCAGCAAACTAGAAATAGAAAGGAACTTCCTCAACCTGAGAAAGGGCATTTATGAGAAACCAACAACTAACATTACACATTCAGTGGTTAAAGACTGAATGCTTTCCCCCTAAGATAGGGAACAAGGCAAGGATGTCTGTTCTCACCACTTCTATTGAACATCAGGTCCTAACCAGTGCAAAAAGGCAAAACAAAGAAATAAAAGGCATACACACTGGGAATCTAATTAGCAAAGGAAGAACAATTAAGTGAATGCAGCATGATCACAGGATACAAGGTTAATATAAAAAGATCAGTTGTATTTCAGTTTTACCATCACTGAACAATTGAAAAAAGAAAAACCTACTTCCGTGCATGACAGCATAAAAAAATACTTAGGAATAAATTTAACAAAAGATGTTCAGGGGCCGGGCCTGTGGCGTAGTGGTTAAGTTCAGCGCACTCTGCTTTGGTGGCCCAGGTTCACAGGTTCAGGTCCTGGGTGTGGACCCACACCACCTGTCAGTCATGCTGTGGCAGTGACTCACATACAAAACCGAGGAGGACTGGCACAGATGTTAGCTCTAAGAGGTTCAACCTCTGTATACTGAAACTACAAAACATTGTTGGGAGACGTCAAAGAAGACTTAAATAGTGGAGAGAGATTCTGTGTTCATGGGTTGGAAGACTTACTGCTGTAAAAAAAAAAAAAAGCAATTCTCCCCAAATTGATAAATGAGTTCAACATAATCCCAATAGAAATCCCAGTAGAATTTTTGTAGTTACATACACACTGATTCCAAAATGTATAGGAAATGCAAAGCACCCAGAAATACCAAAATAATCTAAAACAAAATAAGAATTTTTGAGGACTCACACCACCAGATTTCAAGACTCAATAAAAACTACAAAAATTAAGACAGAGTGGTACTGATATATTGACGTATATGATGACTGACCTAAGAATCAACGGAAGAGAAAAAAGAGTTCAGAAATAGATTCATATGAAAATGGTCAATTGATTTTTTAACAAAGGTGCCAAGGTAATCCAATAGGAAAAGGACAGTCTTTTCAACAAAAGATTCTGGCACAGCTGGCTATGCCTATGCAAAAAAAAGGAAGCTTGACCCTTAATTCATGTCACACACAAATATTAATCTAGAAGGATCATAAACTTAAATATAAAAGCTAAAATCATACAACTTCTGGAAGAAAGCAGCAGAAAATCTTTGTGACCTTAGGGTAGGCAAAGATTTCTTAGCTATTAAAGCATGAAACAAAAAAGGAAAACTAAAAAATTAGAGTGCATACACTTAAAAATTTGCTTCTCAAAGGACAGCATTAAGAAAATGGAAGGGCAAGTCAAAGACTATCGGAAAATATTTGCAAAACATATGGACTTGTATCCAAAAATATATAAAGGACTCTTACAATTCAATAATAAGGCAAACAATCCAGTTAAAAAATAGGCAAAAGATTTCTACAGACACTTCAAAAAAAAAAAAAAACACAAATGGCCAATAAGCACTTGAAAGGTGCTTAGCACTATACCCCACTAGAATAGCTACAATTTTAAAAATCAATAATATCTAGTATTGTTATAAATGTGCAGCAATAGAAATTCTCATACATTGATGGTGAGATGCAAAATGGTACAGTCACTTTGCAAAACAGTTTGGCAGTTTCTTATAAAGTTAAACACACACTTATCACATGACCCAGCAATTTCACTCCTAGGTATCTAACCAAGAAAAATAATACTTATGTCCACACAGACTTGTATGCAAATGTTCATAGCAGCATTATTCATAAGTCAAGAACTAGAAACCCAAACGTCTATGAAATGGTAAATGGAGACACAAATTATGGTATATCCATACAATGAAATACTACTCTGCAATAAAAAGCAACAAACTACTGTTAGACGAAACAATATGGGTAAATCTAGAAAATACTATACTAAGTGAGAGAAGCCAGACACAAGAGATTCCATTTATATGAAGTCTTAGAAAAAGTAAACTGTATGTCAAGCAGCAGATTAGTGGTTGCTGGGGAGTGGGAGTGGGGAAAAGAAACTGAGAGTAAGGGGACAGGAGGGAACTTTTTGGAGTGATGTTCTCAGTGTTGATTTTGGTGGTGATTACATAACTGTATAAAAAATTCATCAATGTACACACTTAAAAACGAGTGAATTTGATCAAATTATATCTCAACTGTGAAAAAACAAACAACGTAATAGCATTTTCTCCTTGACTAATTAGGATTGAAAAATAATTGATAAAAGACTAGTTTTTTAATTGGGGGACTCAACATGTAAAGAAAAATTATGTAAAACTCGGAAATAAAACAAAGGGAGGGTTGCATGTCCCTTAAATGTCATACTGGAGGACTGTTTAGCAAGCCCACCAAGAATTATTTAATTCTCTAAGAGAATGTCCCATGTTTGACTTCCCTATCTACTATCGATTGAAGGCCTAGATGTTAATTTTCACGTTAACTAGCAGATTTTTGTATCTAATAGAAATGCAAATGATTTCTGATAGTAGAAAAGATAACCTCGAAGGTTAAGGGTTTACTGCCTTGTAGGATATTAATCAGTTATCTAACTTGCAATCTTTTTTTTACATTCTTTTTTCAAATGCCTATAAATACCTGAGTCTTCAAATGCTCTTTGAACCAATTTTCTCTATTTCTCATACTAACATGTTGAAAAATTTTGACACATCATTCTATAGTTGTATTAAATTATGTTTTCAATTTTAAAAAATCATACTTCGATGAATATTATTTAATGCTTCATTTGAGTGTCACTCAAATCATCTTAGGTACACTGATGTGAGTCATATATTTTGAGAAACACAGTATACTACCACTACCGTGTCAATTATAAAGCCAACTCCTCACTCCCTACATTAAAGCCTTCAGAATGCAACCCCTTCGTGTTTGTGATACTCGATTTTAACTTAGAAATCAATACTTTGTTTCTTGGATACTTCCTCTTCATCTCCAACTTCATCTTCAGTGACCTCAGATCCGGTGGTATATTCTTCTTCTTCTGAAAATAACGACTGTTGTTTCTAAATTTAAAAAATAAAACATATTCTATTAAAAATATAATATCACATCTCTAATGAACTCTTTCAAACACATTTCTTTAAATTTCTTTTGGATGAACGAGCCAAAAAAGAGCTGATAAAATGACCACTGCCTAGCACAACATCCAGGAAATGGACATACAATTTTTACATTTAGGACAGGATCACATTATATCAAATATTTTTTATTTCCTTCACAGATCCTAATAGAGGGATGGGTACAGTTTTTGTTGAATTACATCTCTATCACTCAATTGAATGTATATTCCTTGATATTAAGATTAAATCAAAATATAATAATTACCAATATTAAAGTAGCCATATAAAGAAAGACGTGCACATCCTCTGGGTGAATGTGGCCCTGGGTTACTTAACCATATCCACATCAGTTTCCCGCATCTATCCAGCCTACTGTCTGCCATCACTGATCCAAATTCCTACTCCATTCTTGTGAATACTGGTGACAGATGGCATAGTAATGGCAAAGAGACAAAAAACCCCCAACCAATCAACCAACCAAATAATTGAAACTTAATAGATTTATTGCTTTGTTCAATGTCCTAAATGCGACTTAAGAAAAGTCATTAAAGAAGACTTATGGATTATGCAGCCAGATAACTGAGCATGTGTGTCTTAAACCCTGACATTTTTAGTAAGCACAAAATTGTACAAGTAGAAAAAGATGAAATACACTTAACTAAAATCTGTAAAATAAGACACTGATAAGATTCTATTAAACTAAACTTTAGGAAGAAAGAGATCCATGAAAGAATATAATTGCTCACTTACCAGTTGCAGAGTCCAGTTTTTCAGTGACAGGAACTATAAAAAAAAGACAAAGGAATAAGAAATGAATAAATCTGCATCTATCCTGACTGCAGCTTCATATTTTCATGTGGATATTGTGGGAGAGCTGAAAAAAGCTACAAGTATAGTTTCCTTCCAGGTTGAAACATAATTAAAACTCAGGCTGAAAGTGATGAATTACAATCTTTAATATCCCCTGCCTAGAGGAAGATATGTATGTATACAAAAAAAGAAAAAAAAAAAAATCAACATTTTTCCCAGTGTCATTTCCAAAGGATAAGTAAATCACATGAAGAGATAACAGTATAATTTTAGGGTTTTTAAAAACTATTTCAATCACTTTTTAATGTTTATATTTTATTATAAATTAAGGAACTAGATTATACATGAACATTCAAGAAACCTAATTGCTATTTTGTATATAATTCATAAATAAATGTTAGTGAGTGAATATTTATAGCCATCTCGAGTTTATAATGCTTTTTACATGGAATAGCTCACTTCTCAGGTAAATGCTACCTCAACCAACACAAAGGCAGGAAGTTCACAGACAAACAGATTCCCTAGTTGTTAGCTTTCTGGTCGTTGCCTTAAAAATATTTCAGTTTTGAAAACTTTGAAAAAACTAAATGCATTCCTGATTACAATTTACAAAAGCATACAGAAAAAAGTTTATAGAAGTAGGAGGGGTCAAAATATCTCATTTATACTATCTTCATTTCTCAGATCATTATCTGTCCATAATAAAAACCCTGAAGACCATGTTGTATTTTCTTCCCCAAATTTAAGTCTACTAGTTATTAATTCTTCGAGGGCACGGAATGTATTCTATTACCCTGCCAGTCCTATTAATTCAGCATAATACCTTGTTACTATCACGAAGTCAGTAAATGCTTATTAACTGAAAATTTCAATTTCAATTTCAATTGATCAGGTTTCTGTCAAAGATTAAATGTCATCAATTGTTTAGATAAATAAAGAATAAGTGAAACAAGCTACTCACAGCATTGAGCTCCCCACTTTTGGGGCCCCATGGTGTATTTGGCTCTAGTAAAACATCACAGTCTAGACCCTTTTCATCACAGGGACCAACTCCAGAATCACTGGAAAGAAAAAGAGATTTTTATGGAGAAGGGTCCAATTTCTTAAGAATTTAAATGCAAACAATATCTTTTTTTTATTGTAGATGTTTTACAAATTGCTCTTTAGAAACACAGTTCTTGAGTATAAGGTAGCCACTTCAACATTTTCATTTTGTAATTCATCTAGTTGACTCCCCTACCGGACGTCACTCCACACAGGAAGAGTACCACTGCACTACAAGCACCATACTTGCCAGGTGGCGAAAGGAGCTGCTCTGATTGGTACTGCTTTGAGAACAGCCTTGATTAAAGAGTCCTCCTACCCTCCATCTGAGCCTGCTGCAACTGCACAATGATGGAAGGAGTTCAAATTTATGCAGAGATGACCTCAACCATCAACTTTTTTTTCTAGTTGTATCAATCACACATTTAAGAAGGGCTTAAGTAATTGGGAAAAGAAAAAACAACCCTTAAAAATTGGAGCACAGGTCTAGCCTTTTTAATCATCAAGGACTCACTTTTCTTAGTTTTTGTTCCTCCTGGACCTCCACTCCAATATTTTGAAGTTTTTTATCAAAAAAACACCTGCTTGCTCTTATTGTAAGCTAACATATAATTTATTAAGCTTTCTGAAATAAACTATTTGAGGACTGACATTACTGATTTGGGGAAGCACTAGGGGATAGAGGATTCTGAGATGGGAGCAACTGAATAAAGCTGTAGTACAGTGTGGTCCCACCCGCACCCCCTCACCTAACTGTATCTTTAGGAAAAGGTACAACAATGACATCTTTGTGCTTGTGCAGATCATCCAATATTCTAGTAGTCGGACAGGAGAGCAAATCTCCACCTTCACCTTGATCACGAAGAGTAACCACGTGATCCCTCACTTTACAACCCTGTCGTGTAAGAGACACTAAATTAGAGAGGTAGGTTCACTATAGAAACGTTCCTTTAAAGATGACTGTATGTTTTTGTTCTCTGCCCAGTCACATTGTCATATTAACCATTTTACAACTTTTTCTCAAGAGAAAATAATACTTATAGAGAAAAGAGTATGAAACATGAATGTACACCTTAACAAATATCCCAGAACATCCACATAACCGCCATCCACATTAAGAAATAGAATATTGCTAACACTCCAAGAGTTCCCACAGGCCCACTCTCGATCATCACAATCTCCCAAAAGATAACCTCTATTCTGACTTTTATGGTAATCACTTCTTGCTTTTATCCTCTTACCACTTGAGGATGCATCCCTACATACTATAGTTTAGTTTTGCCTTACTTTTTGTTCAGCATTATGTTATGATTCAACCACATTATTGCATGTAACAACAGCATTTGCTTATTTAATGTACAGTATCCACTCTATGAATACACACAATTTACTTATCTATTCTACAGTTGATGGATAGGTTGTTTCAAGTTTGGGGCTATTACAACTAATACTACTATGAACATTCTGTCATGTTTCCTGGAAAGCAAGTGCTCACACATGTACCAAGTTATATTACTATCAGCAGCATATGAGAGTTCTTGTTACTCCATATCCTCGCTAACACTTGGTCAGACATTTTAATTTTAGTCATTCTGGTGAGTGTGTAGTGGTATCTCATTGTGGTTCTAATTTGCATTTCCCCAATTACAAATGAGGTTGAGCTCCTTTTCATGTTTACTGGACAACTGACTGCTTTCTTGTGTGAAATTCCTATTGTCTGTCTTTTTCTTATTGATTTGTAGGAGTTTAAAAAAAACTCAATATGAATCTTTTATGGATATTTGTTGCTAATATCTGGTCCATTTGTGAGTTTGTCTCCTTGATTTCAATTTATTTAATGTACTTGAATTTAAAATCTCTTCCTTAATGGTATTCTCTTTTAATACCTTTATTAGTTTTCCCTTCATATAGGGCCTTATTTTGCGAATAGTTTGGGCTACAGTCTAATTCCATTATTTTCCCCATATGGATATTGCAATGCTCCATTACCTCTTATTGGAAGGTCTCTCCTTTGCCCACTGATCTGTAATGCCACCTTTGTCACAGCCAAGTATTCAAGTGGCTCTGTTCTCTTGTACTGGTTCATCTGTCTGCTCTTCGCCTGTATCACCCTGTCTTAATTACCAAAGCTTTATACTAAATCTTGATATCTGGCAGAGCAAGTACTTCTACTTTTGTGTTCTTTGAGAGTATTTTAGCTATTTTTGGCCCTCTGCATTTCCACATACATTTTAGAATTTACTTAACAAAGTTCCCAATAAAAACCTATTAGGATTTTTGTCAGTTTAGGGAGCACTTAGATCTTTGCAATATTGAGTCTTCCAATCTATGAACATGCTACAGCAATCCATTTTAAAATTTTCTTTATTTTCTCTCAAAACATTTTATGTTTTACACAGAGTTCTTGCACATATTTTGTTAGATTTATTCCGAGGTACTTGATATTTTTGAGGCTATTGTAAACGGTTTTTTTATAAATTTCATTTTTTCTTTTAAAGATTGGCACCTGAGCTAACAACTGTTGCCAATCTTTTCTTTCTTTTTCTTTTTGCTTTTTCTCCCCAAATCCCCCCAGTACACAGTTGTATATTTCAGTTGTGGGTCCTTCTAGTTGTGGCATGTGGGATGCCACCTCAGTGTGGCCTGATGAGCGGTGCCATGTCCGCGCCCAGGATCCGAACCAGCGAAACCCTGGGCTGCTGCAGCACAGTGTGCAAACTTAACCACTCGGCCACGGGGCTGGCCCCTAAATTTAATTTTCTAATCTCATTGGTCTACAGAAATAAAACTGATTTTTGTAAGTGATTTTTAATACATCAATCAAATTCTTATTAATTCTAATAATCTATTTGTAGATTCTTCAGGGTTTTCTATGTTTACAACATCATCTGCAAATTATGACAGTTCCTTTTCAATCCGTATACCTTTTTACTTCTTTTTCTTACATTAACATACTGTCCAGGGATTCCAGTTTAATTTGAATAGAAGTGTGGTGACAATGGGCATACTTATTGTGCTCCCAATTTCAAAGCTAAAGCTTTCTACATTTCGCTATTAAGTGTGATATTTGCTGTAAGTTTTATATTATCTGTCCTGAATTGGATTACTTCATTTCCTTTTTTTCTAAATTTAGTAAGAATTTTTTGTTTTCATTTGTTTATTATTCCATTCATTCCCTTCACACACATTAATTTAGAAGTTATACATTCTTCTATCCTTTTAGCAGTTACCTAAAACTTATAATATGTATTCTTGACTTATCGAAGTCTAATATGTTAATACCCTTCCTCTCAAATAGTGCAAGATTTTTTTTTTAAAAAGATTTTATTTTTTTCCTTTTTCTCCCCAAAGCCCCCAGGTACATAGTTGTATATTCTTTGTTGTGGGTCCTTCTAGTTGTGGCATGTGGGATGCTGCTTCAGCGTGGTTTGATGAGCAGTGCCATGTCTGCGCCCAGGATTCAAACCAACGAAACACTGGGCTGCCTGCAGCGGAGCGTGCGAACTTAGCCACTCGGCCACGGGGCCAGCCCCCAGTGCAAGATTTTTTAAACTCCATTCCACCATGCTCCCAACATATAGGCTATTATTGTGGGTTTTACAATTATACATTAAGGGGCTGGCCCCATGGCCTAGTGGTTAAGTTTGCCATGCTCCACTTCAGCAGCCCGGGTTTGATTCCTGAGCACTGACCTACACCACTCATTGGTGGCCTTGCTGTGGAGGTGACCCACATACAAAATAGAGGAAGACTGCCACAGGTGTCAGCTCAGGGCAAATCTTTCTCAAGCAAAAATAAATAAATAAATAAACAAATAAAATTATACATTAAAATGTATAGCATATATCAATTATTACAAATCTTTCTCAATTATTAATATAATTATATATTTGTTACACACAGACACAAGCATTAATATCATTGTTTTATATAGTCAATGTTCACTTAGATTTACCAATATATTTCTTTCTTTCTTCGGTCTTTATTCTTTCTCATACCTGGAGAACATCTGTTAGTAGTTCCTTTAAAGCAGTTTGCTCATTGAAAATTCCTCCAATTTTTGTTTGCTTAAAAATCTTTATGGGGCTGGCCCCGTGGCCGAGTGGTTAAGTTTGCGTGCTCCGCTGCAGGCGGCCCAGTGTTTCGTTGGTTCGAATCCTGGGTGCGGACATGGCACTGCTCATCAGACCACGCTGAGGCAGCATCCCACATACCACAACTAGAAGGACCCACAACAAAGAATATACAACTATGTACCAGGGGGCATTGGGGAGAAAAAGGAAAAAAATAAAATCTTTAAAAAAAAAAAAAATCTTTATTTTGTCTTCATTCTTTTTTTGTGTGTGTGAGGAAGATTAGCCCTGAGCTAACATCTGTGCTAATCTTCCTCTTCTTTTTGTTTGCCTGAGGAAGATTGTTGCTGAGCTAAGATCTGTGCTAATCTATCTCTATTTTACATGGGATGCTGCCACAGCATGGCTTGACGAGTGGTGTTAGGTCTGCACCCAGGATCTGAACCTGTGAACCTGGGGGGCCACAGCGGAGTGCATGAACTTAACCACTATGCCACCAGGCCAGCCCCTGCCTTCATCCTTAAAGGACAATTAAGGAAGGCACAGATTTCTAGATTGTTAACTATTTCTTTAGGCACACTGAAGACTGAGTGGACTATACTCTGGCTTCCATTGCTGCTGCTGAGATGTGAACTCTGCCTAATTATTGATGTTTTGAAAGGCTTCTGTACTTTCTTCCTCTGGCTGCTTTTAAATATTCTCTTTATTTTCTTGTTTTCTGCAGTTTCACTATGATACGTGCAGGTATGGATTTCTTATTACTTTACTGGGAGTCACTGGATTTCTTGAATCTATAAATTAATATCTTTCAGTAACTCTGAAAAATCTCCGCCACTATCTCTTCAAATTTTGCCTCTGATCTACTCTCTTTCTCTTCTATTGGAAATCCCATTAAAAAAATAGACCTTCTCACACAAAGAGACAAATACTGCATGATTCCACTATATGAGGCATCTAGAGTAGTCAAATTTGTAGAGACAGAAAGTAGAATGGTAGTTGCCAGGGGCTGAGGGGAGGGGCAATGGGAATCAGGAATTGTTGTTTATTGGGTATAGAGTTTCAGTCTTGCAAGAGGAGAGTTTTGGAGACTGGTTGCACAACAATGTGAATATAAACACTACTGAACTGTACATTTAGAGAACAGTTAAGATGGCAAACTTTATATTATACATATTTTACCACAATTAAAAAAAAGACATGCACTCTCCAGGTCTTTTACTTTCTTTCATATTTCCTATCATTTTGTCTCTTTGTGCTTCATTCTGGATAGCTTCTTTTGACTTTTATCTTGCAATGCTCTAATTCTTCAGCTGTATCTAATCTGCTGTTAAATCTGCCACTGAGCTTAAATTTTTGATATTGAGTTTTTCAGTTCTAGCATTTCTATTTGTTTTTATTTAAACCCTCTTTGTCACTTTTTATAGTTTATAATTCCCTGCCAAAAATTTCCAAGCTTGGTTTCTTTCAACTGAAGTTGGAAATCTTATTTATTTTATAGGCTGTGTTAGTAATTCCAATATTTGAAGTTTCTGTGGTTTGTTTTTGTTGTCTAAGTTCTGCTGTTCCCATTCTTGGTAACATATTTTCATCAATGACATGTTATCTTTGTATGCTGAATATTTTGTTTAAAAAATTGTTTATAGAATAATCTGAGCTGTAGAATATTATCTTTCTCCAAAGAGGATTTTTACTGCTTTTGCCAGGTGCCTGTGGACAGTGGCAATCCAGGATTACCTCAATCCAAGTTCAGGGCTTGAAATTTCCTAGGCCACTTAAATAAATCAGAGCTAGGTTGCTATCCAGGCAAGGGATAGTTTACTTCTGATTTACTCTTATTTTCTTTGGGATCCCAAATCGACGTATAAGGGTGAGAATGTAATTCATTAATGTCCCCATTCTTGACAGACCTTGGATCCTGACTATTCCCAAAAATCCTGATACGGCACTAAAAGCTCAGCCCAGGCTCTCAGCCACCTCTTTCAAATTGATAATTGCCTCCAAGACAAAAAATGGCCCTGAGCACCAGCTCACTCCTTTGGGTTCCCGTCATTTTCTGTATCTTAACACTAATTCCTCATTATCTTACCAGCTCTTTGACACTTTTAACATGATCTTTAAATTAGTATTTCATCCACCACTTTTTAGTTGCCTTTTCACGGGGGGTTGATCTAAATTACTTAGTCTGCCATTACTGGAAATATAAATCACCACATGAGCTATTTAGATTTCACTTAGCCCAAGAACTCACCTCAATCAGTATGCACGATATCGCACACAAGACTTATCATACAGTTTCATTACTATTTATTCCTGAATCCTCTCACAATGAATGGAGTATTAGTTAATACAACCAGTAAACAGACAATAACAAGCCAAAGAGTTACAGGTTTAGAAGTATTATTCAACACAACGTGAATGTGATAGTTAAAATAGAAACGTCATAACCCTAAAGAAATGCAATGACTAAAAATCACGTAACTGCAAAACAAGACAGTAGTCATGAATGAATGAAATTATCTTGGGCCTGGAAAAGCTAATTCCACTTTGTTTAAAGTCTCATGCCCAATTTAAATAACTCTGTATGCAAAGCATCTACCTAAACTTTAAATATGAACATTATGTCAGTAACCTATTACTTCATCAATAAAATTTCTGACTAATCAAAGTTGGTAATTGATTGCAAGCATAACAAATCTCCAAATCCAGCTTAAACTCCACGATCCACATTTTAGTAACATTTGTGCTAACACCCTAAATTCTTTGCCCGTAAACTTCATCTTACCCATATGGCAAAAGCCCAGCTCTGGATGAGCTTAACTACCCATTTTTGCTACACCTGTACTAAGCAGCCAGGGATGCTGGAGAGAGTGATATAAAAAAGCATGCTGGATTTCACTGTAAATTTGATTACCCACCTCCAACGGGCTCTCAAACTGCCTAGTAACCTACAACATTTCTCTGGAAAATTCACTCTCCTATTTTCCAGAAAAACTACTTCAAACCTTGGAGGCTTGCTTCCCTCTTCCCCCTCATCCTTAGCAGATGGATTTAATTTTCTACTTTATAGAGACGAGAAAGGAATTAGATTGGAATAATTTATCAACCAAATGACAAAACACCATTTTACTAATGTCTGCAACCATCCTCCTCTTCTCTCCTGTTATAACAGAGGAACTATCCTTCCATCTGTCTAAACTAATACTGCCACAGGTACTTAAGATCCCACCCTACCCTGCCTCCACAGAAACCTTGTACTATCATCCTCTCCTCCTCAACTGATCCTTGCCACTGACTTTTAAAAAGCTCTCTCCTATCAAAACAAAATAAAACAGAACAATAAACAAATATCCATAACCTAATTACTGACCCATCTCCTCCTTTTCACAAACTTCTCAAAAGAGCTGTTATCATGATGTTTCCATTTGTTTTCTTTTTTTTTCTTTTTGCTGAGGAAGATTTGCCCTGAGCTAACATCTGCTGCCAATCTTCCTCTTTTTTTTGTATATGAGCCACTACCACAGAATGGCCACTGACAGATGAGTGGTGTAGGTCTGCGGCCAGGAACCAAACCCAGGCTACCGAAGTGCAGCACTAACTTAACCACTAGGCCGCTGGGGGTGGCCCCATTTGTTCTTTTTTTACTCACTCCTCGACCCATATCTATCTGGCTTCTGGATCTAGCACTCCATCAAAACAGCTCTTCACACCTTTGAATTCTAGGTCACCAAAGCCAAAGGACACATTTCATTATTTTATTTGACCTCTTAGCAATACCTGGCATCATGGACCACTCTTTTATTTATTTATTTATTTATTTATTTATTTATTTATTTATTTTTTTTTTTAAAGATTTTATTTTTTCCTTTTTCTCCCCAAGCCCCCTGGTACAAGTTGTATATATTCTTCATTGTGGGTCCTTCTAGTTGTGGCACGTGGGACGCTGCCTCAGCGTGGTTTAATGAGCGGTGCCATGTCCGCGCCCAGGATCTGATCCAATGAAACACTGGGCCGCCTGCAGCGGAGCGCGCGAACTTAACCACTCGACCACGGGGCCAGCCCCCACTCTCTCTTTCTTTAAATACTATTTCTTTGACTTTCATGACAACATCCTTGGTTTTCCTCCTATTATTCTGGCTGCTCCTGATCATTCTTCTCTGCAGGCTCATGCTCCTCTATCCATCTATTAAATGTTGGAGCTTCTCTAGGCTCCATTGTAGGTCCTCTGCTCTTCTTGTGCTCACCTATACCTGCTGGCTTCAATTATCACTTATTTGCAAGAAGCCTTACGAATGATTATCTCCAGCCTAGCCATTTCTCTGAACCCCCAAACCCATATTGCTAACACTGTTTGCCTGGTTATCTCATAAAGCACCTCAAACTCAAAATGTCCAAAACAGAACTCATGAGCTTCTCTCCAAACCTGATTCCTTTCAGTTTTTCTCCTCCTCAGTGAACAGCACCACCATCTATCGAGTAACACAAGCAAGAAGCTGAGTTATCCTTGACTCTTCCTTCACCCTTTGTGATATGATCCACCAAGTCATTTTAGTTTTAGCTCCTAAATACTGAATTCATCTACTTCACTTCACCTCCACTGCTCTAGTCCAAGCTACCATTATCTCTCTCTAAGACTCCTGTGATGACGTTCTCTTGTAACTGACTCCAGTGATTCTTCCCCAAGCTATTCTCCACAATGCAACTGATATTTTCAAAACCCAAAACAAAGAAAACACTCTAACTTGGCCTACAAGGTCCTGTCCCCACATGGTGTGACACTTAGTTACCTCTCCAGCTTTGTCTTCAACTATGCGTGTTTTCTTTAACAGGCACAGTTTCTTTCAGTCTCTTTTTACTATGTACCTTTAGACCTTGCTGTTCTGACTGGAGTGTTCTTTCTCTTCCTCTTTGCTTCACAAATTCCTACTCATCCTTCAGATCTCAACGGAATGACAACTCCTTTTTGGAGGCTTTCCCCGACTTCAGTGCCCATGTCAGATCAGCCTATTACAGACACTTATGGCCCTGCATACTTCTTCAAACATTTCTTTGTGTGCTTTTTTTCCTTGTGATATTACTGCCTGAACTGTAAGTTTCACGAAGGCAGAAACTATCTAATTCTACACACTACTCTCCGCCTTGCAGTGTGTAACACAACTTTGGTACTTTATAAATATCTGTTGCACAGATGATGAGGAAGAGCTTTTGGTGCCTTTCATCTCCTCATGAAATTTAATTACATAACATTTTCAAAAGTATTAGTGATCAAAGACTCTAACCCATAGCAATACTCACATAATGCACCAAGATATATATGCAAGGATATTCATTGCAACTGTTATACCATCAATCTGGAAACAACCTAAATATTCATTAATAGGAGAACGGTTAAATAAATTGTGATATATGCATAGCTTGGAATATTACACAGAAGTTAAATAAAATGTCACAGAAAGATAACGTAGGTATATTATTGAGTGAAAAAGGCAAATTACAGAATAATATGAACAGTATGATCCTATTTCCAAGACAAAACTGCATATAATTTGTGCCTGAAATATATAAAACAAGGTCTGGAAGGAAATTGTTAACTGTGGTCACCTCTAAGAAGAGAAGGAGAATGAGGGAGTAGGGTGAAGAGGGACTTCTATTTTTTATTGTACTTATTTATGTATTGTTTAAAGTCTTTTCTACATGAGTATATTACCTTTATACTTTAAAAACAATAAAAGAGAAAAGATTTAAATAAAGAGTGTTAGTGAGTGCTATAACGATAAAAGGGCAACATTCAAAATTTACCTTAGTAAGCTGAGTAGGATCAAACCGAAGAACCTTTTGGTTACAGCAGGGATAAATTCCAGTGCCAACAGTACTCAGTGAACTTGCTGTAGGATAAACCACTGTTTCTGAGTGATATTGACAATGTGAAAATTCTATACAGAGAAAAGCCTGTAAATAAAGGAAAAGAATAAAAGAAACATATAAAATCAATTATTATTCCCAGAATGAAATTATACATCTCAAAAATAGTTTACTCAAGCCCACATATTGAAATACCTAGGAATAAATTTAACCAAGGTGGTGAAAGACCTGTACACTGAAAACTGTAAGACACTGATGAAAAAACCTGAAGAAGACACAAATAAAAAGAAAGATATTCTGTGCTCATGGATAGGAAGAATTAATATTGTTAAAATGTATTTCAGTGGTTGCCTAAAGTTGGAAGTGAGACTGGGGAGCAGCAGCAAAGGGACACAAGAGATCTTTTTGGGGTGATGGAAATGTACTAAAATTGGATGGTGGTAATGGTTGCACAACTCTGTAAATTTACTAAAAATCAGTGAATTGTACATTTAAAATGAATGAATTTATGGCATGTAATTACACCTCAATAAAGCTATTAAAAAACAAAAACAACACTGTATTCAAAATTCAGATGAATTAAATTGATCTTGATGTATAGCTAATTTTACAATTTGCCAATCACATACAAAGTTTTCCAGTGAAATCACTTTTCAGTCTTTTGGCTAAGATCAGTGTAGTACCTGTTCTTATCAATTTAAAAAAGTTTTCCAATGAAAAGAAGAGGTAAAATTTTCCTCACTTGATTATACTTTGACATATTTTTTAAGGTAAATATTTCTACCAGTATTAATGAAAACTATGAAGTAACTGAATCAGTGGTGAAAATCTTAGTAAAATTGAGAGTCAGGTTTCAGATATGTTTATAAGTTGGCAAAATAATTTAAAGAAAATAACAAAATTAATAATTTTAAGCACTGATCTTGAACACAAAAGCAAGAAAGGATAGTCTATAATCAGAATTCTTAGTTATTAACTCCAATTATGATTTTCAAATGATGGTTTTTGTTTTCTGGTTTTTGTTTTTTTCGGTGAGGAAGATTGGCCCCGAGCTAACATCTGTTGCCAATCTTCCTCTATTTTGTATGTGGGACACTGCCACAGCATGGCTTAATGAGTGGTGTGTAGGTCTGCACCTGGGATCTGAACCCACGAACCCCGGGCTGCTGAAATGCAGCACCCGAACTACACCACCAGGTCGGCCCCCAAACAACAATTTTTAATTAAAAATTTTTGAGTCTTATAAAAGTTATAAGGTATATACTCATAGACAAAGTATTTTGCATACAAACTATTTTATGAGTTCATGAACTCTCTTTAATAAATATTAAATATTATAAATCAATATTCAATTTGCTATTAATAAGGGAAAAAAATCCCTCAAATTGTCTGCATTCTGACATGCTCTACAAGTCAGGTTTTAGAAGCCTGATATCCTTCATTATGAGTGATACTCCATATTGTAGGGATGACCACTACATACCTATTAGTAGAAAAAAATACAAAAAAACGACCTGACAATATCAAGTGCTAGTGAGGATGTGGGGCAACTGGAACTCTCATACATAGATGGTAGGAATGCAAAATGGTTCAGGGACTTTGGAAAACTGTTAGGCACGGCAAATGTTAAATTCACATTTACCATACAAACCTTCTACCCTATTTCTGAGTAATTACCCAAGAGAAATAAAAACCTATGTTCACACAAAAACCTGTATGGAAATGTTTATAGTTGCTTTCTTCATAATGGCCCCAAACTAGAAACATTTCAAAGTCCTTCAGTGGTGAGTGGATATGGTGATACATTCATACAATGGACTACTACTTAGCAATAAAAAAGAACAAACTGATAACCCACAACACAGATAAATTTCAAATCCATTTTGCTAACTAAAAAAAGCTAGACTAAAAAAGGTAAATGCTGTATGATTCTATCTATATGACATTCTGGAAAAGTCAAAACTATTGAGACAGTAAACAGATCAGTGGTTGCCAAAGGCTAGGGTGGGAGAAGCGATTGACTAAAAAGGGGCACGAGGGAATTGTTTAGGGTGATGGAAGTGTTCTATGCTTTGATTGTAGCGGTATTTACATGACTGTATGCATTTCTCAAGCCTCATGAAAAGGATGAATTTTACTGTATGTAGATTATACATATAATATTATATGTTATATAATATATATATATTATATATAATATAATATATATAATATATATAATAATATATAATATTATAAGTATATAAGTCCAATTTTAAAAAATTGTGGGCACATATGGAGCCCCCTGGTGGAAACTTATATAGTTCGAAAAACCTCAGTCTGATGGTTTTGATAAGCTGCTCTTCCTTCCCTCTACTGGAAATCATTACCCAAGTGAGACAGGAAAATCACCAAGGGGTGGGAGACTTTAGGGATTCATAAGAAATTTTATGTACAACACTCTGGATTTATACATAAGACTAATTAGGAAATGACTGTGCTCTATATTTTTATTCTATAAAAAGCATATTACTGGTTCCTTCAAATAGTAGTATTTCTTATGCTTTTATTATAAACTTCATTTATTTAAAAAAATAAAAACTTTGGGAACACAACTGTTATAGCAAGAAGGGCACGTATCAATAGCACTCTATTTGCAAAGTGCTCCTGAATTTCTAAAGAAACTTATGCGTTAACAGAGAAACAATTTGGCTGGAAATAATGAAAGGCAGTAAGGATTCTGCATTTTTTTTTCCACTGAAAAAATGGATTTGGTTGCTTAAAATCTGTTGGTTTTCTAAAAATTCAGCAAGGTATTGATTTGTTTTTAACTGAATAAATTTGATACGTAACATTGTGTAAGTTTAAGGTGTACAGCGTGTTACTTTGATACATTCATATATGATATGATTGGCAATGTAGCAATATTTATCACATTCCATAATTATAGTACAATATTATTGTCTATATTATATTGTGCATTATATCTCTATGTCTTATCTATCACTTGTTACAAGTTTGTATCTTTAAGCACCATCAATCTCATTCTCCACTCCATTTCCTGGTAATCACCATTGTACTCTCTGTTTTTTACAGGTTTAACTCTTTTAGATTCCACATATAAGTGATAGCATACAGTGCTTATCTTTTTCTGTCTCACTTATCTCGCTTAGCATAATATGCTCAAGATTCATCCATGTTGTTGGAAATGGCAGCAAGATATTGTTTTAGCAATGAAAACTAAAGAGGAAGAAGAAATATGGTAAGATAAATGAAGCCACATATATGTTTAATAGCATCACAGTTTTTGCCACTAGTTTCTTTAAAAAGATGTCAGATATTGTTCAACACATTCAAACATATATCCAAAACAGCCTGCTCTCATTGTTTGCAGAGTGAGATATTTAAAAAAAACCAAACCTTACCTGGTAACATCTTGAACAAGATAGCCAATTGATTGTTCCCCACAAACGCCAATATACATCTCTCCAAGATTTTAATTCTTCAAAAAGACTATTCAAATACTCATGAACATCCCAAGTCTTATCTCTGGGGAAAAGAACCTTGACTGTTATATTATTTTACAAGCAAGCAACATAATTTGTTTTAAGCAAACGTTTTTAAATTTGTGGCTTATTTCCAAAACCATTTCCCAAATGATGGCTGTGGGATGGACTACACTGAACAGTAGATAAAATTTCATCTGGGAGCTTGTATATTCTTTCTTTTTCTGTGGACAACAGAAAACGGTATGAAAGACTGAATGCCAAATTATTTCCTAAGCAAGATAAAGGTTATAAATTTAATATAGCTTGAGTAGGTTAACAGTTGGGACTTAGGCATATGTTGCTAAATGGAACCTTTACTCTAACTGTGTGTATTGTAAAATTAGTTGTTATTAATTATTGGCGCTTCTAAACATTTCATTATGTATTAGCTCTTTACATCATTTTCACAAAGCATTTTCTAGTAATTGAGTAATACAGTAACATGCTATCAGGTCTTAATAATACACATTTTTAAATTAAAAAATATAGACTTAAAAAATAGCAAAAGCGTAAAACCCTACTTGCTATGGTCATATGTAACTCAAGTTCTTATTTTTTCCCCAAGTCTCATAATCTTTTTGAACTTTTCTATTTTTGTCCTCAGTTCAAGAAATAAAACGCCATCATGTTACTACAAATTATACAGGCACATCTGTTTTAAGTTATTTAAAGGCAATTTTTTAAATGCATGCACCAACAGCTGACTTGTAGGAAATGCTTTTTATTCAAAGTTGCAGTTACTATCAATTTCTTCACATAGTATTAATAGTTACTGCTGTCAGAATGGAAGTAATTTTCAAAAGGCGAATCAACTCTCAAGACAAAAAGCTATAAAATCCCAGGTGCTTGAAATAGCCAGTGAAGATTGCCTGATTATTATACAGAGAGAAAAATGAAACATTTTAAAATTGACTGCGCTATTAATAGTAGGGTCAAATGTAAGTATTTCTCTGTATTTCTGTTTTAATGTTTAAAATATGAAATGTAACATTTGTAGGGTTTTTTCTTTAAAAAGTGCTGTCCATTTTTTTTTTTAAAGATTTTATTTTTTTCCTTTTTCTCCCCAAAGCCCCCCGGTACATAGTTGTATATTCTTCATTGTGAGTCCTTCTAGTTGTGGCATGTGGGACGCTGCCTCAGCGTGGTTTGATGAGCAGTGCCATGTCCGCGTCCAGGATTCGAACCAACGAAACACTGGTCCGCCTACAGCGGAGTGTGCGAACTTAACCACTCGGCCACGGGGCCAGCCCCACTGTCCATTTTTAATATAGAGAAAAGAACAAGCAAAAAGAAAGTTAAGATCATCCATAATGCTATCACACAGAGGTAACACCAGTTAACATTTCAGTGAACACGTTTCTAGGTTTGTCTTATAATCTGTTTTTTTCTCCCTAAATTTACTAACAACTTTTTATGTAAGTATATTTTCTTTTACAACATTATTCTCAAAGGCTGCACATTGAGAATTGATTAGATGTGTTTTATATAGATATACTATTGTATGGATATATCTTTGTTTAATCTTTTGGGTGTTTCCGTTTTTTTTCTATTTAAACAATCTAGCAATATATCTAGCAATAAATGTCCTTATTAAGTGTTTTCACAAATCCAACATTACCTCTTTGAATAAATTCCTAGCAGTAGGAGATTGTCAGAGAATATATACATTTTAAAGTTTCTGCTTTCCTGAGACATTACACCAATTTACAACACTCACTCCCCAACACAGCATAAGAACTGGTTTCGAACTCAAACGGGAATAAAAAAGGACTATGTATTAATGGAATACCGACAAAGTATGAAGAACAAATAGATTATGGAAAATCCAATTTTAAAGACAATTTTCTTCATTCATCAAAACTCATCTGAAAGTAAATTTAGTTATCTTGTCAAATTAAATATAACATTTATGTAGATAACTAAAATCTGTTAGTGAAAAGAAATCATTTTAATGGCATTGACCAGAATGTCTTTCAAGATTAATGCAGAATAATTTTTACAATTTTAAAGTTTAAAAACATCATGATGTTTACCTAGTAAATAAAAGAGCTTTTGCAACAACTTTGTTTTTAAAGTAGCATCTTTCTAAATCAAAGTTGCATCATATGCAGAAAAGATGTTATCCTACTCCTTCAAGGAGTAGTTATGCTTTTGTAAATACACTAGTAATTCACAAAAAGGCTGTATTTTATTTTTACTATACCTTATGTGAATGTAGATAATATTTCCATGTCGATCCACATTGATTTTTCCAGGAATGCAAGGAATTCTTCTTTCTGTTTCTTTTGTTAAAAGTTTCTTACACAAACAGCATCTACAACACAAAGAAGATATAAAAATAGGCAAGAAGAAAGTTTAAAATGTAGTAATATTAAAGAATTTAGCTGCATTATATAGCGTACCAAAGAAAAATACATCCCCATACCTGTATAATGTTGCTGCGTTATTCCGAGAATCTGGATTCAGGTACTCAGGATCAAACAGTCTCTCAATCTTCTTACAAAAAAGTTTACTATTAACAACAAATGACCAACAAATTAATTTTCTATCTTTACTTCACTAAAGGTACTTCATAGTGACGAAAATACACACTGACCCATCTGCATGCGTAGAGAAGAAGATTAATAAATCCTTAGAGAGTGTCTCTTTGGGAACTTGTAATACATTTTTAGTGTTCTAAGTAGATAAACCTACTAATAAGAACTACTTGATCAAGATCTGTTTTCCTAAGAAAAATAAGATTGATGGATACCTACCTCTCTTTTAATCTTTCGTTACTGAAATACTCAAGATTGAGGATTTGGGGAATTTAACAATCCTGGGTCTACCAATAATTCGGTGTGTGAACTTTGTCAATTAATCTCTCTGAATCTTGTTTTCTCATCTGTAAAATGAGGTTCATAATTCCAAACACACAAGGTTTTATGAGGATTAAATGAGATAATGCTTTTAAAGCGTGGCAGGCGTAGTGTTAAGCATTCAGTGAATGTTAACTACTTTATTACCATGCATAGTACGACTGAAGTTCAAGTCCTCTAAGTATGTCATGAATTCCACTTGTACGTCCTGACTGTCTCTATTTTCCCTCGCATAATGTCTGCCGCTATTAAAGGCCAGATCTGATTTTGGATCCCAAGCCTGTTTTCAAGTATTTAGCTCGTGGACAATTTCCCTCTGTCTCATTCCCCTTAAGGACTAAACTTTTGGATAATCCCTTGCACTATCAATTTCTCCTTTAATGAATCATCCTGATCAGTATATAAACATAATCTAATATCTCTCTTCTTTAAAAAAATTCTCTCTTGAGCCTACCTACCCCTAATAGCTACTGCTAAGTTTTTCAGCAATTGTTCAGAGCAAAACATCTGGAAAAAAGCTGTCTAAATACAATTCATCAAATTTCTGTCATCAACTTATTCTACACTGTAGCAGCATTTCACACATTTGATCACTTTTTTTTTAGAGATTCGTACCTGAGCTAACATCTGTTGCTAACCTTTTTTGTTTTTTTCTTTCTTCTTCTTCCCCAAACCTCCCAGTACATAGTTGTATATTCTAGTTGTAGGTCCTTACGTTTGTGCTATGTGGGACTTAACCACTTGGCCACAGGGCCGGCCCCTACAGGTTCAATATTAACCCCGAATTGCAGCAGATTTGTGTATGGGTGCGTGTGAGAGAGAGAAAATGGACAGTCTGATTATAAAAGTTACATGGAAATGCAAAGGACCTAAAATGGTCCAGATAGCAATCTTGAGGAAAGGTAAAGTTGGAGAATTTAGATTACTAGATACTAAAAAGTATTACAAAGCTACAGTAATTAAGACAGTGTGCTACTGACACAAGGACAGACAAAGAAATCAACAAAACAAAATGGAGAATTCAGGAACAGACCTCACACATACAGTCACCTGATTTATAGCAAAGGTGACACTGGGATGCAGTGGGGAAAACATGGTCTTGCTGGGAAATCTCATCCAGTTCCACGGTTTTAAACCTAACTTACTTTTAAATTTCTATCTCGAAGCCCTAACCTCTGACCTAAATTTCAGGCACATATCCAACTATCTACCTGCCATCCTCCCTGGATGTTCAAGAAGTATATTAAATATATTAAATAATCTTTACAAGACCCAAACCCATCTCTTGATTCCCCTCACCCCAGTCTCTCCTCCCAATCTTTCCCCTGTCTACTGATGACACTACCATCTACTTAGTTGGTCAACTCCAAAACCTGGTAATTATCTTAGAATACTCTCTCTCTTCCCACATCGCTCCATTTGAAAATCTGTCAAATCTTTCTAATAACATACTCTGAACCTATCTTCAACAACAGTGGAAGCTCCACTGCCTCCACTCTAGTCCAAGCCCTTTCAACTCTCACCAGACTACTGCACTAGCCTCACAACAGGTCTCCTTGCTTCTTATATCCTTACAGTCTATTCTCCACACAGCAACCAGAATGATCTCTTAAAAACAAATCAGATCATGTCACTCCTCTGCTTGCATTCATACTTAGAATAAAGTATACCCTCCTTGCTATGACCAAAGCAGCCCCTAAATGATATCATTGTTGACCTCATCTCATATCACTCTTCCCCTTTATGCTAAGGCCTGTTTTAATAATTTTTAACAAAATTCACTATCACAATATTCTCACATGTACATTATACAAAATAACTAATTTAATTACTAATTTTCTATCTTGAGCCATTGGCTCCGGATAAGTTTTACTTCGTTTAAAATAAAATGGAAATATATTTCTAAATCTATTCTAAAAATAGAATATTTTACTAAAATGAAATAGGAATATATTTTTTCTAACAGGAACATTAGGTTTAAAATTAAATTTTAAAAAGTACCTCCTAAACTTATCTTTCTTGTCCTTTAAATCATCAACTTCATTGTGTGTGAACAGGTCAGTTATACGTGTAAGCAGATTTGCGTTAATACAGTTCATGTTGCATGGGGTAGCTACTATGGCATTCATATTTTCATGGCAATACTGAATACACTGTTCAACCTAAAAAACACAGAGTAGAAAATGAATGTTGAAAAGAGTAGCATGAAGGATAATGTCATATCAATACCTTTCAAAGAAAAAATTCATTAAAAGCCTCATCCATGTATTGCTAGGCACTAACTGGGTTTTGCCTATTTGGGTTAATCTACACTGTTCCAGAGTGGTCCGGCAGGTCAAATTTCTACAAACATATATACATAGCTACAAAAACCATTTTTAATCTCCTTAGAATATTTCAAACAATAATGCAATAAGCATCTTTTACGGTTGTGGCAAGTATAAATCTTAGTCCACCAACTCAAGTGTATAGAATATGTGACCTCCTATAACTAAACTTAGTGACACTTTAAGTCTCCATTTCTCTGAGTGGCAGACACATAATTTCAGTCACTCTAGGGTTTTCTCAGTTGTGTTGTGCTTGCTTCTCTGATTTTCTTTCCTTTTCTCCAACCTGAGGTATATTTATCTACTTTTTGAGGTGAATTTGGGTTTTGGGGAACTAGCACTGGCTAATCATGTATTCTTCCAAGTACTTTGCTTATGGCATAAAAATTATCCTTCAGGGCTTAGATTTCAAAACTCAAAGTTTAAGGACTCAGTCTCTGCTTTTTTTCTGCAGCCCTCCCCTGAAGCAATTAATACCAGCAACTGAATGAGGAGGGACTAAGGAGTAGAAAGAATACAGGGAACTAGTAAAACCCCAAACAATCAAATAAACAAACCAGCTTCACATCTGTAAACATAGTAAAAAAGTATTCTGCCCTGTATAGTTTTACCAGGGGCTAAACGCAAATATTTATTTAAAGTGAAACCACAAAAACATATAAAAACATTTGCATGATAAAGAAATGTATTAAACAGAAAGAAAAAGAAGAAAAACAAATATATTTAATGTTAGAGCTTGATATGTATATGTATACATTGTGCTTTTATGCTTCATCAAATAAACAACAGACATGAGCATCTGGTTTATACATATAAAATATCATTTAACAGTTGGGCATTTGTTCTTAATTTGCTGAACTATAATCAAAAGACACAAATAAGCAAAACATGCTTAAAGAAATTACTTAAAGAGTGAAAAAATACATTCCAATTAATTCTCATTAATTTGGTTTTAGAGCAAAATTCCTTTTGGGGTAAAGTTAATTTTGTTTAGTTTCATCTAATACAACAGGGAGCTATTCCTTGAGAATAAATTGCCTGCTTTATAGGCATAATATACAAATGATACATAGCAGCCTTAACCCTTTCTCAACAGAACAAAATACCTCCGAACTCGAGCAGTTTATTCTAATGAAATTACACTCTTGAATCAACAACTATTTCAGTGAGATGTCTTAGAATTTAGAAAATTCTAGATGACAATTGAAGGAAAAAATCAAGTTATATGTTAATTCAAGTATGGGTGAATAGAATAGCTTGGGTTTTTTATTAATACTTACCAATGAATCCATTTTCAAAAACTCCGAAGAAATAAGAATTGAAATGACATTTGCTGGCTCTAAAAAAAAAAAGAGAAAAAATTAAATTCTCCTTTTGATTTGTACCTCAATCTCCTTAGAACAGGCTCCTTTTCACCTTACAAGAGGATGTGACTTCCACAAGGACAATTTAATATAAGCTTGCTATGGCTTACATACATGAAGAAAGACACTGCCTTGTTAAAACTCAGGGTGCAGAGAAAACGCATAATAAATTTGCCCTGGAATTAGATTCACATCAAGTAAGACTATAGCTAAAGATACGACACACGCAAACTTCTCCATAACTAAACCAGGGGAAAAGATAAGTAAAACTGAGAATACAGTTTATCACACAAAACCCACAGTGAGAAAAACTTTTAAATGATTAATGAGAGCACTTGTTATTAGTGAAGTTATTTCAAAAATAATTCAAGGCTTATTATGAACAAATACTTAATTAAAAAGATTCTGAAAGGCAATACAAATTTTACCACTGTAGAAGTGCTCAAGTTACTTCCTGAAGGCAGAATGCGTGAGCTTTCAGAAGCATAACCAGGCAAAGGAGGATGCCAGCTGATGATGATTTTAGTAAACCTAAGTCATCACCCATGACGTATACTTAAGAAAGAGAAAAAACTGTGTTTTTTACTATTATAGTGCTAAAACAATCCTTCCAAATAAAGTACTATGCAGACAATGATTAAAATAAGTAATCTCAATCTTTCCTTAAATAACAATTCTGGATTAAAGGTTCTCAAATAGAAATTGTGAAGGGAGGAAGGAGTTGGTGAAAAAGTTCCTCAGGAAATTGTAATATACTCCATCCCACTTAAAACCCAGTGTTTGGATTATTCAAGATTTAATTAAGCATTTTGGTACTTTTCCTGGTTAGAATAAAGATCTCTTTTACAAATATTTACATTTGCAGCCACTGATTTAAGATTAAAGATTACGGAGTAACTAGTTTGCTCCATTTCTTTTACCTTTACTACACTCATAAATACATGTGGGATCAAACAAGAGTTTTTTCCCTCTACATATTTTAATTTTTATTTTCCACATACATATCACATCTGGGTAGTCTGGAATCTCTGGATTCTGATTGGCTGAAAATTTTGATTTAGCAATCTTGTAATTTTAATTTAAAGATCACTCAAATTTACTAATGAAAACTTTTTCATTAATTCGGTCACTAAAATGTAATAAATTATAAACTTCCTCAGAAAACTTTTATTAGTAAATAAATCTATACGGACAGTATAAGAGTTTAGAAATATTTTGGTACTGCTGTAAATAGCAATTCTAGTGCAGAGAAAGACTTCATTAAACCGCAAGTGTGACATCCTATACAAGTCTATGCCCAGTGAAAGATTTCTTAGTAATTATTCTTCCTATTATCTAGAACACTGGTTCTCAAACTCTCTATCTCAAGACTCCTTCACAATCTTAAAAACTGAGAATCCTAAAGAGGTTTTGTTCATGTGGGTTATATCTGTAAGTATTAAATGTATTAGAAATTAAAACAGAAAAAAATTTTAAAATTAATTCATTTAAAAAGAATAATACAATCATTACACATTAATATATTTTTATGAAAAATAACTGTATTTCCCAAAACGAAAAAAAATTTAGCAAGAAGAGTAACACTCTGACATTGTTTGCAAGTTTCTTCAAACTCTGACTTAATAGAAGACAGCTGGATTCTCACATCTGTTTCTACACTGAATTTGTGGGTATTCTTCCTTGATACTACATCAAAACTTGACAAACGGTAGTTTCTTAAAGGTTAACTGCAATGGAATCTGAAATTATATCAATAAACTTTTCCTATTCTATTACCTCAAAATCCACCTATTTATTTTGCACTTTAAATAGATCTTTAATCCATGCATGATTTTTTTTTAACCTTATGCATTGGCCATTTGGAAAAGATAGGTCACTTAGTTATGCAGATCTTCCAAGTGTTGAAACATTCACTGTATGATATACAAAAAAAAAATCACATTTGTTAATATGATCACAAGTCTCATCAGAAAAGGCTTTAAATATTGAGAAGCTGTCAAGCACATGGAAGCAGACACAAGTTTCAAAGCTAATTCTCACTTGAAACCTTGAGTTTTATCGTTGGTGACAAATACTGTCAGTTGTTTCTCTTAAACTGACCAGCTCACTTAATTCATTTTCAGGAAAATATCTGTCAAATGCCTATGTCTGAACAACCAAAATTTGTCTGTCAGTCATTCTTTCAATTAAAAATGGTTTCCCACTTTTTTAAAAAAAGCAGGTTGTTTAACCTGCAGCTCGACTGCACAAGTGCTTTTCTTCAAGACGACCATCATACTTTGGTGTGCAGTAGAAGTGTACTTCCTGTGTCATCACAAAGAATATTAAAAAGATATATACTCAAGGGTCAAGAGTTAATAAAATCAGTAATCTTCACTGCTTTATCAAGGACATTCTTAAGTGAAACTGGATTTTTTTCTCTTCTTTTTTTCCTTTTTAACTGTGAGCACACACTGTTAAAGAATACAGTGACCACTAGTACAGTTTGGTGCCCCTGCTCTGATGTGTGCTAAAGCTCCCATAGTGTTATCCTCCATTATTTCTGCACCATCTGTCAGAACAATGTCAACACACAGAAAAGACAAATAACATCTTCGTATTATTATGCAAATTGTCTTGGCCTCGTGGATCCTCTAAAAGGATCTCCAGGACTCAAGTGGTGCATGTATCACACACTGAGAACTGCTGATCTAGAGACTTGTCCATTTGCCATAAGTTCACTGTAATTTACTAAAAAAAGATGACCTATCAGCTTCCTAATCTGAGCATAAATACTAACGTCCAAACAATTTTCCACATTTCATGTTTGGCCTGAAGCAACTACCAGGTGACACAGAAATTTCACTACAAAATAAGCAATAGATTGTCTTTTACCTAAAGTAGGCATCTCACAATCTTTATTCTCCTTAGTGTTCCTTTTAACATATTTTATCAACCAGTTGAAAATGTGAACGTCACAATGAACTGAAATGTCCACCTCTTCCCAGCGCTGGGCATCCATAGATAAATATTCAGCAAAGTACTTCATTTCTGATATCAAAAGATCTCGTGGGCAAATAAAATCTTCTTTCAGGTTTTTTGCTTCATCACATACATGGATCACCATGTTTGGCCTTCATAAAAAATGTTACACAGAAACGAAATTATTAGAGTCTCAGAAGAGGAGCCAAGAATATCGATATTTATTGGAAGTACGAGAACAAGAAGTTTTTGAAGGTTTTGACCACAAAATCAGTTTTATAGGGTTTGACATTCAGAATTTTTCATAATTGTCTTGCTAACCTGATTCTATCTTAGATTATGACTAATTTTAGTTAAGCTACTGATTTAATAAAACAAAAATATTTTTACTAAAGGACTCATAATTTACATGGCTTAAAATTTACTTTTCAAGTTATAAGTTAATTATAAGGTTTTAAAAAAATACCAATTCACACAAAAAAATTAAATAATACATCTAATTCTTTTGAGGAACATAAAACAGCACTTTTACATGGTTATGGGTATGGGAAGGAGATAAAGATTAAATACTAAAATTTTCTTACTGTTAGTAAGTAGGAAAATAGCTTAAAAAGAACAAAAAAATTAGAATGGGTACTTTATTTTTAACAGCAAGAAAGTTTGTTTCTTGGCATTCATTAAATATAAATTAGTAAATGTGGCTAAAAGGATTCTTAAGACGACAATGTGCTTATTTACATATTTAAAAATAATTTAAGAAAAGTTTAGATGATGCATCAGAAAAATTGCTTCAAAAATTATATACGCCTTGAATTTACTCTCCCTTGACAGTTATATCACATCAAAAAGACACATCAGTGTGAGCCATAAGTGCTTTCATGTCATTACAAAAGGAACAGCATAAACAGGAAGAGATACACTATTCTACAATACGAATTTAATGTGTTTAATTGAACTTCATAAATTTCTAATACAAAAAAAATTATATTGGAATAAAATTGGGCTACCAGAAAAAGGATCCTTAATCAACGCTCTGTCAAAGTCAAAGGAATTAAATAACTTTGCAAACTGTTTTTCCAAAGAAATTATGGTCAAATATAAACAGATAATGGCTGGTATAAGGAAGCATAAAGTTTCTGTGGCTTTCTGGACCACAATATGAAATACTAGATAATTCCAGCTGGCTCCGTGGCCAAGGGGTTAAGATCGGGCACTCTACTTTGGCAGCCTGGGGTTTCGCCGGTTCAGATCCCAGGGGCGGACATGGGATCGCTTGCTTGCCAGGCCATGCTGACACGGTGCCCCACATAGCACAACCAGAGGCACTCACAACTAGAATATACAACTATGTACTGGGGGGGGAAGAAAAAGAAGAAAAAAATAAATTAAAACGATTGCCAACAGATGTTAGCTCAGGTGCCAACCTTAAAAAAAAAAAAACTTGGAAGCAGAGAGAAGTCTTGACTAGCACCAAGAACTGGCCCAAAGTTGCATAAATGAAATATTAGATAATTCCAGTAAAAAATATTATCTGATAAATTTTTGTGGCACACACAAAAATCTCAGTTAAAAATCTGCGTGAATAAACTAAAAATCACTGAACGATACACTTCAAAAGAGTGACTTTTTTTATGGTAGCAAAAATACACATAGGATAAAATCTGCATCTTAGCCATTTTTAAGTGTATAGTCCAGTGGCATTAAATATATTCACATTGTTGTACAATCATCACCATCATGCATCGCCAGAACTTTTTCAAAAGGGTAAATTTGATGGTAAATGAATTATATAGTAATAAAGCTGTTATAAAAAATACTATCAAAACTGGAAATACACAAAGGAACTTTCAGAGATGAAAATGGTCTATATCTTAATTTGGGTGATGGCAACATGATGCACCCATTTGTTAAAATTCATCAAAGTGAAAACTTAAAATATGTATATTTGTAAAATATACAAAATAATACAAGCTATCAAAACTTGCAATATATTGGAAGACATATTCTAATTTTTATATGTTTCTATAATGAGTAATTATATTCAAATAGGTCTAAGATACAAATCCAGTTTCTTGAATAAAGTTGGAGAACTAATGGCAGAGACTTTTCTTTGAGTTTTAAAATTTACTTTTCAAAGTTTTATGTTAATAGATGTTATTTCTAATATTTACAAATATGAAAATGAATTTTTAAAATGGAAAATTGTATTCCAATTTATAAATAACATGAATAAGCCATACGTTTAGCTATCAAGCAACTGTTTATCGTTCAACACACAAATTAAGCTGATTCCAACTGTTTCAGCAATTGTGTAGTGTGAAATTCCTAAATTATGGTAACTGATGTATACAATCACCAACCAAATATTTTATAATTTGAAGTTGATATTCATATTAAATCTTATCTAGCAAAGAACCAGCCTCCTACCCTTCAGATTCTTCAGTCTTTTCTCCACCATTACGAGTAGTACAATTTTCACTTTCTGAAGAACAATTCCTTGTGGAAGCTATACTATGTCTTCCTTAAATACAGAAACAAACACATACAAAAACAAAGGGGGGAGGTTAGCGTTTCTAGCTGAGAATGGATTTTTACTTACTGAATGGTTACACTGTAAATGCATGGTTTCCAGGCCTAGTTAAAGATGGTACTTTGTCAGGTGGAATTTCCCTTAATATTTCTACAGGTATATGGAAGAAACAGTACAAAAAAAGGATCACAAATTGCTAACATTACACTGAAGATTTAAAAATATTGATATGGTGTGAAGGGACGGGGGTCAAATGTTCAAAAACCAACAATATGGTTTTCTTTTCCTGGAGCCAATTTTTATATCAATACTCTGCTGCTGCAGATTAAAGTAACTCACTACACTCCAAGGATTTCTAAAACCAGTTATTATTTTGAACATAATTGTGGAAAATCTCTCTTCTACCCTGCCACTGTGTCATTTCAAGCTATTGTTGACTGCAATAAAGGGCAGCTGTAAAAAAGATAACACGAGAGACAAGCAAGATTCTCCCAGTAAAAAGAGACTGAGCAAAAAGTATGGGTCAAATCCCTTTAAAATTTATGACATAACTATGCTTACAGACTGGAGTAGTAAATTTTGATATAGTAAAGAGCTTTTTTTGGTAACAGTGTTTGACCTGTATACTAATATTTAAATTTCTTTTCGAATATAGCAAAGTCAAATTTCTAAAATTCAGGAAGATACAAATACTAATAGATTTTTCTATTAACGTTTATATTAGCCTTTAAAAATAGAGAAAAGTTGATTGGAATGAATAATATCTTGCAGAATTATCACTAGGACAAACACTGCATTTTGTTTTAAAACCTTACCTGTTTTGGAAACTGCATCCTGACCAAGTAGAGTCTCCTGAAATTCTCCCTGTGTGTCAAGAAGCGAAGATTTGATATATGTGGCTAAAGTTTCAACAGGACTATCTCCAGCAGCCATTAGAGGACTATACTGGTTGTCAACAGGTGAGCTTCCACTGCTCTTCAGTTCATCAAACCTTTTTGCACACTGTAATCACATAAAAGGAAAGAAATGTAGGTCTGGGGTTTTTTAAGTTAGAAAATGAGAAGACATTTTCTTGCCTTCTATTTGAAGACACTTTTCTATAATCTTTTTTTTTTTTGCTGAGGAAGATTAGTCCTGAGCTAACATCTGTTGCCAGTCTTCCTCGTTTTTTGCTTGAGGAAGATTAGTCCTGAGCTAACATCTGTGCCAATCTTCCTCCACTTTATATGTGAGTCACTGCCACAGCATGGCTGATGAGTGGTGTAGGCGAAACTGGGCAACCAAAGCAGAGCCCACTGAGCTCAACCACTACGCCATGGGGCCAGGCTCTATGATCACTTTGTGTAAGTGATTATTAATCCGTTGGGTAACATCTAGAAAATTAGCATGCATTTCACCAAAGCCTTGAACTTTGTTTTTTCTTTTCTAAAATTCTGGCTAGAATTTTTTTAATACACTTTAACCCAAGGGCATAACATATTTATGCTCTTGTAGAAAAATGAAAAATGCCTTTATCAACCATATTTCCCTGTGATCTGCATCTGTTATCAGATGACAATTTTAATAATTTAGTTAAAAATTTGGCTTTCATTTTTATATTAACTGAGTTTCCATAAGGAATAACACCAAATTCTAACCTTCAACGGAAAGCAAACCAGAGTATCTGATTTGTGACACCAGATTTTCCTCATTAAAATAAGGAAAGCTTTGTTCTAACAGTGAGGTTCACCTTGCACAAAGCACTGCAGTAACACTTCATGGCGAAATATTCGGGCATAGTTTGCTCTAACGCAGTGTTTTCCCCAACCCACTAGTTGGTCATGAAATCAATTTAGATCATCCATACTAGCAATTGAAAAAAAAATGGAATAAAATACATTAGAAAATATCAAGAGTGCATTAAGCATAGTAAGGCTAAGTACTCCTTCATGAAAACGTAATTTCTATGTGTGTACTAGGTCACAACATAAACTGCCTTCCTTACTGTGGGTCTTGGTCAAACAACACTGCTTATAGCATCCAGTTTTAAATCTCCATCAACATCAACGTGGATGGCAAATTCCATAGCAGACTAAGCAATCTGGGGGATGCAAAAGGAGAAAAATATATACTATGTATATATTAAATAAATAATGCATTGGGTATGGCATCATTCATCACACAAATATTTGTTAAGTACCCACTAGATATTAAGCATTATTTTCTTTTTTTTTGAGGAAGATTAGCCCTGAGCTAACATCTGCTGCCAATCCTCCTCTTTTTGCTGAGGAAGACTGGCCCCGAGCTAACATCCGTGCCCATCTTCCTCCACTTTATATGTGGGATGCCTTGCCAAGCGGTGCCATGTCCACACCCAGGATCCAAACTTGCAAACCCCAGGCCGCCGAAGGAGAACATGCGAACTTAATCGCTGCGCCACCGGGCCAGCCCCATGCACCATTTTCAATAAGGATTGTTTACACAGTTACTATTATTACAAAGAAATGCCTATTTAAGGCTTAGTCCTTTGAAAAGTGAAGTAACACTTTTTTAAAAAGGCATTTCAAAGAGATGTAAGTGTAGACTGAAACACCATATAATCAATATGCCCATCTCTTTAAACAAAATCTTAAAATTAAATAAAAATAATACGATAAATGAGAAACAGAGATGTTTTTAGTATGAGGACTGAAAAAAAGCAGTGACGAAAGTCTGGGCAAAGAAAGAGAAACAAATACTACAACATCATTAGAAAACTGTACGGGTTCAGATGAACATGTATAGGATAAAGAATATGAATGGTTTAACTGAATCCATTTTTCCTACAAAATGAATTTACTTTTTGTAACACAGAGAAAGTGATAGGTAGGATTTTAAAACACAGATTCTTTTGCTATATTTTAGGCAAAGTTTATAGTTATACTGCAAACTGAATTTAGATTTATTTAGTGAAGTTTACAGTGAATTCCAATGCTTAAAAAATAAGAAAATTATGAATTCTGAATATTTGAAATGAATATGATTGCTTAAACAAAAAAGCAAGTGAACTGTAAATAAATGTAAACTATATTGTTATATTCTTTTGTGTTTAAGCAAAAATTACAGGATATCTATATGCAAAAAAATGAGGGTAAACCCCTAGGTCACACCATATACAAAAATTAGCTCCAAACAGATCAAAGACTAAATATAAGAGCTAAAAGTATAAAACTCTTAGAAGAAAATGTAGGTGTAAATCTTCACGACCTTGGATTAGGTGACGGTTTCTTAAGATAAGACACTAAAATCACAGGCAACAAAGAAAAATTAGATAAACTAGACTTCACTAAGGATTTAAAACTTTGTGCTTCAAAGGACACCATCAAGAAAATGAAAAGACAATCCATACAGTAAGAGAGTATACTTGCAAATCACACATCTGACAAGGGACTTCTATGTAGAACACATAAAGAACTCTTCCCACTCAGGAATAAAAAGATAAATAATCCAATTAAAAAATGGGCAAAGTATCTGAATAGACATTCCTCCTAAGAAGATCTATAAATGGCCAGTAAGCACATGAAAAGATGCTCAATATCTTTAGTCATCAGGAAAACGCAAACAAAATCATGAGTTATCACTTTACGCCCATTAAGATGGCTATAATAAAAAAGACAGATGATAAAAGTTTGAAAAGGATGTGGAGAAACTGGAACCCTCATACACTGCTGGTGGGAATGTAAAATGCTGCAGTTACTTTGGAAAAATTAGACACATTATTTCAGCTAAGTTAAACTAAAGTTAAACTAAGTTAAACTAAAAAAATATTAATTCATCCTTTCTCCACTTTCAAAATATCAACAGGTCGTCTTCAAAATGGAAAAAAAAAATTATGATCCAGGAGCTTGAGAGAACATTTAAGAAACTTTAAAAAAACACAAGGTTTTATTGTCCACCAGATATTAAAACAATATTGAAAATGAGTCAATACTGAACAGTCAATAGGATTAGATAAAGAGATCAGTGGATTAGAATAGTAAGTCCAGAAACAGATCTGAAGGTGGAATTTCAAACCAGTAATAAAGAAGGAAATAGTCAATAAATGTGGAGACACTTAATTAGTTATTAGGAAAAAATTAAAACTAAAATAAACTCCAGGTGGAGTCAAGATTTAAATGTAACAAATGAAAGTAATCAGGAAAATGTAGGTGACTATGTATTATACATAACCCTCAGGTAAGAAGAATTTTCTAAACATGACAAAAAAGGCAGACATCAAAGTAAAAGATTCATAGATTTTTAACATAAATTTTTAAACATTTGTATATAAGGGACTGTCAATAATAACTTAGGCTGAAAACAAACAGAAAAATAAGCTAGATCAAGGGTTAATATATTTAATACACAGAAAACTGTTATTAAACTAGTAACAAAACAACACATTCACAAATAGAAAAAGCATGGAACAGTAAAATATAAAACATTTAACATCTTCAGAATTTAGAGAAAGGTAAATTAAAACTTCACTGCGATATTTATTAAATTAAAAATATATATAAATGAGAATTTTGAGAAGATACACAAAAATAATACTTGATATGGAAAGTGCAAGGATCAAGCAACCAGCTATACTGACTGAGTCTAACATGGATGACGCTTCTAGTGGGGAACATGTAACAAAAGCCTTAAAGATGTGCATGCTCTACAAGCTCTCTGATCAAGCAGTTCTGCTTCTGAGATTAGCCCCTAAGGAAAGGAGAGTAAGATATTTCTAACAGTGGCATTTGTAGTAGTCAAAAGTTGGAAACAATAGCCTAAATCGGGGACTGGTTCAATAAATTAGGACAAAGCTCAAATAAAAGAATAGTATACTGCCATCAAATGTTGTAGAAGTCTATTAACTGACACAAAGATGTTTACAATATGCTAAGCGAAAAAGCAAGTAGCAAAACAGTACGTTTGTCATATGTCTACTTTAAGAATTTATATACGTACAGAAAAGAATCTGTAGGGATATATACAAGGTGTCAACAACTTACTCTGGTAGGGTCAGAATTATAATTCTGACTTTTTTTATGTTTGAGGAAGATTAGCCCTGAGCTAACATGTGCCACAAATCCTCATCTTTTTGCTGAGGAAGATTGGCCCAGAGCTGACATCTGTGCCCATCTTCCTTTACTTTATATGTAGGATGCCTGCCACAGCCTGGCTTGATAAGCAGTGCATAGGTCTGTGCCTAGGATCTGAACCTGTGAACCCCAGGCCACCAAAGTGGAGTGAGAACTTAACCACTAAGCCACCAGGCCTGCCCCTATAATTCTGATTTTTTGTTTGTTTCCTTTGTGTGTGTGTGTGTGTTCTTTAAGGACATGTTTTGTTTAGTAATAGAAAACTGTTTAAAAATGAACTCTATTTAAAAATAGTCTGATTCAGGGGCTGGCCCCATGGCTGAGTGGTTAAGTTCATGCACTCCACTTCGGCAGCCCAGGGTGGCCCTAGCACCGATCATCAAGCCATGCTGAGGTGGTGTCCCACACAGCAGAGCCAAAACCTACAACTAGAATATACAACTATGTACTGGGGGGCTTTGGGGAGGAGAAGAAGAAGAAGAAAAAAAAAGATGTCAACAGATGTTAGGTCAGGTGCCAAAAAAAAACAGTCTGGTTCACATTTAGCTGTATTTTAGCTAAAAAAATAATTCCTCAATGGAGTGAATTTGAATACGCAGTGGTTATCAAATGATATGATGGAGTTACTATAAATTTTCTTAGGTTTGATCATGGTGCTGTGGTTATGTAATAATGTCCTTATTTTAAGGAGATGTATGCTACAGTCTATGGGTTAAAGTACCATGATGTCTGAGGCTTCCTTTTAAATGTCACAGAAAAAAATTACATAAAGAGATCAACTGAATTGATGAATCTATATAAAGCATATACGAATGCTATACTATTCTTTCAACTTTTCTATCTGCTTGAAAACATTCACAATAAAAAGGTGGAGAAACAGTTGAATTCACAGGTTTGCCATGTTTTAAAACCTAACGTAAAAATCAAAAAGGTGAAAAAGTACAGGAGTGATAACATACATTAAAAAAAAAGTTTGCTCATCATTTCACAAAGACTATAACATAACAGAGGGCAAGTAATCTTTGTGGGTACTGGTTTTCTCAGCTGTAAAAGAAGAGGGTGGAACCTGGTTCATTCACCGATTCCACAAGTATTTACTGATTTGGGGCAGGCAGTGGTAAACAAGCTTAAAACCCACTAGGGAAAATCACTAATGTTATTCCTACTTCGAGAACTCTGAGACGATTCACTCACTTTAGGATTCCTTTTAACAGCAAAAATTCTGAGGTCAGTGTTTCTCAAATTGGGGTTCAAGGATAAATTAACAGAAATCTAAAAGTTCCCCATAAGAGTTTTCAGATTTTAAGTTTTGATTCTGAGGATAACATTAATATAAATCATCTAGATCATCAGGATGACAGAATATTTTGGTGTCTATTTGCTTGTCTGTTTATAATTAAGTTGGTGCCAAGAAATATTTTAATTGTCCAAGGCGAACTTTAAAAAAGGATGAAAGTAGGGAAGGGACTTGGTAAAGGAGAGATGCATTAGTGCTGAGGGAGGCAAGGAACGTCATGGTGCAATGTGAGGCTTCGTAGCAGGTTAAAGAGAGAAATGTGGAGAAAGAGTGAAGGCTTTGAAAGGCACATGGCAGTACAGGCTGAATGCAAAAAAACTCTGTGCCACAAGAGATTGCACACCATTTGTGTTATAATCAGGAATTTCAGCAAAACACTATTACTTATCAAATTTCAAAAGCATTATTAGTTTGAATTGTGTTGGTTTTCGTTTTCACTCATGTCTATAATACGTAAATTTGGTTTATGGTCAAATAGGTGTGTTTACACTTAGTACTGTTAGTGCACATTTAATTTATACTAAAATAAAAATAATTTAAGTCAACATTGGGAGTTTTCAAGTTTTTTCTTTAAAAAAGGCTGTACATTATTCAGGTTTGAGAAACATAGCACTAGGGATTTAATAACATAATTTAATTTACAAAAATTCTATCTATCCATAATTTTACAGGAATATTTCTATTGCTTAAATTAAGATATTATTAGTGAATTTTCAGCTATTGTAAACATGTAGGGTTGAATTTAAACATACCAGGTAGGTTAACATATTATATAATTTATATAGTTTTTATCTAGTCAAATCATATGTACATTCAGTATTTATACATGCATATGAATATGTAAACTCAAATATTTTTTTCTCTGTTAGCAGATGTTCCTTTAAATTGATTACTTTTTCTGATTTTTCAGGAGATATCTGGGGGACTGTTATTTACCTCTTTGGGTGTTAATCCAGGCACAAGCCTTGCCACGGTTTCCCAGTTGATGGTTTCATGGATTCCGATTAATGGATAAAGGATCATGTCCAACACCATTTGGTTGTTATTGTTCAGGAAGTTGTTGTTTTCTGAATAGCCACGACTCATCTTTTGGAACTAGAGATAGAGAAGACAAATAGATTTATTTACATCTGAAATCCAAATGTTTTCAGAACATTATAAATCAATTATAATTCATTAAGAATTATCTGCTACTATGTAAAGGAAAAATAAAAGTGACCTAAAATGAACACAGAATATACATCTCAAATCTCTTCAAACATAATGGCATTTGAGTATTATAGATTGGTGGATGGATGGGTAGGATGAACAGATGGATAAATATGTGATTAAAAAGTCTAATAAAATATTAATGGTAGAATCTAAGGGGTGGGTATATGGGTGTTCATTATAAAATTCTTTCGACTTTGTTATATGTTTAAGATTTTTCATAATAAGACGTTGGGGAAAAAACTGAATACAATTTATCTTCCTAAAAAAAATCCTTAAGTGTGCCTGATTTATATTTTGATTAGCAATTCATGGCTGGTGGAATTAAACTGTAAAAGAAAACAGCTGGTTAAAAAGAATTATAATTTTATTCTAAACCTAAGCAATATTTCTTTTATTTTCCTGTGCATGAATGTCCATGCTACAAACAACGAAGGCTGAACATACTTAATTTTTAACGATGCAATCAAATGAAATTTAAAACCAAGTTAACCTGACATTTTAGGACAAGCATAATCATTGTTATTGTGCCATGTAATCATTAGTTATAAATGGTGGGGAGGGTATATCAACAACTGTAATTAATATCAGTTTTATATGTTTGAAATAACTTTTTTTCGAAGGTTCTCTTCTTCCTTGTCTTCAGAAGCAATGTGACAACTGGCCTGATAAGGTTTAATCCTTATCACACCCTGACACTCATATAAAAAGCCAAGGCACCGCCACCCACATACCGTACATACTCACTCCTGCAGAGGGGAGGCTTCTCTTGCTTCCTCACCGGGCTCCCCACCCATCTCTCCTCCCATCACATCCTCTAGTTCAATCCAGGAGCCCTTGAGTCACATGTCCACTGACCAAGGGTGTCCAAGATCTTCAGGTAATAGGACCACCACGAAAAAAGGCTCTAGGCGGCTTTCCAAATACATGTAGTTCAACAAACATTTAGTGAGTCCCAACTCTGTGCCAAGCATCAGGGATAGAAAAATAAATATAGTATAGTCCCTGTCCTCAAGGAGTTTGAAGCTCAAATTACTACCAAATTTACTCCCATTCATCATAAAAATTTTTTAAGAAGCTAATGTTTAAGGTGAAACGTGTTATTCACCATAAACAAAAACCTTATTTGTTTAATACATTACACTTTTTAAGAACACACCTCATGTCCTCTCCCCCATTCCCACAATCTTGATTTAAATGTAATAAAACCACTCTAATTAATTAAAGCCAAACAGAGGTCCACGATTGGCACCTGATTTTCTTTTTTCAAATAGAAAAAGGCTCTTGTGGACAGTGTTTTTTCCCCTAGGCTGCGCGAAGATGGGCAGCGAGGGGGGCCGGCAGGGCAGGTCAAAGGCCTTCGGCATAACAGGGTGGGAGAGGACACAGAGTCACCCCGCACCAGGGGTGAAGCCTGGCGCCAGGCTTCCCGACCACAGACGAGAACGGAGGCATTTGGCTTTCACCGTCAACGAGAGAGGAGAATCACTTCGGGCACCCGGGACGGAGACACAGAAGCCCCGCAAACCTTCGGCGCAGAGGCTCGCTGCGCGGCGCGTCCTCGGGGCAGCCCAGACCTCCGTGGTCTCCTCGCCTCCGCAGCAGGGGCAGAAACGCGGGGCGCAGACCGGGCGGTGGGCGGACAAAGGCGCCAGGCAGGGGGGCGAAGCTGGAGGAGCTGGGCAGCGACGCGGGGCGCGGCCGGGCCGGCTGATGCGGGGGCTCCCTCAGGTGGTGAGCCGGCGGAACGCGCCGAGGGACCTGGAGCGGGCCGGGCGGCAGGCACGCGCGGCGCGGGGACGCTCGGAGGCGTTTGGGCGAGCCGAACCCGGCCCGGCCCGCGGGAGGAGGCCGCGGCGGGAACGCGCTGGGTGCCGGCGGCACCGCCCCCCGCCGCCCGTTCCGCCCACGGCCGGCACCCGCGCCCCCTCGGCGTCTCGCTCACCTCCACAGGGCCGCAGCGGGCCTCGCTGCGCCTCCGTCACCTGCGGCGGCCCGCACCGCCCGCGCTCGCGCCATGAACTCCCGCGAGCCGGCCCGCAACCCTGGCCGCGGCACCCTCACACGCAACCCCACCCGCTCTCGGGCGGCGGCAGAGGGACCGGCGCCGGGGGGGCGGGGCAGCGGCCCTGCCAACCGCGGGCTAGCGCCACAGCGGCGGAGCCAATGAGCGACGAGCTCCTGCGGGGAGACAGGGAACCTGCCGAACGTTGCCTTCCCTTTGCCTTCCCCTTCCCCCTCGTGCATTCACTTCCAGATTTGTCGCAGTGCAGCGTCCCCACCCTCCCAGCGTCTTGTCTCTTAGCAACCAGATCCTTCAGAACCTGATCTTAGGTAACTAACCCTGAATCCAGAAAGGGGAACTTGGGGAAAGAAAAAGAGCTCGGATAAAGAATGGATGAGATGGTTGGTGGTGCAGGTCACTTTGGTATACCTGCTTAGGTTAGGTAGAATGGGAAAACTGTATGATCTGAGGGACGTCAAAAGGATCTTGTGTGGGAGCTGGCCCAGTGGCGTAGTGATTAAGTTCCCGCCCTCCGCTTCTGTGGCCTGTGGTTCCAGGTTCGGATCCTGGGCACGGACCCAGCACCGCTAGGGGAAGATTGGCAACAGATGTTAGCTTAGAGTCAATCTTCCTCACACACACACAAGTACTTTGGGTGAAGCATTATCTTTATCAGGAGACACCTCTTGAAAAATGTAAATAGCTGTGTTACAAATTCAGTTTTCATACATTAATAGGTTCAGCATGTGTGTTATTTGATGACTACTACTACTGGGAACCTAGTAAGATGTATAAGGCTGTTTTTTAGGGTAAATGCTATACATGTCAATATTTTTAATTTCCATTTATAATGTGTATATTCTGAGAACCAAAACTGAATGTTAGGATCAGAAAGGACAGAAAAAAGTAAAGCTCTATCCAAATGAATAATTACTATCATGAGATCTGATGATTAAGTGGCTAACTGTACAGAATGTCAGTTTCTTCCAATTGAATCACCTGTGACTTTCTGCAAGTTTTTTTTACTATTTCTGTTCCACAAAGACATTAGACAAGCTTGTGCCACAAAGATATTAGGTAAATTTTTAAAGAGAAGCTACTTGCACTCTATTTCCTTTTTCTCCTTTCACATAGGTTAAAACTCAGTTGTGATGGTGGTGAGCCAGCTTAAACATTACATGAGGACAAGAATGAGCCATACAGGATTGCAAAGCAATAACATTGAAGGAACCTGGTCCCTTCATTACCTTGTGAAGCAAAGCTGCCTAACAGGCCTAGATTGCCTGCCTACCTCTGGACTATTATATGAGACAAAAGAGTTTATCTTGCTTTAGCTACTATATTTTTCGGTCTATTTGTTACAGAAGCTTAGTGTAAAGGGGGAAGGTTGGTCCCCAAAAGTAGTGTGCTACAATAACAAAGATCTAAGAGATATATGGCATTGGCAGTCAGAAACATATTACAGGCTGGAAGGCAGGTGATTCTTCCCAAATACATTGGGAAAGGTGTCACCTGCATTAATTTTGAAAGCAGATTATCAAGCCTGTAGCTCTGAAGGAAGTGGTTTAGAAAAGGTCAGAATGTAAGTTTGTGTTGGCTACCATTCCTTGCTTTTAGCAAGGTTCAACAAAAGAAATGAAGTCAGTTAAGAACCGGTTTGCAAGGAGAGACAGAACAGAGCTCTACTACTGGACTCCACCCATAACATCTGCTCCTGCTATTGATCCATGTCGTGCTATGCATCTCCGAGGCATCAATTCAGGCATTTAATGTTTGAAGCTCTTCCTAATCACTCTCTCGTCTTTTCTAGAACAATATACATTTACAGAATGACAGAGCAAGAAAGAATCCTGAAAGATCTTCTTCAATTTTTTCACTTTAATGTCAGAGAAAGTTTAAGTGACTTGTCCAAGGTAAAATAGCCATCTCTTTGGGTTTAATGACCTTTCCACAAGGAAGATTCTTTCTTTAGCACTGTACAGTTGTTCCTTCCTGAGGCCTTTATGCAGAATGGGCAATTTCACCTAAGAATTCCATCCACTTCCCCCTCCTCACCAATTCCAACTCTTTTGTGTTCATAGGCTCATCTAGTCCTCTATTAGTTTTAGTACAGACTGAGTTGCTTTAACAAGAGACCCAAAATACAGTGGCTTAACATGATAAAAGTTTACTTCATTCTCAAATTACAGTAGAGTTGGGTGATCCAGGGCTGTCATGGCTGCTTTGCCATCCTTAACACACAACTTCCATCTCGGAGTCTGAAATGACTGCAGAACACTCACTCTTACTTCCACACCCCACAGAAGGAATGGAAGACAAGATAAGAAATGCATGATCCAGATGTGACGTGCATCACTTCCACTTATATCCCATTGGCCGCAACTTAACCACAAAGGAGGAAGCTAGATAATGTAGACCCTATTTGAGCAGCTGGGTAGTCAATTAAAAGGTGGGAGTTCCACTTTTAAACTATGAGAGTGAATATTGGTGGTCTCAGACACAACAGTCTAGTTTCAAGCATTATATGCTTCCTAGACCTCTATTATTGACTTAGAATAAGTTTTTTTGGAAACACTTTAACTAAGGTAAAATGTGAAACTAAAAGGGAACTCCATTAGTACTGCAAAAAAATATATACACAGAAAAACGTTTATGGATAAAAGGCAATAAGAATAAATGCAAATACCTTTTGGACTCCAGCTACTACCAAATATTACTGGAGAACAAGATTAAAACAAAACTTTCTTCATGACAAGGCAAAGGATTGTATAAAACAACAAAAGCAGGGGCCAGTCCCATGGCCGAGTGGTTAAGTTCATGCACTCCAGGGTTTTGCTGGTTCTGAATCCTGGGAGCGGACATAGCACTGCTCAACAGGCCATGCTGAGGCGGCATCCCACATGCCACAACTAGAAGGACCTACAACTAAAAATATACAACTATGTACTGGGGGGATTTGGGGAGAAAAAAGCAGAAAAAAAAGATTGGCAAAGTTGTTAGCTGAGGTGCCAATCTTTAAAAAAAAAAAAAATCTTAACCCCACAAAAACAAACAAAAATAGTGTGGAAAAGTAAAAGATATCAATAACACATTTCCTTCACCTGCTTCAAGGTCTGGAAGAAATTAAAAACGTGTGTGTTGGAGGCCATGTTCATTTCCCAAAAATGTCTCTGATGGTTACTATATCCCAGCATGGAGCATTTACTACCAAAAAGTGGAGGCCCCTGTTCACAACACTTAGTCAAAGTGATATGCCACATCTTCAAACTGCAAGTCCTGTATGTCATCATATATACATGTTCATGTGTGTGGCAGTTCTATGCCCAACACTGGAGAATCTTGACCGCTTACTGCTGAACAATAACTTTTCCCCTTAGTCCCTCACTACCTGTGCTAGTAACAGGTAGAGCTAATTTCCCACTCTTCTAACAGACTGCTACCAGAGAATATCCCAGTTCGTAAATGTTACTGTTCCACCTGATCTCCTTAGCATGTCTTTAGTCCTTAAAGATAGCTCCTGATTCAAAACTGCACCTTGATAACACGGTTATTAACAATTGCTTATCACCTTTAACAAGAACCCTTACCATGTGCCAAGTTCTCTCCTAAGTGTTTAATACACAGTATCCTCTCAACAACTCAATAATAAGTAGATATTATTTTGAACTTGATGAATATTAAGCTTCAAATGGAAAATGTGTTATCTATTCATGTTACGAAAATCATTTTGGTTGGCTTTTAAAAATTTGTTTTCACATGCAAATAGAAAAACAGTGAAGCATTATGTGTTTAATCATTAATAGTTGAGGAGTGTTTTTTTTTTCAATCAGTTTATGATTTAGTTGCTGTGTACCATATTTGGATGAACAATTTTCAAAGAATATTGCCATAACTACAAAAAATTCATAAAACTATACTATTATAAATGCATCTGCTTTTTTCTCTAATGAGTCAGAAGTTACTTGGGAATCTTTCTAAATCTTAAAGCAGACGTTTCCAAATGTCTGTTTTAGTTTAAGGACCTGTGAGGATTTGTGGCAAATGAGAAAAACAAGATGAAATATACATGCTTCTGGTTTATTAAGTTTATTAATAGAAATTACGCTTTTTCTACTTTCTGGTGTTAACATTCTTTCTTCATTTCTGATTTCGCCCCATATCCCATTAAAGATATTGAGTTTCCCAGTTAATTTCAAACTAAGGATTAGTTTTTATAAAATAAATTTTCTTTTTTTGGTAGATTGGCCCTGAGCTAACATCTGTTGCCAATTTTTTTCTTCTCCCCAAAGCCCCCCAGTACATAGTTGTATATTCTAGTTGTAGGTCCTTCTGGTTGTGCTGTGTGGGATGCCGCCTCAGCATGGCTTGATGAGTAGTGCTAGCTCCATGCCCAGGATGCGAACCAGTGAAACCCTGGGCCATGGAAGCACAGGGTGAGAACTTAACCACTTGGCCACGGGGCCAGCCCCTAAGTAAATATAATTAGTTAAAAAAATAAAACATCTCAAACAAAGCCACAGATATTAATTTTCCACAATGTAAAATTTGAAATAACTGGCTATGAGACTCTGGAAATTAGAGAGAACTTCTACTTTTGGCATTGTGGTGGGCTACATGGGAGATTCTCCTGCTGAACAAGTAAGACCCTGGCTGGGATATATACAGTAAAACACTGCTGGTCTCAGAAAGCAGGAGGGGAGGCAAAATCAATCAAAACTGATGAACTGGGAAACTGCAGGCAGAAGGGAGGGGTATGAGTGTTCTGAAGGTGGATGCCCATAGCAACTCAGCTGTCAGGATTCTGAGCTTTGGACCGTTAAGTAGAGTGACAGTGAGAAGTTGATCCTGGTCTTACACTCTTACTGAAGACCTTCAATGGAGGACTGCTGAAGTGGTCCCAGGATGATGACGCCTCCGTACTACTAGAAGAGGCACAAGTGAATCCTCTGTGGAGTCAAGCCTTTCCCCAATTTTGGCCAGCAGAACTCACAGATGAACAAGCAATGGGCACATAAAAGTCACCATAAACGTGAAGAAACCAGACACTATGTGTGAGAGCACAAACAACAAACATTTACAATTCCAAGGACTGCAGATATTGGAATTCTTGTAGACATTAACATGGCATTCTTAAATAAAGGGCACAATAAATTATCAATAATAAACAGGCAGATTGAAAAAACAGACAGAACTTCCAGAAATAATTATTGAAATGCAATTAATTATAATTAAATTTAAAATTTGGAAATTTAAAGAAACCTCAGTGAATAAGTGATAAATTAGAAATAGTTGAAGAGTGAACATGCAAATATACATGAAAAAATTACCCATATTACAAACAGATGGAAAACATGAGAGACAAAGATATGGAGGACAGAATGAGGTCAAATATATGTCTAATTTGAGTCCCAGAGAAAACAGAGAGAATTGTTGTGAAATTTCCAGAATTGATTAAAAAGATGAATCCAAAGATCCACAGATCCTGGAAGCAACTGTATTTTAAACAGAATAAATAAAATGAAGTTGCCAGGGCAATTAAAGTATCAATTCTAATTTTCAATTTAAAAGGTATACTATCTAAATTACCTGTAACCTTTTCTCTGGGGCTGGCTTTCCAACTGAAGCTTACTGTACTGGCTTTAAACTAAAACTTTAGTCTGCTGGGTTGAAGATTAAAATCAACCGAATTTAACCTAAGCAAAATTTAAATAATCGAGGGTATACAGTCGCCATGAGGACGTCTGGTGGAAGAGTGTTCCAGACAAAGGAAAAACTATGTGCAAAGGTCATAAGGTGGAAGCATGCCTGGAATATTCAAGTAACTGCAAGGAGGCCAATGTAACCCCTATAAGGAATGCAGAAGGTGAAGAGTAGAAAAGGGTCAGATGACATAATACCTTATAGACCTCTGTAAGGACTTTGAATTTTTACTGAGTCAAATGGGAAGCCACTGGAGGGTTTTTAGCTGAGTGTTGTGATATCACTTAGATTTTTAAAAAAGAATCACTCTGTTCCTGTCTTGACAATAGACTATAGGTCTGGTGAGGTAAAGGCAGAAGCAGAAGAGTAAGTCATAAGGCTATTACAATAATCTAGGCAAGCAATGATGTGGCTTAGACCAGGGAGGAGGCAGGGGAGATGGTAAGTGGTCAAATGTTGAATATATTCTGAAGTTACTACAAACAGGATTTCCTGATATATGTGGGTGCAAATGAAAAAGAGAAAGGATTCCAAAGTTTTTGGCCTAAACAAATGGAAAGATGTAGTTGCCATTTACTGACACAGGGAAGAGAATGGAGGAAAAACAGGTTTTGAAGTGAAGGTCAGGATTTTTTTTTTCCCCAAAGATTGGCACCTGGGCTAACAACTGTTGCCAATCTTCTTTTTTTCTTTCTGCTTTATCTCCCCAACCCCGTACACAGTTGTATATCTTAGTTGCATGTCCTTCTAGTTGTGGGATGTGGGATGCCACCTCGATGTGGCCTGACAAGCGGTGCCACGTCCGCGCCCAGGATCCGAACCCTGGGCCACCGCAGCAGAGCGCGGCAAACTTAACCACTCGGCCACAGAGCCGGCCCCAGGATTTTTAAGCTTACTAAACTTGAGCTACCAAGTGGAGATGTCAAACTGGCAGGTGGATATATGATTTTGAAATTCAGATATAAGATGATGCCTGAAGATATAAATTCTGGAGTCAAGAACATAAGGTACTGTAAGTCACCAGACTGGATGAGATCATCAAGGAAGAGTATAGAAATCCAAGGTCTAAACTCTGGGGTTCTCCAACATTTAGAAGTAGGGAATATGAGGAGAAACCAGCAAGGAAGGCTGAAAAGAAGAGGTCAGTGATATTGCAGGGAAACTAGGAGGGTATGCTCTCCTGGAGGCCAAGGGAAAAAAGATTTTCAAGCAGGAGGGGGTGATCAACTGTGCCACCACAGGCCAAGTAGAATTAAGACTGAGAACTGTTCACTGGATAGCAGTGTAGTGGTCACTGGTGACTTCAACAAGAGTTGTTTTCGTGGGGGCCAAGACTGATGAAGTAAATTCAAGACAGAACAAGGGCAGGTGGATTGGGCAGCCCTATGGACAACTCTCTCAAGGGTATATAAAACGTGGCTGCAGAAAACCAGTTTGGCTTCTAGTTAAATACAAGAGATTGATTATTCACCTTTATCTCCTTAGCCCTCACAATCTCCCCAAAAATGACAATAAAAGAATGAGATATATTAAACAAGGACAAAGCATAAAAGAGAAGAAAATAGATGAGACTCTCAGAAGTCAGAAAACAAATGGATGTGAGGTAACTGACTTAGCAGAGAGGATGAAATTACACCTAAGACAGGGATTCTGAAAACAACTAAGGCTGTTTATACTGTAGAATCCTTGAAAGCATCAGGTGCTACTCCTTGTAGCCAGGTACAGTACACAGAAACTAGGCAAATGAAGAAGCAAGGAAATGTCAATGCCAGGAGAACCAGAAACTTATATAAGAAATGAACAATAGGGAGGAAAAAACAATATTTACATGGTCACAATAATGCAAACATTTTCACTGATTTAACTAAGAGTTAAAATACTACTACAGGGGCCGGCCCAGTGGCATAGTGGTTAAGTTTGTGTGCTCTGCTTCAGTAGCCCTGGGTTTGTGGGTTCAGAGCCTGGGTGCAGACCTAGCACCACTTGTCAAGCCATGCTGTGGCAGCGTCCCACATACAAAACAGAGGAAGACTGGCACAGATGTTAGCTCAGGGACAATCTCCCTGAAGCAAAAAGAGGAGGATTGGCAATGCATGTTAGCTCAGGGCCAATCTTCCTCACTAAAAAAAACTGATAATAAAAATAAATCACTATCCTGGGAAAATGGGGTAAGAGGAAGCGTGGGATAGCAGTGTAAGCCAGTCAAAGCCTCCACTGAGGGGGAGGAGAGAGGTTAATAGATAACCTCTAAAACTGGTAAGTCAAAAAATAGCTGGATGAGCACATTATTTAGAAGAAGGTAAAAACAGAAAAGCAAAAAAGTTACACATGGTTGCTTCTGGGCTCAGGACTCGGGAGTAAGGCAAGGGACTACTTTATTTCCTTATATCTTTAAATTACAATCTGATTTTTTTTTTTCTGAGGAAGATTCACCCTGAGCTAACATTTGTACCACTTTTCCTCTATTTTGTATGTGGGTTGCCACCACAGCATGGCTGCTGACGAGTAGTGTAGGTCCACACCAAGGAACTGAACTTGGGCCACTGAAGTGAAGCACGCTGGACTTAACCACTAGGCCACGGGGCCAGCCCCCACAATTTGACTTTTTAAAACCACATGATGGTACAAGTTTTTTGTTAAAAATGTAAATGAATAAAAAATGGATAAAACATATATAGGAAATAAGGAAAAATAACTTCAGACAAGTTATTTGTTCAACTAGGCAAATATGAAAAACAATAAATTAACCATAACAATCTAGAATAAAAACTTCATGTGATACCAACATTGGTGAAGGAATAGGGGCAGGGAGACAACAGGGAGAAATGTCAGGAGGAGGAAGCAAGGAGGATGACAGTGTGCCAATATTCTTGTGTTGTTGTTCAGACTCCAATATTGATAACTTTAAACACTGGTAGAGAACAATAAACATAACTAGGGGTTAAAAGTAACAACAACAAGAATAAAAATAGTGAATAGCTTTCAAACCTGCAGAAGAAAATTTGACCTATAAAAAGAGAAACAGAAAGCATAAGTACAAAACTTCTAACAAGGTGGCAGAAATATATGAAATAATAACCAAGAAAACCATGAGAAGCTATCAACAACTGGAGATATTCCTCTTAGAAACAGTGGAGACCAAAAAAACAAGCAAATATAAAGACAAATTTAAAATATAAATTCAATCTAACATACTGTTTAATCTAACATAATTCCCTACTCCAGGTTTCCACATGGAAGTATTTCTCTAGAATAACACTTTGGTGCCTTTCTCCCTCCTCCTCTCCCTCTCTACTAACTGCTTCTCAGGGGAGGAGTGAGTTGATTGGCGAGTTTGGAAGAAGAAACTGAATACATGCAGCTTTCCACCCCCTTTCCACTCTCTCACTGGATCTGCCTACCTGCAGTGAAGGTGCTTTCTGCTCTGTTTTCCTGACCATTCTGTAAATTTGGAAGGTCACTCTGTTGGAGACTGGATGAAGAGTTTAATTCAGGCAAATATTAGCAAATCCTGTATCATGCCCTTCAAACTAGCTTTAACACAAAGTTCACGGACAAGCCCCACCTGCCTGCTCAAAGTCTTCAATCAGCTGTTCAGTCTCCTATTCTTAAACATAAGCAGGCAACCAAAGTTCAGCAGAAACCTGAGGAAAATCTTTATTATTATGAAAGATGGAAATAAAACGTACACACATACACATGCACAGTAACAGAGGGGGGACAAAGACTATGTAGGAAAATGGAAACCAAAACAAAGAAAGCAACCAGTTCAGACTTGGGCAGAATGACTCAAGAGACATATTTGAGGCCTGCCTTCAACATGCTTTCTGTTACACCATATTTTTAATCTGATAAGCCTGGGTAAGCCTAGCCTAGATTATTAGCCGAACTTGGTTTGCTAGATCATGTGCTGATGAAGTCCTTGTGTTTTCCTTCAAGCCCTGCTCCCTGGATCATTTGAGGACACCCAAGTGTTATGCTTTGATCTCATCCTAAGAGCTGAAGAATGGCCATAGGTAGCTTCAAAGGGAAAAACCCTAAACAACTGACTCTCCCTGACTGTGTTAGAGGCAGACATCTAGTTCTACTAACTGGAGCACCTTTCAAAATATACTAATTGTGGATAACCCTAAGTTTCCCAAGATTTGCTCAGAGCCTTAACCACTGACTTCTCCAGAAAAGAATCTTGTAAATTCTCAGAGCAACCAAAGTCAGACTATGATCCAGTGCCTTTTTTTTAGTTTATCTTCTCCTGGGACACCTCATAAGTGGCAATACTGCCTTTTACATATAGCTAAATTTCTGCATGCTACCTCACTTTTATATTAAACATCTTCTACACTCATTTATATGTATGTATTTGATAAAATAAATTATTTCATCAAAAATATCAATTAAGAATGCAACAATGGTATGATATCAGAAAATCAATGTTATTCATCATATTACTATTACTAAAAGTGAAAAATAAAAGACCATCTAAACAAATGCAGAGTTAAGTTAGCATAAAAAGGAACTTCTTTTGATAAAGACAGGTATAAAACTCTCAGTAAACATCACATTTAATAGAGCAACTCTAGACTCTGAAGAAGAAATAAGATAAACATGCCCTCTACCACTGCTTTTGTTAAATATAGACTGGCAAACTGACCAAAACAAAGGGAATGAAAGTATAAGGACTGAACAGGAAGAGATAAAACTATCATTATTTATATTTGCATTTACATAGACAACCCCAAAGGATCAATAATATTAGAATAGGAATTCATCAAAACTGAAGATACAAAATCAACATACCACATTCAATGTAGTTCTCTTTACCAGAAATAAGAGAATACCATTTTCAATGGCAACAAAAACTATAAAGTACCTAGGAATTAGCCAAAAAAACCCACCCATGATGTCCTGAATAAATGGAGTCAAATTATGTTCACGAATGGGATGACTGGACCTTGTAAATATATCAATTCTTTCTAAATTAACATACAAATTCAATGGAATTGCAATCAAAATCTCAGTAGCTTGTTTTAGGGAACCTGATAGACCGATACTAAAATTTATACAGAAGAATAAAAATCCACAAATAACTAAAGTAACTTTAACAAAGTAGGACAAAATAGATTCACCTATTGGATATTAAGACATATCACAAAGTTACATTAATTGAGACAGTGCTGTACGGGGAAGGGAACTGACATATATCAATAGAACAGAATGGAGAGCCCCAAAACAAACAGTTTCATGTTTATGGGAACTTGGTATGTAATGAAATAGGGGAAAACACGGATTATTTAGTAGATGGTGTTAGAAAAAGTGACTACAATCCTACTTTGTATGCCCAGCAGACATTCACACTCACAAGACCCAGAAGGATGTAACTTGGCACCAAGGTCACTTAGCTTGGGAGAACGATATAGCACACTAAATGCAGCATGCAGAGGAGAGCTATCCACCTTAGGTAAGTCTCATGTGCCACAGGAACCTTGTAAAAATCCCTGAAGGTTGGGGCCGGCCCAGTGGTGCAACGGTTAAGTTCGCACATTCCACTTCTCGGCAGCCAGGGGTTTGCTGGTTCGGATCCCGGGTGCGGACATGGCACCGCTTGGCAAAAGCCATGCTGTGGTAGGCGTCCCACTTATAAAGTAGAGGAAGATGGGGACGGATGTTAACTCAGGGCCAGTCTTCCTCAGCAAAAAGAGGAGGATTGGCAGTAGTTAGCTCAGGGCTAATCTTCCTCAAAAAAGAAAAAATCCCTGAAGGTAAATTCCAGGTCCTCCAAAGAGGAACAAGCTCAGTAAACAGCTGTACCTCAGTCAGAGAAGTCTCAAAGCCTATGCTTTTTCTTTTTGCAATTAAAAAATGTTGCTGGGTAAGCAGCTGGCATTCCATGTAGATTCCCAAGGAAATAGTGCTAAGAAGCAGGTAAACCCAAGATCATTTTCCCAGAGAGAGAGAGAAAAGTCTTTGCTAACACTCTCCCTCTAATGACCAGCTGGAGAAAAAGCTGGATTCATACTTCATTCTATAACCAAAACCAAATTCCAATTAAATTAAACACCTAAAAGTAAATGGTAAACCATAAAACTGATAGAAGAACAAGATCCAAACCAGTTGAGGGGAAAGTGAAAGATTTCTATTCCATGAAGGACACCAAAGATAAGAATTAACAAATGACAAGACTAAGTTATTTCCAACATCTGAACCTGATAAGGGAACAATACCTAGAATAAATAAAGAATTTCAAGTACTATAATCAGCAAGAGAAAAATCTAATACAAAAATGGGCAAATTATAAGTATAGTATTTTCCACAGAATGGAAAACCAGAATGGCTAAAAACCATATGCTTAGCCTCATCAGTGTAATTAGATGACACAGATTACGACAAAATACAATCTCATACATGTCAGATTAACAAAATCAGAAAATACTAAGCGCTGAAAAGATGTAGAGAAAATAAAACCCTCATCTTGCTGGTGTACATGTAAACTGGTACAACCATTCCTGAGAACAAGCCAGTATTAATTAACTGAAATTAAGTATGCATATACCCCAAACTCCAGCCATTCTACTGTAAAACATCTACAGCATAGAAACTACAGGGTAGGTTCATAGGAAGACATGTAGAAGTTTGTATAAATGGGAACAATCTAAGTCAGTCAGTCCTCTATGACTAGAGGAAAAGATAAGCTATGATATGTGAATGCAACAGAATAATATGCACCAGTCGGAAGCATATTATATAAAGTAATACGAATGTCTTAAAAACTAGTATCTTATGAAAGTTAGAAGCAAAATAAGATTTATACCACAATACTATTTACATAACTGAAAACTTATAACCAATAAATATTATTATATAGTTTTTCAAGGAAATATACTCCAAATTTGGAAGATGGCTTTGTAGGGATAGTAGGGAATGAGGAGTATGGAACTGCAGATGAAGAAAAACTATTAAGGTAAAATAAAATAGAAGAAAAGTGTAGACTTTCTAGACTGATGATATTGATATCATTAGTAAAGAGTATGATCAATGACTGACTCAATTCTGAGCACCTGAGATCCTTAAAAAACAAAACACTTATTTGACATGAGCAGAAACACTATTAAGACTAACGTTGGATTACAGATTTTTTTCTTTAAGTGCGAAAAACCATTCACGGGGCATAATATAATAAGTACCCCACAGGACTTGGGAGTTAGCTGACTTTAAAACAAAGAGTTCATTCACCCAAATAAGATAAGCTAAATAAAAAACTATATGATATGAAAGGACATTTTGAGGCAATGCTGAAAAAAACAAAATTTCTTGTGTTGAATAAATATTCCACCATGTTTTTCTAAGTTAGGCTGTGCTGGTATTCAGCAAAATAATTTTAAATCACACTGTAGGCAAAGTTTTAAGTACAAGTGAACTAATTTTAATTTTTAATTAAGTATGTGTGAATCTGAAATTCTAGAATGATGTAAACAATTTGTGACATTTTTACAAGATCTAAGAAGTTTAAACATATGTGGAAAAATACAAAACATATAATTGCCATAACATCTTACTTTTGATTGTGCTTTATATTTTTTAAAAAGCATTTTCATGTGAGAAGTCTCAAATGAATAAAATTGGAAATGAAAGAAGAGAAATTACAATGGATACCACAGAAATACAAAGGATTACAATAGAATCCTATGAAAAAATTATATGCTAACAAACTGGACAATCTAGAAGAAATGGATAAATTCTTAAGACTCATACAACCTCCCAAAAATAAACCAAGAAAAAACAGAGACTCTGAACAGACCAATCACAAGTAAAGAGATTGAAACAGCTATCAAAAACCTCCCCCAAAATAAAAGTCCAGGGCCAGATGGCTTCTCTGGAGAATTCTACCAAACATTCAAAGAAAATTTAATACCTATCCTTCTTAAACTATTCCAAAAAATTAAAGAAGATGAACACTTCCTACTCATTCTATGAGGCCAACATCACCCTGACCCCAAAGCTAGACAAAGACAACACAAAGAAGGAAAATTACAGTCCAATATTGCTGATAAACATAGACACAAAAATCGTCAACAAAATATCGGTAAACTGAATACAATACATTAAAAGCATCATACACCATAATCAAGTAGGATTTATTCCAGGGACACAGGGATGGTTCAACATCCACAAATCAATCAATGTGATACACATTAAGAAAATGAATAAAAATCACATGATCATCTCAATAGACACAGAGAAGGCATTTGATAAGATATAGCATCCATTTACAATAAAAACTCACAATAAAATGAGCATAGAAGGAAAGTACCTCAACATAATAAAGGCCATATATGACAAACCCACAGCCAACATCATACTCAATGGGGAAAAAGTGAAAGCCATCCCTCTGAGAACAGGAACAAGACAAGGGTGCCCACTCTCCCACTCTTATTCAACATAGTACTGGAGGTTTTGGCCAGAGCAATTAGGCAAGAAAAAGAAATAAAAGGTATCCTAATTGGCAACGAAGAAGTGAAACTCTCGCTGTTTGCAGACAACATAATTCTACCTAAAGAATCCATCAGAAAACTATTAGAAATAATCAACAACCACAGCAAAGCTGCAGGGTAAAAATCAACTTATAAAAATCAGTTGAATTTCTATATTCTAACAATGAACTAACAGAAAGAGAACTCAAGAATACAATCTCATTTACAATTGCAACAAAAAGAATAAAATATCTAGGAATAAATTTAACCAAAGAGGTGAATGACTTAAACAATGAAAACTATAAGACATTATTGAAAGAAATCGATGACCACATAAAGAAATGGAAAGATATTTTACGCACATGGATTGGAAGAACCAACATAGTTAAAACGTCCATATTACCTAAAGCAATATACAGATTCAATGCAATCCCAATCAGAATCCCAAGGACATTCTTCACTGAAATAGAACAAAGAATCCTAAAATTCATATGGGGCAAGAAAAGACCCTGAATAGCTAAAGCAATCCTGAGAAAAAAGAACAAAGCTGGAGGCATCACAATCCCTTGCTTTAAAATATACTACAAAGCTACAGTAATCAAAACAGCATTGTACTGGTACAAAAACAGATGCACAAATCAATGGAACAGAATTGGAAGTTCACAAATAAAACCATACATCTAGGGAGAGTTAATTTTCGACAAAGGAGCCAAGAACATACAATGGAGAAAGGAAAGTCTCTTCAATAAATGGTGTTGGGAAAACTGGACAGCCACATGCAAAAGAATGAAAGTAGGCCATTATCTTACACCATACACAAAAATTAATTCGAAATGGATTAAAGACTTGAAGGTAAAATGTGAAACCATAAAACTCCTACAAGAAAATACAGGGAGTATTCTGTTTGACATCGGTCTTAGAAACATCTTTTTGAATACCATGTCTACCCAGGCAAGAGAAACAAAAGAAAAAGTAAGCAAATGGAACTACATCAGACTAAAGAGCTTCTGTGAGGCAAAGGAAACCAGGAGCAAAACGAAAAGACAACTCACCAACTGGGAGAAAATACTTGCAAATCATATATCAGACAAGGGGTTAATCTCCAAAATATATAAAGAACTCATACAACTCAGCAACAAAAAAATAAACGACCCAATCAAAAAATGGGCACAGGATATGAACAGACATTTCTCCAAAGAAGACATACAGATGGCCAACAGACACATGAGAAGATGTTCAACATCACTAATTATTAGGGAAATGCAAATTAAAACTACAATGAGATATCACCTTACACCTGTTAGAATGGCTATAACAAATGTTGGAGAGGATGTAGAGAAAAGGGAACCCTCATACATTGCTGGTGGGAAGGAAAACTGCTGCAGCGACTGGAAAACAGTATGGAGATTTCTCAAAAAATTAAAAATAGAAATACCATACAACCTAGCTATCCCACTACTGGGTATTTATCCAAAGAACTTGAAATCAACAATTCAAAGAGACTTATGCACCCCTCTGTTCATTGTAGTGTTATTCACAATAGCCAAGATGTGGAAGCAACCCAAGTGCCCATCCACTGATGAATGGATAAAGAAGATGTGGTATATATACATATATATATAGTGTGTACACACACACACACACACACACACACAATGGAATACTACTCAGCCATAAAAAAAGACAAAATCGTCCCATTTGCAACAACACGGATGGACCTTGAGGGTATTATGTTAAGCGAAATAACCCAGACAGACAAAGACAAACACTGCATGATTTTACTCATATGTGGAAGATAAACACACAAAGAGAACAGATTAGTGGTTACCAGAGGGGAATGGGGTTGGGAGTGGGCATAAGCAGTAAAGGGGCATAAAAGGTAATATATATGGTCACTGACAAATAATAATGTACATCTGAATTTTCACAATGTTATAAACTATTATGACCTAATTTTAAAATAAAAAACAAAATTTTTAAAAATAAATTTAAAAAAAGACAATGGGTTGGCTGCTAAGCTGTGGTATTTCAGAAGCAATTCTGAATAAAAATCCATACTTACATTAAAAAAAAAAAGGTACTCTCATGTGAGGCAGATGTAGCAGCTATCCCCAATGTTATCAGTGAAAAACAGTATGAGTTAAATCTTGTAGTAAGTAAGTAGTGGTGTCCAGACTAGAATCTAGGTTTCCCAAAATCTAGATTTGTGGTCTTATTTTTATTTAAGTCACCTTCCTGGTAGTTTTTATATAAATGTAAATCTAATATGTTTTTTAATCACAAGGAAATAGAATAGACACATTAGTTTGCAGTAGTTAATACACACAATGATATGAAGAAAACTACAGAGACTTTTTATATCAATTCCAATCCTGCAAAAAGAGTTAAGTTTATCATCAAAAAATTTGAATCAAGTTTAATATATTTTTATTTGTCCAGTAAAAGTAACTTCACAATCTATTAAAAATAAAATTTTAACTGCATTCAACTTCTGTTCTTTTTTCCATTAAAGAAAACACAAGATAAAGGACAGCTATATTCAAATAAATGTATAATGACACACTGACAGACTAAATCATGTACCTAAATAAAATGTTAAAACATGAAAATCTGTCTTCTTTTTCCTTTCAAAAACTGATAAAATACAATCAGAAAAATGTTAAAAATGAAACCTGTTTTATTGTAATTTGTGTTTTATTTAATTGAAAATGTTTTGGTTTCAGTTAGTAATTTCTGTAAAGTAGCACTCCCTAAATAAGTTTCTAAAAATAACAATATTGGAGCCTTGAACATTACCTTTAATCTCATCTAAAAAAAATTATACTAAAACTGTAATGGTAAAAAGGTTATAAAATTTCTCTGCTTATTCTAGTCCTAAATTCCTTTTCTAGAATTTTAATAGAAAAGAAATTTTTAGACACAAATAGTTACCAGTTAGATAATGTATATTGCAATTTAGTATACTTAACCAAAAAATAAACACCCTAAGAAAAGTGAAGTTGTTTTTGTCACTTATTCTGTGCTATATTCTTCTCCCTACACATCTTTAATACTAGTCACAAATTCTATCCTAAAGACTCACTTTTTCTAACCTAAATAATGTTGACTCAACATTTCACCTCTACTTCACTTCTAGCATTCAATTTAGATGTCTCAACATCAAATTTACTAATTTGTTTTATCAAAAATTTGTTTCAAGAAGAGAATTTCCATAAATTATTCTCCAACAAAACAAAGCAGAACCTCTAATTGTAGAACATAAGTGGAAAATAATTACAAGAAACTTTATCTCCTCAACTTGAAGATTAAGTAATACCTGGGTGTTAGAAAAAGAGGCCTAAGATAAGTTTTACTATCCTATTATTTTTTTCTGCACAAGGTCAACATTTGTATTTTAAATGATGTATTACTTCTTATACAGTCATTTCAAAAGAGAGGTTCCCAAGAAGTCTTTAGTAAAGTTCTATGCTGAGTGTGTATTTGGTTCCTGTATGTTTTAGTCTGAATTACTAATTTGGTGAACATAAAGTTTGTAAAAAGAAAGATGAAAATACTCAATGAAAATCTTTATCAAATAATTCCCAGTTTTCAACAATAGCTGTAAATGTATTCTTGTACACCTACATTCCTGATAGTATTATTTTGTAGTATGATCACAGCAAGTATACGAATTTCCCAATTTTGTGGGGAAATTTAGTGTCCTGAAATTTAATGGCATTTAAAAGAGTCAAATGGCATTATCGTACACTAAAGGGCTACTCAGCATTTTTCTCAGTAGTAAAAACTAAACCTAAAAGAAATGTGTATCCAATGTGACACATTTTCAATGTTTAAAGAACAGCCTGAATATGGAATTTTAAAAAGTAATTATACTATATAGAAGCAGAGAATCTATGAAAAGATTTAAAATCATTACTACTAGAACTGACTATATCATTAAGCACATACTCAAAGGAGTTGAGTCTTGGTTGGAGGAAAAGAAAGTAAATCTTTCATATATTCTGATTCATCCAGAATGAAAACTAATCATATTATAAAGGGATAAAAAGTTCTATGTTCCTCAGAAGAAATGAAATAATCTGTAAGACAAAGTTCAGCCTTTTTACTAGCAGGGAAAACTATTAAGGCTAAATATCATTCTAGAACCATCTCCTTCACAACGCTTCTAGTGATCTTTTAAGATAAATTTTAAAAAAATACAATAAAAGATAACAGTATAATTGTTGGTGGGTGAAAACATACTACTGCCTAAAAGCAAACCCAAGACTAGACATAATACAGATAAGAAAAATTTTATTTTTACAGTTGTAAAAAAATATTAGCCTCTTTGCTTGTTCTCATATTTATGTTATCACTCGATTTCTGAGGATTCCAAGTCAATTAATCTAGAACTTTAAAAAGCATTAATGATCCCTACTGTAGCAAACAATGTACTCTATAGTTCATCAATCTTACTCTTTCAATAAATGTAGGGTTTTAAATAAGATGAAAATGATAGCAGTCTTCATAATCTTAAAATCCTGGTGAAACAAACATCCTCGTGGTCCAATAACTTGTAAAACGGAACCAGGTCACTAGACCAACATACTAGTGTACAACTTTAATAATTTCTAGCAGCAAAACAACTGGAATAGCCATTAACAAATATTTTCATTGGATTGTAGATTAATTTCTTTGTAAGAAATAATTTTTTTAAAGTACTCTAAAGTATAGTTCAACTGCAGGCAAACATGAGCGATATCAAAGATCTTGTTTATCGCCACTTTTCCCAGTGGAATCAGGTGCAACTGGAACCTTACAAGTTTCAACAAAAACAGATTCAAAGGCAGCTTCCTGTTCATCCAAAGAATCAGTGGCCGTGGCTCCTTTAATTAGTGTTGTGTTGGTAAAAGATTGTTGCTGCTTGGGAATTTTACTGGATTCCACTGTTTTTCTACCTCTTCTTTTACCAAGAATTTTGACATAATTAGCAGGTATAAGTCCTGTTGTTTGACCATCAAGACTAGCCAGAAGCCAACCACGCACTTTGGGTTGCTGTTCTGATGGAAGAAAAGACAACTTTGTAATTACAACATACTTTGGAGGTCCAACAGAATATTGATAGTAAAATATTAAGTAAAATCTGTGTTATATTTACATAATGAAATATAAACAAATAGTATATACATGTATATTCAAAATCAAATGATGAGCAAGCTTAACAAGTCTAGGGTTACATCTTATAATTTATACCTTTTATTTTATATTTACTAAACATTCTTTTCAACCTTGAAGACCATAAAGTTTATGTCAGTTGGTTCATTTATAGAGTAAGGAGATTTAGTTCTCCTCAAAGCTGAAAACTAACATCAATGTCTTTCATATTTTAAACTAGAATTTAAGGAACGAATATCTCATTCCTTCTCAATAGGATAGGTAGGCAGTAAGTACAAAAAAATAAATATATACCTTTCCAGAAGCCAGTTCTCTTTATATATTTTTGGACAAAATATAAAGTTCATTCTACGTGATTGTGATAATGTGATTGTGATAACCAGTCCTAAAGATAGTGAATGTTAATCCAAGTGGCAAAAATTGAAGACCTCACTTAGCACTAGCCACGTGAGAAAAAATTAAATGTAATTCTCTAAGCTTAAAGTAGCGAAGATTATTTAATATATTCAATTTTGTATTTTGGTATTCTCATGCCTATTCTATCCACGTCTTTAAAAAGCTGTTTAACTGTTAGAGTTTTAGTTCAACATAATAATTTAGGTACAATATGACATTTTTATGTTTAGTACTCTATAATAAAAGAAAAAATAAAACACTTAAATTAACCATGCTTATGACTAATTTTGTTCTAAGTGCTCAAACATACTTTACCTGAGCAAGCGAGGAAAGCAAAGAAATAAAGCCAAAGTGTAAAGAGGCAGTACTAGTTGAAGAATAATCTGAGACATAAAATTTTTCTGAAATATTATAATGTAATTGAAAGAAACCACAGTTGCTCTTCTTTATTCTTTATTTAGATTTAAAAAAAAAACTAATTATCTGTATTGGTCCTGTCTCTAACAATAAATCTTAAAAAGAAATCATTCTTTTGAAATCCAAAATACTAAGTTGCTATTTTCACTAGAGGATAAACACAAATATAATACCTAGAAGCCTACGTTTTGTATATGAAGAAAGGAGGCAGGGATACAGCAAATTTGATCCAAATGTTTCAAATATTTATAGAATAAACTAATGATTTGAAAATTGAAGGCATTTTTTCCTTATGTAAATAAAGAGTGACTAAAACCAATAAAAGACTAAAGCTTCCATTAATGGATCACATGGAAAACAGCCAAAGTGGTTAAAAGCAGAAGTTCTGAAGTCAGATAAACCTCGGTTCACAGTCCAGCTTCACCACATCTCAGCTTTGTGATACTGGACAATTTACTCATTCTGAGTCTTAGTTTCCTCATGTGTAAAGGATAATAACAGTAACCAATTCACAGTATTATCATAAGGGTTAAATGAAATATGTAAAGCATAGTGCCTTGTACATGGTAAGTATTCTATAAATGACAGTTGTTGTTATTGTTACTAATATCTTTACCAACAAAATGTGACTTTGCGTAGCAAATCAGAATCCCCACCAACACAAAAAAAATCTTTTTTCGGTAAATCCACAAAATTTCTGATCATCATTACCAGAGGAAAGGTGAAGGAAAAGGCCATTGTGCCAGGACCCATTAAAAACTATCAGTGCCCTGGTCCAAAAATAAACCTAACGTGTGTATAAATTTCTTGCTGAGGCTCTTTAATACTTCATAACAATAATCCTAAAATATTCATGTTGGAGTTTCTAAAGTAAACACTATTCAAGTGAAAAAGAAAGCATGGATACCAGTCCCAGCAATCAAAGATTGACAGGGATGATTAGATCATACTGGAAAATTTCTTTGGTTTGTTAGAGCTGTAACATTTAGTGCTTACCTCATGTTTTTGTGTGGGGATTAACAGAGTTGGGAATTCAAGTACTTTGAAATTCGAAAAGATTATATAAACAAAATTCTTCCTTATTTCAGTAAAATATTAGTGGAAAAACTCTGTTGGAGCATTTCTCCCCCACTCACCCAGATTTGGAAGTTCTAAATTCACACAAAAGAGAAGTCCTAGTAAATACTTCTGAGTTAACTAACAATGACCAAGATTCTTTGTTGCAGTTTTTAAGACTACCTTTATAAATTCTAAAAATTCACAGATAATTCCAATTTATTCATGTTTTGTTACCTTTGAGAGCTAAATGTAGCATATCACCAGCACGGAAAGAAATTTCTTCTTCAGATGCAGCAGTAAAATCATATTCTGCTCTAGCAACTACATGGTCATCCTCACCACTTGCCCAGTTGGTGTTGTCTATAAACCAAATTAAGAATTAAGATTAGTTAGTAAAAGTTACAAAAGGAAAATGGAGATATCTCACTGGCTATGGTTTGCAACCTGCATATATTTATTAACCAGGAGAAAAGTTCCTCCCTCAAAGTAAATTTTTTTTTTTTTCCTTTTTCTCCCCAAAGCCCCCCGGTACATAGTTGTGTATTCTTCGTTGTGGGTTCTTCTAGTTGTGGCATGTGGGATGCTGCCTCAGCGTGGTCTGATGAGCAGTGCCATGTCCGCGCCCAGGATTCGAACTAACGAAACACTGGGCCGCCTGCAGCGGAGCGCGCGAACTTAACCACTCGGCCACGGGGCCAGCCCCCCTCAAAGTAAATTTTATAATTAACACTATGTAAAATCAACAATACGTTCACTAGGATATTTATTATGAACTTCTCCCTTTTCTTCAAGCTCAAAATTCTACCTCCTTTACTTTAAACCAGGGGTTGGCAAATGTTTTCTGTAAAGGGTCAGATAGTAAATATTTTAGGCTTTGCAGGCCATGAGGCAAAATTGAAGATACTATATAGTTACTTATATAAAGAGAGACAAAATTTTTCCGTAATTTTTTGACAAAATTAAAAATATAATACAATTGAGTTCTTTTTTTGAAATGCAGGTTAACTACTAAGAAGAATGGAATATTTTGGGGATACGATAATATTTCACTCCAAATCAAGATTAAGCGGAAGCTCCTCAACTGCACAGCTAAAATGGATTTTGAAATATGGAAATTACTTTTGCACTTGCATGGAGCTCCAAAAAACACTTCTGCACTGTATTTGAGCTGGGGAAATATACCTGTTCCAAGTTTGTGTGGGAATGGAAATATTGCTTCTTATTTTTAACTTTTGACAGCTTGGGAGATATATAAAGCAGTGTGACATTACTTGTGATTTAAACAATATTAGCTGTTGTCGAAATATTCCAATGTAAGTTTTGCATATAAGGGCTATTTTGCCTTATAGTTTTAGGTTGAATTCATTAAGAACATTACCAAGTCTGCAGCAAAAGCTGATTTCCAAAGCTATTAAGTGTTTAATAACAGTGGCTGACGGTAGTTCTTGTTGAGAAAAATTTTAGTCTTGATCTTGATTCTTAAAAAACAGTAATAACACTTAACCACTGCTAAGCCATAGAACTGCTCTCTGGTAGGGCAAGTCAGGAGCTCCAGCTTCTACACCTGACAAAAATCACAGAACTGACAACAGTTACAGCCACAAGAGTGACTGAAGTTCACCTTTGACACTACTAGTTCAATAACACACAAATAAATTTAAACGTTTTCTGCAATGTACCTGATCAGTAATACAATGAATAACCATAGACTTTTAAAAACTTTATATTTTCACAAACTCTGTAAATTTTGCCCAACTGAACATTTTTCTGCTCGATACATATTTTCACCACCATCAGTGGCAACACATCTTAGCAGATTCCACTTCAGGATGTGTTGAATTACTGTTTTTTTTTTTAAACTTCTTTGAAAATATTCTTGTCTGTAGTTGTTCCATGCAGACTATTCATAGAGGCCAATTCTTCAGTCACTTAAAATGGAACACTGACTCCTCCAATAAACAACTGAGCAGTATCTATAATATCTGTTGGGTCATGATGAGCCACAGGAATCCATTCAAAATCATTTGCCTTGTTTTAAATTGACTGTTGATCTTGTTCAAAATTCCGTCAACTCTTCAAGAAACTTCTATCACTGAAAGGCTAATAGTCTTAAACTAGTTTACTTTCTCTGGACACATTTCTTTGGCTGTTGCAATCACCATCAGTAAACAGATTTCCTTACTTATCTGACAAATGAGTCTCTCAGAAACTTATTTTGGTTGCAGGCCTTTTTTTTTTTTCTTTCCTTTTTTTTTGGTGAGGAAACTCTACTGTGATGAGATATTCCATTTTAAATTTTCTGATTTTTCTGACAGTTGATTTCCTGTGAGTTGGGAATGCTGTGATGTGTACTCAGTCTGGTAATGTTGATGTATATTGTATCCATTTAACATAGCTATGGTGTCACTACACAATAAATGCAATGCATTACCACCTAATTCAATAACAAAAAAATCCAAACTATACTGTGCCTTAAAAGTGTGACATTCAAAGTCCATTTTGCTCTTCTTTTCTTGTGTGGCATGTATGCACTCATACTAAAGATCGCAGTATAACCATACATGTGGTACTCAACATGCTGTCAAGTTATAACTATTACTGAGATTTGTAGTGTGTGGACCAAGTGCGAAGCAATGAGAGTTTGTTGCGAACTATTCAATTCTGCTCTTGTAGCACAAAAGCAGCTGTAACAATACATACACAAATGAGTCTGGCTGAGTTCTAATAAAACTTTACTAATGGACACTGATATTTGAATTTCATATAATTTTCATGACACAAATAGTATTCTTTTAATTTTTTCCAGCTATTGAAAAATGTAAAAATCATCCTTAGCTATGGGTTGTATAAAAACAGGAGCAAGCCAGGTTTTGCCAAAGGGCCACAGTTTACTGACCCCTGCTCTAAGCAGCTAAGAAGTCATAGGGCTTAGGCTTCCTCAATATCACTTCTCCTCAAAAATCTCTCTGTATCATTACCCATTTCTCCCTCTTTTGCCTCAGACAAAAAACTGGACCTCCTTTTTATCTGGTTCCTTGGATCACATCTTCTCCTATATCTTATAGAAGGCTTCTTCATCATTTGACCCCTCTCTGTCTCTCCCTTATCTAAATTGCTCCTTCTCTACTGACAACTTTCTTTCAGCCTAAATATATTCCCAGATCTCCTCACTTCTTAAAAGACAAAGCAAAACAGAAAACCACATCAGCTTGCTCTTACCAAATTAGGCTATTCTTTTTTTCTCTTCTTCTATTCGTTGCCAATCTTTTCTTTTTTCACATCTTCTGACTTTATTTACTGCTTATCCCTCTCCATAATTCCGTCTCCTCAACTTTACTAAAACTACTCACTGGAGCTGATGAGCTCCAATTGCCAAATCTAATCTTTTCTCAGTTCTTGATCTTATCTTATTGAAGCAACTGACACCATGAAACGTTCCCTTCTTGAAACTTCCTCCTTTCATCTCTGCTTCTAGAATACAGGAATAACATAGTTCAAACATAGTTCTACTTCCATTCTTCCTGATTTCCATCTTATTCTCTCTTGTTTTCTCTCTACCACAGTAATATTATCACTTATACTATTTCAACTATAACTTCTAGTGGCTGACTCTTAAATCTTTCATTTTTCACCTCTTTCCTGAGATCCTTTCCTGCCTTTTAGACTGCTCTCTGAAACTTACTCAAGTTTCACTTGGATGTCCCACTGGCACACTGAACTCAATAGAACTCTAACCAAAGTAACAATAATCGCTCACAAGCCAGTTGTTCCACGTGATTTCCTTATATTTGTTTTATCGGTTTTACTTTCAAATACATACCCAGAATGTGACCCCATCTCAGAACCTGCATCACTGCCACCACGAGCCAAGCCACCATCATCTCTCACTTGGAATTACTATAATGGCCTCTTGACTCTAGATTGGTCTCTTCTGCCCTAGCTCTACCTAAAGAGTGTTCTTAGCAAAAAGGTGTTCCTTTTAAAACCTAAGTCAGATTCTATCACTCCTTTGCTCAAAATTCTGCCATAGCTTCCCATTTCAGAATAAAGGCCAAAGTTCTTAGAAATGTCTACAAGGCTTATACCATCTACTCACCGTACTCTTCCCTTCTTCATCTCCTGCTACTCTCACTTTGTTCCATTCACACTGGCGTCCTTGCTGTTCACATGACATGTCAGGTATGTTGCCACTTAAATACTTTGGCTGTTCCTTACGCCTCAAACAACTTCCTTCAAACAGCTACAGGCTTACTCCCTTACATCCTTCAGGGAGGCCTTCCCTGACTATGTGTAGCTCTGTAACCCCACTTTCTAACCCTGGCACTCCGCAATACTCTTCTGTGCTTTATTTTTTTTTCCTATGGCACTTACTACCTTCTGACTTACTATATATTTGACTTGTTTATTGCTGTCTCGCCCCACTTGATAGTCACAAGGGCAGGAATTTTTCAATCTGTTTTATTCACGCTACATCCCTAGCTTCTACAATTGTGTCTGGCATGTAGTAGGCACTCAACAAGTATTTACTGAATTAATAAATAAAGCATTATCCCTCTAATAACTCAAATTTAAAGGTGAAGGGCATTTTGATTCCTCCTTTCCCTCTGTGCACCACATCTTGCTAATAACTAAATCTCTTGTATCTATCCTGCTTTTCACACACCCTAGTTCAGGCCTTCATTCTCTCTCATTCAGTCAAATGCAAAAGCATCATAATTGATATCCCCCAATTAATAAATATTTACTAAACACCTTCTATGTGCCGAGCAGGTTGTTAGCTTTGGGAATTCAAAGGTAAATACAACCCAAAATTCTTTATGAATCTTACCATCCAATTTCAACCTGTTTTAACTTTCACTGACCTATCTTAAACACTTTAGACAGACTGACCTCTTTAGGGCACTGTTTATATGTATGTCACAAGTCTGCTTAAAAATAAATTAAAAACAAACAAACAAAAATAAACAAAACATCACCCTTTCCTTACTAAATGAAGATGAAGTCTTGCCACGGAAATTAAGATCTTCCACTATTAGCTTCCAACCTAACTTCTCAGCTTTATTTCTTATAATCCTTCTATTCAACACTATAGGACATCTGTTAAACAAATCTCATAGTTCCTGCCTATGTACTTCTGTTCAAGCTGACAATCTTTTTCTTCCCCCACCTAACTGATGAAATGTTACCTATCCTTCACAAATCTAACCTAGATGCCACTTCTTCCTGGATGCCAGAAGCCAAAAAACATTAGCTTCACTTTTCTAAATTGAGACAGCACTCTGTACCAGTTGATAGAATAGGGGCTTAACAGGCAAACAGGCCTGGTTTTGTTTCTAGTTCTGCCTTATTAAAGATATGATCTTGGGCAAATGACTTCTCTGAACCTCAGATTGTCGCTTGTAAAACAAGGATGAAGGAAAATTCCTATCTCTTAGGGTTGTTGTAAGAATTAAATGAGATAAAAAACAAAATACGTAGTACAGTGTCTTGCATATAAAAAAGGCTCAATAAGCCTTATGTCCCTCTCTCCCCAACTATCACATTCCTTATCACATTCTTTTGTTTGTTTTTGTTTTTTTTGAGGAAGATTAGCCCTGAGCTAACTACTGCCAATCCTCCTCTTTTTGCTGAGGAAGACTGGCCCTGAGTTAACATCCGTCCCCATCTTCCTCTACTTTATACGTGGACGCCTACCACAGCATGGCTTTTGCCAAGCGGTGCCATGTCCGCACCCGGGATCCGAACCGGTGAACCCCGGGCCACCGAGAAGCGGAACGTGCAAACTTAACCGCTGCACCACTGGGCTGGCCCCTCCTTATCACATTCTTTTTGTCTCATTACAATTACCTGTATATGTGTCTCACCCACCTCCCTGGCAGTAAGTTTTAGAAAGATAGGGGCATCACGTCCTATGTATCTTTGTATTCTCCACAGCATCAAGTTCAGTATCGTATAAACAGTAGTTAGGTAACGTATGCTGTCAAATTGAACTAACAATGAATAAATCAACAAGCCTGCTTTTGTTACATATTCCTCTTCCAGTTTTGAAGTTCTTAACTGAAAATACATCTGGATCAAAATATTAAATACAAATAAATATAAAGAATGCTAATTTAACAAATCTGCTCTTGAAATTTGAGATTGTTACATGGTTTTTTAAAACTATTTTCTTACTCTTACCTGTTACTTCATCAGTGTGGGTAGACAGCAGTTTCCAGATGAGATAAGGACCACCAAGGATTACAGCAAAGAATAAGAATATTGGCCAAGATTTTGCTGAATTAGCTGCTCTGTCCTCGGCACCAAGGCAAGCCACAGTTCCTTCACTTTCTGCCCATAAGTCCTCATTCTCAGAGCCTCCTCTTAAACCTATCATTCGCTGTAACCGTCTATAAAGATACCTTATAGTCCTAACTAATGCAAAAGCTGAAAAGACCTTTGTGAAGTGTATTTTTAATCGGGAAAAGTGATTTGCTACATCCAATACAGCCCTGAAACTGTTATAGACAGCTGAAAAGGTAGCATCCATCATCATACTGACAGAGGCAAATGCATGCACAATACTTTCAATGGACTGAAATGCACCTCTGCTGCTTTCTTCAGCTTGCTGAACAAATCTACTAGGTGGAAGATCATCCACACGGAGGCGGTTATAGCCCAACCCATTATACCCATAACTATAAGGGCTATAGCTTCCATAAAATGAATTTCCATAGGCACCATATCCAGAAGAAAATGAACTGTAAGCAGGTCTAAAAGTGTTCACACTGCTGCTTCCTGTCTGCTGTGATGGCCTTGGAAGAATAGGTGGCGGCACTCTGGTAAGCGTTGGTTGTCCAGGTCTTGTCAATAAAGTAGGACCCAAATCAGCAGATCTAAAACCAAAAGAGATTCAAAATAGTAACTTTAGCACACAATACCTGCAATTCAAAATAACTATTAAACACCTCCTATATATCTAGTGTTACAACAGATTCTACTGAAGATGTGTTAAGAGTAAGGAACAGCTTCTAATACCCAGATGCTTAGAATCTCAGTGTTAAGACAAAATGGCTAAGATAAAATAGCTGACTGAACTCTGCTATTTTCTTGTTTGCTTATGCTAGGATTATTAGTATTATCTTCAATCTGTGGTTTCTTTGTAAGACACTTGTCCGTTTTCTCAGGGTTAGTTACAACTAGATATTTGTCCATCCTTGCACCTAAAAGGTATCACCTTAATTACTATACTTTTATAATATGTCCAATTATCCAATAAAACAAGTCATCCTACAACATTCTTCATCTTCGAGAGTGTCTTGGCTAATTTGAATTTCCACATACATTTTAGAATCAGAGCTTGAAGATCCAAACCCCTCTCCCCAAAAAAACCCTATTGAGAGTCTGTTTGAGATTACATTGAATCTGCAGGTTAATTTGAGGTAACTGACATCTTTATAAGACTGAGAGTTTCAACCCATGAATACAACGTATGCTCTGTTTATTTAGGTCTTTTAAAGTTTTTCTCAATAATAGTTTTCAAAAATAACTTTACTGAGTCTCAATGTTCTATAGTTTACTGTATAGAGGTCTTTCTTTAGATTTACTCCTATATATTTGATTGTTTTGGTGCTACTGCAAATAGTATCTTTCTAAAATTTCACTTTGTTGCCGTTAAATAGAAATAATTGACTTTTTTGAATATGGTCCTTGTATCTAGGTCTAGCAACCTTGATTTGGATTTTCTAGAATCTTAAGGATTTACAGTTATACTGTATGTGAATAGTGGTATGTTTATTTCTTCCTTTTCAATTCTTACAGCATTGGTTAAGACATTGCACCTAGAACCTGCAGTACAATCTTGAATAGAAGTGATGATAGCAGGCATCCTTGTCTCATTCCTGACCTCAAAGGGGAAGTTCTCAATTTGTCACCATTAATTATTATGTTTGCTGTAAGTTTGCTGTAGATTTAGTAGTTTCTTTTCTATTTCTATCTCTATTTGCTATGACTTTTTTATCATGAATGAACGTCGAACTTTATCAAATGATTTCTTGGCATCTATCAAGATGATTATATGATTTTTTTTCCTTTATATTCTTAATATGATGAACTACATAAATTTGTAAATGTTAAAGCCAACCTACATTCCTCAAGTAAAACCAAGTAGGCCACAATATATTCCTGGATTTGGTTTGCCAATATTTTCTTGAAGACTTTTTTGTATCTATGTTCATGAGTGATAATGTCCTAATTTGCTTTTATTGTATTGTCTTTGACAGGTTTGAATACCAAGGATTTACTAGCCTCTTAAAAAGAGTTGGAGAGCATTTCTCTCTTTTCTAGTCTCTAGAAAAGTTTGCGGCATTATTTCTTCCTTAAAAGTTTGTGAAATTTACTAGTAAAGTCATATGGGTCTGGAATTCTCTTATTGGGAATGATTTTAATTATGAATTCAATTTCTTTGGTTATCATGCTACTTAAACTGTGGTCTGTGGATCAGTGCTAAGTTTATGAACCATCTGTACCAAACTATAAAGAGAAAAGAAAATGAGATTGTTTAAGTAATTTGACACTGCTATGATATTTTTATTGTTTTATAAAAAGTATTGGCCATCAATACAAACATTTTGAGAAGCACTGCTTTAATAGTTATAGGACTATTCTTCTTTCTACTTGTAAATTATACCTTGCTTCATCCCCTAAATCTATTCTTTTCCTTTCTGTATTTTGTCTCTTTGTATTTCATTCTGGATATTTTCTTCCCAACTATCCTTTAAGTCCCTGCTATTCAAAGGGTCAATGAACCACGAGATAAGGACCTTGCACCATAAAGTAAATCAACAAATTCTTTCTTCACAAAGTTTTGCTATCAAGAAAATGCCAGTTGAACTATTTTAGTGTGCTCAGTGTCCACGTTGCTTTACATTCTGGTACAAGTTTCACTGTCTTTTTGTGGATTGCTAATAACATATAGATGAAAAACAGCAGCCAGTCCATAGACTCTTAGTAGCTACAGAACATACTTTGAGTAGCACTGCTCTAAGTCACTAGTTTTCTCTGTAGTGGTGTCGCATCTGTTGTTAAACCCAATGAGTTCTTAATTTCGGTTATTTTTTTTTCTAGAAATTCCTTTTCTTTTTAATAGTTTCCAATTCTCTACCAAAATTCTTTATCTTTTCTTTTATTGCCTTCAACATATTAAACATAGTTAATTTAAAGTCTCTTTGGTAATTTCATTATCTAGAGTCCCTATGAATCTGTTTTTTCATCTGTTGTTTTACTTAGTTTCCATTTATGTTTTCTAATGTCCTCCTGGGTCTGGCTATTTGATTTCGCTTGTTCATCAGACATATAAGACTTGTAGCAATAATTTGAGACTCTAGATGATGCTCTCTTCCTCTAAATGTGTTTCATTTTGGTTATTGTTTACTGAACTATCCTCTAGTTTGGTTCAGGCAGGCTGCTCGGGCTAATATCCCATTTTCAGGAACTAAGATGATTTGAAGCTGGGCTTCTGTTCCTGTAAGGGCCTGTCTACTTCTTTTATATCCTATCTAGATGTATCGTTTCAGGGTCCTAACACAGGTTGGGTAATTTATCAGTACCATCTCTTGGAGGACCTCTGAATTCTAACCATGCTCCAAGAGTCTGTCAAAAGCGCTATTCAACTAGCTTCTCATCATCTAAGCTGCTTGTTCAGGAATCATCAGAAGCTTCTGTGGGAAAAGTATTTTCAAATGCCATGCTCACTTTTGTGGATTTTCATCTTTCCTGGATCCGGGCTCCATAAATCTTTATCTTCTTATTTGCTCTATAATGCTTTCAAGAAGATGTTTTATATTCTGCTTAGCTTTCTACTTGTCCTAAACAGGGGTTTCCCCCCCCTAAATTACTTATTCTGCCATCATCTGAAGTCCTTCCCACAACTCTCTGTCCATACTTTGTACAGTATCTTACGTTTGTTTACACATCTGCCTCTTCTTGTACAAGGTGAGCTCCACAAAGGAGCTCTGTTTCTCTATCACCTACTATGGTGCTTAGCATATAATAGGTACATAGAAACACTATGCTACTCTCATTAGTGAATATTTAATACACATATGTCACAGAGACTATTAACAGAGATTATTTTTTCCTTACATATCCTCATATTGTTTCATAAACCGTGATTGAGTATGTTACTTTAAAACTTATAGGGAATTAAATTTAAATATTTAGTAATAAAAAATAGCTTTCCTCTTACTCTTCTCTGGTTTTAATGCTGTCTTTCTCTGGCATACACAAGTGTCTTCAGTGTCCATGTACAGTGTTGCTTTCTGTTACAACCAGCACAATAAGAACAACTAAACAGGCCCAAGACTTAAAAGGACACAAGATGTATTCTTAGTGCTGAATGTGCAAAGAGTCTCTCCCATCCAACTTTTTATTTTGAAAAGTTTCAAAGAGGAAAAAAAAAACACCTCAATGAATACCTACACATCTTCTATCTAGATTCAACAACTGTTATCATTTTGACACATTTGCTTTCTCTCTCTCATCTTTTAAAAATTCTTGAAACTTCTGAAATTAATTTGTAGACTTGATAAATTATTCCTAAATACCTCAGCACGCATTTCCTAAGAATAAACGTATTTCATATAAAACCGTAATACCATTTTCCCATCTTTGAAAGTTAACAATTCCATATCTTTATCCAATTGATATTCAAAACATATCCATTACCCTCAAATGTCTTTATTTAAACAGCTTTATTGAGATAAAATTCCCAGACCATAAAATTTACCCACTTAGTGTAAAATTCAATGGTTTTTCATATATTCACAGAAGTGTACAGCCATCATCATATGTAATTCCAGAATATTTTAGTCATCCCAAATAGAAACCCCATATTCATTAGCAGTCACTCCCCATTTCCTGCTCTCCCCCAGTCAGGCAACCACAAATCTACTTTCTGTCTCTATAGGTTTGTCTACTCTGGACATTTCCTATATAGTTCATTCTTTTTTTTTTGTGATAGTTATGTTTCATAAAGTGCAAACACTGAATTAGCAAACACCAAATCATTGCTTGTGGAGAAAACAAAGGGTTAGCCTCCTTGAAGCCTCTGCTTACAAAATTTTCGTCTACTGATCAATACATATACTTGCTTTACATATGTTTCTGTTTAAAGACACCTTATTTAATATACACTGTTGACTCATGAACAATAAACTCATGGCCAACAGCACTATAACTCACATCTGAACAAAGTTTATCTAACACAAGTATTTTTCTCCATAAGCCACATCACAGCCTTCTTGGGCTTAGGAACACTAGACAGCTCTTTAGCACTATGCTTAGGGGCCACTTTAAAACAGCAAAATCACCAACAAAAATGTGAAAAATGTGGCACTACATAGATTGTGAAAAGGACACTTGTTTACAGGGTATGAGAGCTGAACCAAGAAGCCAGAGTGTTGCTTTGCTCAACCTCAGCTGAGAGATGACTCAGAACTTCCACTGCAATATGCAAGCCTGTGAACGATCACGAAAGTGCTGCGAGTATTGATTTTCGGGTTACAAATAAATTTTAGTGAGCAGGAGAATTCAGAATCTGCCAATAATAAAGATCTATTGTATTTGGAACCATGCAATATGTAGTATTTTGTGACTGGCTTCTTTTACTTAACGTAATGTTTTGAAAGTTTATCCATACAGTAGCATGTATCAGTACTTCGTTACTTTTTATTGCCAAATTATATTTATCCATATATCAATTAATGGACATTTGGATTGCTTCTATTTTTTTGACTATTAAGACTAACGCTGCTATGAACATTTTTGTACAAATTTTTGTGGGGACATATGTTTTCATATCACTTGGGTATACAACCTAGGAGTGGAATTGCTGGGTCACATGGCAACTCTGTTTAACCTTTTGAGAAACTGCCAGATTATTTTCCAAAGCCACTGTACCATTTCACATTCCTACCAGCAGTGTATGAGGGTTCCAACTTCTCCACATTTTGTCAACACTTGGTATTAGCTGTCTTTTTTATTATAGCCATTCTAGTGGGTGTGAAGTGGTATCTCACTGTGGTTTTGATTTTCATTTTCCTGATGTTAATGATGTTGCGTATCTTTTCATGTGCTTACTGGCCAGTTTTATATCTTCTTTCAGGAAATGTCTATTCAGATACTTTGCCCATTTTTAAAATTAAGTTATTTGCCTTTTTATCACTGAGTTGTAAGGGTCAAAATGTCTTTTAGGCTGTTTTTTTTTTTAACAAAAATTCAATTAAGATTCACACATTGCATTTCATTGTTTGTGTCCTTACTCTCTTCTAAACTAAAACAATCCCACTTGTTTAAATGTCCTAGACTTTCTGAAGAGTCCAGCCAGTTTTCTTCTAGAATGTCCCACAGTCCGGATTTGTGTTTCCCCGAAATGTTGTTTAACTTATACTTCTATCCTCTATATAGTCAGTTAAACTGAAGATTGCATTTAAAGGTTTGATTAGAATCGGGTTAATATTTTTGGCAAGAACAATTCATGAGTGATGTTGTTTACTTCAGACTGTATCACATCACAAAAAAAGGGAACAAAACCATAAAAAAGGTCAGAAGATTATCAAATAGTGTGGTACATTTAGGTTTTGATGAAACAGCACTGCTCCAAAGTAGGGGCAATAATAGATAAAACAGAACAAACAGGCACATCTAGATTTATGGAACAGAAACTAAATGGAAATGTAAAATGAAGGAGGCTGAAGCTAAGGGCCTCCTCAATTCTGGGTCTGTTATTAGGCAGTGACAGCCAGGACTCAGGTTTCTAGGAAATAACAAGAACTAAAAGTGCTCCACTCAAATGGAACTACTTCATTACCTGAAGCTGGGGGTTGGAAAGCACCACCCTGGCTCCTAAAAAGAGATTATAACATTTGCTGACAATAGTTCAGGATTTTTAGAAAGTTACAGAGCTAACAATGGGGGAAGATTCTGATAAGGCCTCAAACCCGGGAAATGAAACAAGTTAACTACTTGACTCAGTGACTTAATCTGTGGTATCTTAAATCTAAACCACCATTTTTATATCTGATTCTTAAATGGTGGGTGGGTGCTGAGAGACAGGTACAGGCAACACGTAACCTACCAGACAGAAAGAGGTAAATGTAGAAAAAAGGAAAGGAGAGAAAAGAGAACTCAAAAATTCTTACTCAGAATAAACATATCAAAAATGCCATACACGAAGAAATAAAAACACTAGGAAACCAAGCTAACAAAAATCAACAATGAGGATGAAAATTCATTCAAGAAAAACTAATTTTATGTAACAGCTCAACAAAGACTTTAAATATGTTTAAAATGCTCAAAGAGATAAATGAAGCAATAATATTTGTGAAATAAAAATTTAAACGAAATAAAAACATGTAAATATGAAAAAATTCCATTAGAAACCTTAGACATGACACCCAACAGCACACCTCGCAACTATGAGGCAAGAAGAAAACTAGTTGTTGCATATTAAGGAAGAGAGTGGAAAAATAGAACTTGAGGAATTCTACTTCAAGAAATGGCATTCTAGGTAATCAGACTAACCCTCCCACTAAAGACAACTAGAAAAGCTAGAGAAAATGTAAAATTATCTGTTTAAAGCACAAGAGAATAAGGCACTGAGGAATTATGGAGTCAAAAGTTAGGAGAAAGAAAAAACCCATTTTGAGATGTTTCTCAAGGGACAATTCCAGAAGAGACAGGGTATAAAGTGAAATATAGAGCAAATACGTAATTGGAGTCAAAGGAGTGAAAAGATGATGGGCAGAAATGACAATACTTGAAGAGATAATGGCTGAGACTCCTCGGAAATTAATGAAAGACATCAAATCAGATTCAAGTTATCTCTATGAATCCCACCCAAAATAATACTAAGAAAACCACATTGAAGCCTAACAAAGCATAATTGCTGAAAACTAAAAACAAAGAGAAAATCTTGAAAGCAGCCAGAGGAAAAAAAATTCCTTTCAAAGGAGCAAGAATAAGACAGAGATGGCCAAAACTGTTAGAAAGCTGACAGAAAAAAAAGGAAGCCAGGAAAAATGCAGGTCCCTTGATGATGATGTTGAGTTAGCAGATCTCTAGACTTCTTGTCAACTAAACAATAAATGTCTTTATAGTCCAAAGCACAGTAAGCCAGATATTGTTACTTGTAGTGGAAACTATTTCTGATATAATATTTCATAGGAGTTCCAGAAGAGATGGGAATAATAGTGCTCAAAACAATATTTAAAGATACAAATGGTGAGAATTTTCCCGAATTAAAGAAAGACATTAATCATCAGATTGAACACTAGCTCCTGAGCATGAACACTGTAGCTACTGAGTAGGAGGAAAAACTATACATATGTGTGTGTGTGTGTGTGTGTGTGTGAATATTCATACCTGGAAAGAGCCTAATAAAGCTGCAGAGGATCAAGGTATCATGTAAAATTTTAACGGCTACTAAAGAGAAGATAGTCTGTCCATAAAGGAATAAAAATTAGACTCAAAAGAAAAATTTCTGTAGCTATAAAACTTTTGATAAAAAGCCAGAAAAATATAATACAAAGAAAGAAAATTATAGGCCAATTTCACCTAGGATATATACACAAAGATCTTAAAATATGAGAACAGAATTCAGCATTGTATTAAAAATAAAATCACAATTAAACAGAGTTCATCCAGAAATGCAAAGATGATTCAACATTAGGAAGTTAACTGATGCAATAAACCACATTTTCATATTAAAAGAAAAATACATATAATGATCTCAACAGATATAGCAAAGTCATTCATAACATTTAATACTCCATAAAATTTAATAAAAATCTGAGCAAGGTAGAGAGAAGTTTGACAAGACATTTACCAAAAGCAAAAAGCAAACATCATATTTAATAGACATGAGAAGCATTCCAATGAAAGTAAGGACTAATACAAGGATGCTGGCTATCTTTACAGGCTTATTTGTAAATGACAGGATTGTCAACATGGAACTCAAGAGAATTTCAACCAATCCATCGGAACAAATTAAGAGTCTGACATTACGCTAGATATAATATCTATTATATTAGAAAAACTGGGAAAGAACTTCATGGAGACAATTACAAAACATTATTTAAGGCAAAAAAGGTCAAAATTCTCACCAATTGTACCTTACACAATATTCACGGATGGAAAGACTTACTTGATCTATAACTAAAAGTTCCAATAAAATCCCAGTATGTCTTTTTTTTAAAGGGTAAGTGTAACAAAGAAAATTTTGAAAGACAGCAATATGTAGAGGCTCCTAGCATACCAGATATCAAAATTTTTTATAAAGACAGTGCAGTGATAGCATAAGAACAGACAAATAGGCCAACGGAACATACAAGAAAGGCCCCAAAACAGAATCATACATTTAGGAAAACTTGATATGATATAGATTACATTATAAACTAGTATGGAATAGACTATTCAATAAATGGTGTTGGACAATTAGTTATGCATGTTGAAAAAAAATTAGATTCCTGGGGCTGGCCCCGTGGCTAAGTGGTTAAGTTCTCACACTCTGCTCTGGCAGCCCAGGGTTTCGCCAGCTCAGATCCTGGGTGCAGACATGGCACCACTCATCAAGCCATGCTGAGGTGGTGTCCCACATGCCATAACCAGAAGGACCTACAATTAGAATATACAACTATGTACTGGGGAGCTTTGGGGAGAAAAAGAAGGAAGAAAAAACAAAAAAGAAGAATAGCAACAAACGTTAGCTCAGGTGCCAGTTAAAAAAAAAAATGATTCCCTAGATTCCCTATTTCACATTGATTATTTGTACATAAAGTACATTCCAGGTGGATTATAGATATGAATGTGAAAAGCAGAACATTTAAAAGAAAACATTGAAAAAAATTTTCCCGATTTGAGGTAGAGAGGATTTCTTAACCAAGACACAAAAAGTACAAATAATAAAATATGAAAATTTTGGCTATCTTAGAATTAAAAGTATCTGTACAACAAAAATGAACATGAATATAAATAAGAACAAGCCATAGACTAGAAGATATTAAAAACATCCAAACAAAATAGGATTAGTATGAACAAGAAAGTACTCCTACACATTGATAAGCCAAGGTAAAACCAATATAAAAGTGGGCAAAAGAGACCAACAGGAAAAACTCAAATGGCTAACAAATAATTCAAAAATATGCTCAATTTTATTACTAATCAGAGAAGTGAAAATTAAAGATGAAATACCATTTCACACCCATTAGGTCGAAAAACACAGTACTAAAACATAACACAGACTGTTGGAATATCATAGAGAAACAGAATACCTTGCTACGAAAATGTAAAAACTGGTATACAAGCACTTTGGGGAGTAACCTGGCAATAGTCAGTACTTGAAGACAAGCATACCCTTCCACCAAGCCATTCCACTCTCAGGAACATGTTAGAAAACATCTTGGAAATGTGCACGAGGAGAAAGGCACAAAAATGTTCACTGCAGCAGTTTTAAGTACATAAGAACTACTACTCTAATACCTACAACGGAACAAACAAATAGTTTGCTTTAATATAATATCATATCCTATGGCAGTTAAAATAAACTACAGCTACATTTATGAACAAGATGAATGTCAAAATAAATAATATTTAGTGGAAACACATTTTGCAAAATGATACATATAGTTTGAAAATATTTATTTAATGTAAAAACATACTAAACAAAAATATTTATATTTATATAATTTACACACAAACCTAAGTACTAAACTATAAAATAAAGTATGAAAACAGAGAAAAGAGCAAACAAATAAAAGAACAAATGAAACCCAAAATCAGTGTAAGGAAACAATAAAAATCAGAGTGGAAATAACTGAAATAGAGACTAAAAATAGAAAAGATGAATGAAACTAAGAGCTGGTTCTTTGAAAAGATAAACAAAATTGACAAACCTTTAACTAGACTCAGCAAGAAAAAAAGAGAGAAGACTCAAATAAATAAAATCAGAAGCAAAAGAGGAGAAATTACAATGGACACCACAGCAATACAAAGGATTATAACAGAATACTATGAAAAGCTATATACCAACGAATTGGATAATCTAGAAGAAAGGGATAAATTCTTAGAACCATACAACCTCCCAAAATTGAATCAAGAAGAAATAGAGAACTTCAATAGACCAATCATCAGTAAGGATATCGAAATAGTAATCAAAAACCTCCCTAAAAATAAAAGTCCAAGACAAGATGACTTCTCTGGTGAATTCTACCAAACATTCAAAGAAGACAATACCTATCCTTCTCAAACTCTTTCAAAAAATTGAAGAGGAGGGAATGCTTTCTAAGTCATTCTACAAGGCCAACACTATCCTGATACCAAAACCAGACAAGGACAACACAAAAAAAGAAAATTATAGCACAATGTCACTCATGAATATCGATGCAAAAATCCTCAACAAAATATCAGCAAGTTGAATACAAGAATACATTAAAAGGATCATACACCATGATCAAGTGGGATTTATTCCAGGAATGGTTCAACATCCTCAAATCAATCAACATGATACACCACATTAACAAAATGAAAAATAAAAATCACACAATCATCTCAATAGATGCAGAGAAAGCATTTGACAAGATACAGCATCCATTTATGATAAAAACTCAGAATAAAATGGATATAGAAGGAAAGTACCTCAACATAATAAAGGTCATATATGACAAATCCACAGCTAACATCATACTCAATGGTGAAAAACTGAAAGCTATCCCTCTAAGAACAGGAACAAGACAATGATGCCCACTTTCACCACTCTTATTTAACTTAATATTGGAAGTCCTAGCCAGGGCAATCAGGCAAGAAAAAGAAAAGGGATCTAAATTGGAAAGAAAGAAGTAAAACTGTCACTACTTGCAGATGACATGATTTTATATATAGAAAACCCTGAAGAATTCACTAAAAAACTATTAGAAACAAATATAGTAAAGATGCAGTGTACAAAATCAACAAATATCAGCTATGTTTGTATATGTGAACAACAAAATAGCAGAAAGAGAAATCAAGAATACAATCCCATTTACAAATGAAACAAAAAGAATAAAATACCTAGGAATAAATTTAACCATAGAGGTGAAGGACCTGTACACTGAAAACTATAAAATATTGTTCAAAGAAATTGAAGAAGACATAAAGAAATGGAAAGATACTCCGTGTTCACGGATTGGAAGAATTAACATAGTTAAAATGTCCATACTTCCTAAAATGATCTACAGATTCAATGCAATCCCTATCAAAGTCCCAACGACATTTTTCACAAAAATAGAACAAAGAATCCTAAAATTTATATGGAACAACAGAAATCCCCAAATAGCCAAAGCCAGCCTAAGAAAAAACAACAAAGCTGGAGGTATCACACTCCTTGATTACAAAATATACTACCAAGCTATAGTAATCAAAACAGCATGGTACTGGTACAAAAACAGACACAGAGGTAATGAAACAGAATTGAGAGCCCGGAAATAAAACCACACATCTATGGACAGCTAATTTTTGACAAAGGAGCCAAGAACATATAATGGAGAAGGGAAAGTCTCTTCAATAAATGGTGCTGGGAAAACTAGAAAGCCACACGCAAAAAAACGAAAGTAGACCATTATCTTATATCAGACACAAAAATTAATTCAAAATGGATTAAAGACTTGAATGTAAGACCTGAAACCATAAAACTCCTATAAGAAAACAGGTAGTATTCTCTTTGACATCAGCCTGAGCAGTATCTTTTTGAATATCATGTCTTCTCAGGCAAGGGAAACAAAAGAAAAAATAAACAAATGGGACTACATCAAACTAAAAAGCTTCTGCACAGCAAAAGAAATCATCAACAAAACAAAAAGACAACCTAACAACTGGGAGAAGATATTTGCAAATCATGTATCTGATAAGAGGTTAATATCCAAAATATATAAAGAACTCACACAATTCAAGGACAAAAACAAACAACCCACTAAAAAATGGGCAGAGAATCTGAACAGATATTTTTCCAAAAAAGATATAAAACTGCCAACAGGCACCTTAAAGGATGTTCAAACACCATTAACCATCAGGGAAATGCAAATCAAAACTACAATGAGATATCACCTCACGCCTGTCAGAATGGCTATAATTAACAAGAAAGGAAATAAGTGTTGGAGAGGATGCTGAGAAAAGGGAACTCTCAAACACTGCTGGGAGTGCAAACTGGTGCAGCCACTATGAAAAACAGGATGGAGATTCCTCAAAAAATTAAGACTAGAACTACCATATGATCCAGCTGTGCCACTTCTGCATATTTACCCAAAGAACATGAAAACACTAATTTGAAAAGATATATGCACACCTATGTTCATTGCAGCATTATTCACAATAGCCAAGGCTTGGAAACAACCCAAGTGCCTATCAACGGATGAATGGATAAAGATGTGATATATAAATACAATGGAATACTATTCAGCCATAAAAAGGACGAAATCTTACAACGTGCAACAATATGGATGGACCTTGAGGGCATTATGCTAAGCAAAACAAGACAGACAGAGAAAGCCAGATATCGAATGATTTCCCTTATGTGGAAGATAACCACCACCACAAACAAACATATAGACACAGAGACTAGATTGCTGGTTATCAGAGGAGAAGGGGGGTGAGCGGAGAGAGAAAGGAGTAAAAGGGCACACGTGTGCTGTGAACACAATGTAGTCTACACAGAAATCAAAATGTAATGATATATACCTGAAACTTACACAAACTTATAAACCAATGTTACCTCAATTAAAAAAAAAAGTTTGAAAAATTGGGTACACTAAACACCAATAGGGACAGCAGTTACCCCACGAAAGAACGGAAGGGTTTAACTAATTTTCATTTTTAAAAAAACCTGAGGCAAACTTGACAAAATGTTATTTCTTAAAGCTAAGAGTGAATACACAAGTATTTATTATCTTACTTGTACCGGTCTTTACATGTTTAAAATAATTCACAACGAAAAAAAGTAATTTTAGGGGCTGGCCCAGCGCAGCGATTAAGTTCACACGTTGTGCTTCGGCGGCCCAGGGTTCCACGCTTCGGATCCTGGGGGCAGACATGGCACCGTTTGGCAAGCCATGCTGTGGCAGGCGTCCCACATATAAAGTAGAGGAAGATGGGCACGGATGTTAGCTCAGGACCAGTCTTCCTCAGCAAAAAGAGGAGGATTGGCAGCACATGTTAGCTCAGGGCTAATCTTCCTCAAAAAAAAAAAAAAGAAAAAAAAGTAATTTTACATAGCAGAACTTTAACAGATGCAAGAATAAAACTTCTGTCTTCGAAAGAGCAGTGCAAATTTTTTTTAAAAAGTCAAACCACTCATAAAAAAGGTAGCAGAAAGTGTCACTCCAACTTAACAGCATAATTAAAGCTTATTATTTTTTATGTAACTATCATTACTAAATTAAGTTGCTATTGTGTTCAAGCATCTTCGCGCTTAAATACAAGATTACAAGATTTCAGAACATAGCAGAAACACATTCCAGAATGTTCAGGATGTTCCTATGTTAGGTAAACCTACCGTAGTAGGTGATCTGACAGCTGAATCTCACCATCTGAATTAAGACGTCCAGAGCTACCCCACACCGGACACAAGGCTGTGAAACTCTTCTTTCACCCTATTTTAACCTCTTTTGAGTTGAAGCTCGATTTAATACTGATTAAAAACAAAAAAACGACAGGCCTTAGAAAAATCACACACTGTTTGGCACACGAAGGCCATCCACAGGCCTCAGATTTAGAACTCTGGCTTTAAAGTTGCTTCTCCAAATCTCTATCCGAAACATTGCTGAGTTATGCTGGAAAAGAACGCGAAGTCTATAGGCTTGGATTCCAGTTGCGTAAAACCGACCTTCTGGGCTTTCATCAACTTCCGAAGAAGTTGTTAAAAGCTCTCACGAGAGACTTTGCTCCCTACAGAGCCGAGGCTGGGCAAATGCCACTCTCATCTGCTCGAGACTCTAAGTCTGACGCTCTGACGGGGCTCAAGCGGTTCTCTCAAGGTGGCCCGCAAACGCAAAGGGGCAGGAAGCCGCCCCCTTTCTTCCAAGCACCGCGACCCAGAGAGGCGCTCAAGAGCCCCCTGGCGAACGTCGCTATCCAGACCCGCCGGCTCAGAAACAGCTGTCCGACAGCTACACTCCCGCACAGACGCCCCGGCCCCACTGGGACCCCTCAAGCTTGGGGGCTGGCTGAGAGGGGGAGGGGACCACTCACGCCAACAACGGCCTCAACCGCCTCCTGCCATCCCCGCTCCGGCCCACCAAACTCGCGGCCTGAAGAATCCCCCACTCACTGGAAAGTGGGGCCGGGTCCTGGTCCCGGACCAGCCCCCGGAATTCGGCGGGTCTCCCAGGGTTTCGGGGGCGGCGGCGGCTGGGATGCCATCTCCTCCGCCTCCGCTAGGCTCCTGCTCGGCGCCGGGGCTCTCCAGGCCGGGGTTCACCAGGACCTCACGCGCCAGGCACAACGGGCAGAACACCGAGCCCTCCACCCCGCCCACCCCTGCAGTCAGAACGGAGCTTGTTGTGTTTTGCCAGCTGGGCCAGAGGACATGAGGATACTACTAATCCAAGAGCGAGAAACGCTCTTTTTCATTTGCCCTAGAAAGAATTTGCATTCTAAACCTGAGGGTAAGGTCTCATCGATATTTCTGGCAGCGGCTACGATGTCCTAGACGTAGGAGTCTCTAGGAGGCTTCTCCAGGACTAGTGCAATTCAGGCCAGGAGCTCCGGTCCCTAGCTGTCCTACATTCTCCGGGGAGGTGGGGTGTGTTGCGGCATCCTAAGCAGTTTTACTGATTTCCCTACAAATATGCAGGGGAGAGTTCACTCAGTCCTCGCGAGAGGGGCTGGTACTTTCGTTCTAAAGCTCTCGTTTCCTCGGGGAACAGAATTGCTAGACGCAATAGGTGCGTTGTCTTTAGTCTTCCCCGTTCCCTCTTAGGGCTGCAAGGGGTTAAATCTCAGGCTCCGACGTCTTGGGAGAAGGTGAGGCAGGGAGGTCTGAGGTCGGGGGGTGCGGACTGGGTACTGGAGAGTTGGGGATGGAGGGGGTCGTTTCCTTCCAGCTGGAGCGTCTTTGTTAGCAAGGAGGGGTGAGTGGGAAGTTTCTTGGACCTGACGGAAGGGGGTAAGGGCTTGCTTGGCCAAAGGGGAAACTCGAGCTTAGACCTTGGATGAATTTCCAAGAGTCTAGAGTAGATTCCACTGCTGAGTGTATCGGTAGCGCTGTGAAGTTGTCAGCACCTTCTTTGGAGATCCAGACCCCACCCCCACCCCCACGAGATGAATGACACCCTTCTCTGTGGAAATGAGTTTTACAAATCACAGGTTGTGAGACTCAATCTGGTCGTTTTGGTGGTTTTTCACATTCCCTGCTCCTTCCCTGTTTGCAGTGAATGGTTTCTGTAATCGTCCGAGAGGTAAAGAGAAAGTCTGTCCTCTCCTCTAGTAAACCAGAGACTGAGCCAGTTATCACTCGAGAGAGGGCACTCGATCCCTGTAGGGATCCTGACACTTGGGAGGAGGTTCTGTTCCAATGACTTGTTCCAGCTGTTTCTGTTAAACGAACACGTAAACGAAAAGCAAAAATCTTAACAAAGGCAACCAACAATGAAAATCTTACAGTATGGGATGCATTTCTCAGAGCTTCCTTTCAAAGATAATGAATCTCCTATGGAACAACTGGTTTCTGATGTCTTATGCAATCCTGTTATTTCAGTGGTGTACATCAAGATGAAACAACCAAATTTAAGGCATAAGTATTTCCTCCTTTAATGTTAAGGTGCTTGAGAAGTCGCTAGATTGTTGCCTGATACCTTTATTCTAGTGAACCTACTGGGGAGATAAACTTTCAATCCTTAAGCCAAAGGGAAGAAAGCATACATTTTAATGAAACTATTAACTTAAATCCCAGGGAAGTCTTTGATACAAAGTGTCCTTCTTAGGCACATACTCATCACTTAGTTGTTAGACAGGAGGGTTTGTTTCTTTTTCTGAGTTAAAGGTTAATTCTGAATTAAATGAAATCCTTAACTTCGTTTAATTCACTTCTAACTGATAGAAAGGAGGAGAAAAGATAACTTGAAGGGTGAGACAGAAACAGTTTATTTGTGAGGGAAGTGCAATCAGGGATATGCTTTAAATGCTTATAATCAGGCCTTCACAGAATTCCAACCGCTTCTCACCGTCAAACTAGCAGATTAAATGGGCTGGGGGAAGGGATTCAGATCACTTGTAGATAATAATGACTGCACAGAGCTTCATTATGTAGAGGGTGTTCTCCACATATTCTGTACATTTGCGTAAAAATGCCCTAGAGCTCAGATTTACTTAGGGAACCCTAAATCAGTGTTTCCCAATCCAGGTGTCTGAAACTTCTTTCTGGTGTGTCCAGACAAGCCTGATTTTCTTCTCTTTCTCTTCCTGCCAACTCACATATTCACCTGAATTAGAACCCAACCAGAGGCAATCTGTTTTGTTTAGTCCTGGCTGCTGAACTGATTTTTATGGTGAAGAGTTCTGTAGAACTGTATACCCGTCTGCCTCATTATTTTGTGTCAAGGATCTACTCTTGATAAGTGGCCACAAACATTTAGAAGCTTACAAGTAAGTATTGGGTTTTAAAAGGTTGGAAAACACAAACTAATTCTAAGAATCACATCTTCATAGTAAGCAGTTGATAACAGCTTCACTCTCCCACAAATTTGAAGCAATTCATTTGAATTATGAAACTGCACACATTAAAACGTGCCACTGTCTTTTATCTGCATGACAACGGTTATACCATGCCACAACATTGTCATGCAATCATTGTTTTATAAAATATCGATAGTTCTTCATTTTAGAGTAATGTTAGTTGATTCATTAGTCAGAAGAATATCTATTTTTGCCCCATCCCACCTTCCTGGTAAAAGAGAATTATATTGGATTTTACCCCATTCTCTGTATATTATGTTTCTAAATGAGTTTATTCAAATTGCAAAGAGTAGCACCTTGTTTTAGACAGTAAGTACTCAAATATTTTCATTTAATTTATTTGTGTGGGAGGTTTTACTTGTGCATGAAAGGAACAGATTTTTCTCATTATGCTGGTAGTTGGTTGTCATTTAGTTATTTCATCAAACTAAAATTGATGTTTTTGGATCTACTGATCAATTTGTTTTAAATACTTGACTGCTTAACTATCATTAAGTTTAGTCAAGTATAATATAGACTGATCTGATTACCTTTTTCTAGTAAACCCTTTTAATTTCTAACAGGAAAAGTTTACTGAATTTTCGACTCTGTTCTCAAACAGTACTGAATGGTACAAAATGAAAAGCAAAATTTCACTCTGTGTACTTGCTTTCGTTAGCCTCCTCAGAGACAACCATTCTTGATTATTTTTATTTTTATTTCTTTTGATTGATTGAGTTATATTGATACACTTTATCATAATCCGGAATGCTAAACTAAGTTCCTTGACAATTAGACACTTTTACCTGATCCATCTAATAAATTTCCTGCAAATTTATGTTTTAATATGCGTGTAATCAAAGGGACATTATTGGAGAGTATGAAATAGTATTTTTCAAATGAAAACTAGTTTTTATCCCTAAAGCTGATGACATAGTTATGAAAGTCAAACACAAAAGATGCTTATTAGTTTTACTTTTTCTTTTTTTCTAGTTATAATTCTTCAATATGTTTCCACTGACTGAGGAAAACAAGCATGTGGCCCAGTTGTTGCTCAGTACTGGTACCTGTCCAAGATGTATCTTCAGATTCTGTGGTGTGGATTTTCATGCCCCTTACAAACTTCCCTACAAGGTATTTTCTTTTTTTTTTGAGTTAAGAAAGTTTCTCTATTTTTAAATGAATACCTGTCCGTTTGAGGGCAAGTGTTTATCCCTACCTCTTCATGAAATTAAAAAACATGTATATATAGTAAAACAATTGCTGATAATGGTAATTTTGGAATTTCCATTACTATAAAAATGTAAGTTCCTTCTTAAGTGATTATATCTAACATTTAATGTAGTGGGATATTTGTGGAGCAGTTTCTCGGTGCATTTAATGTTTGCATAGACTTCTCCTAAAGAGTATCTAGAATATCACAAAATAGTCCTTGTTGCCAGACATTTCTAAGATGTAACAGGAGGGAGTGATAGTCCTGAGATCTTCTATCAAGTAAAAGCGTTGTGGATTTGGGAGCCTTTTTTCTTTTTCTGTTTTCTATATTACCATTTGTACTTATAAATAGGAATTTGCAACCCTCTAGAGTAAATGCTTATCATCATCATTTACTGCTATTAATAACAACAAAAGTAATATACATAGATCTTTGACATTTATGGTAATATACAGAGAGCTTTGACATTTAATAGAATACTTTCACAAAATATATAACATATTTTGTGAGATAAATTTGATTCTAATAGTGATCTTCTTTTCAGAGGCAGATAGTGATTATATATATATATGTAAATATATACCTATATAAACAGTATGTACACACACACTCAGTTCCCTATAATTTTTAAAAATTGCCTGGAAGTTAGTAATAGCAGTCATTTTTCCCTTGTATTAGTTGTTCCTATTATTTTAGAAATAATAATGAGATCCAGTATTCATACAGGATTATTGTATGTCAAGCTCTCATATAATCCTAATAACCTACTAGGTAAGTACATACTATGTCTCTATTTTCAGATGAAGAAACTGAGGCACAGAGAGGTTAAGCAACCTGCCCAAAGTTACACAGCTATTAAGTGAGCAAGCTAGGATATGAACTGTCTGTATGAATCCAAAGCCTAGAATTTGGAGCTAGAAGACATGGATTTGAATCCCAGTTCTACCACTTTCCTCTGTAAATAGGAGTGATGATAACATCCACCTCACAGGATTTTAAGGGACAAAATCTAATAAAGTATGTGAAAACACTTTGAAAACTGGAAATGGTACATATGCTATGATGATTAGTATCTATGTGTATATTCATTTTTACACACTATGACTATGAAGTAATGACTGGTTTTGTGTAACTCCCCTTACACATTTTTTTTCAGACACATGATAATCTATTATTCTACACATATGTTGTAAGATTTAAAATATGTATTATGTTAGGAGGCTTAGTGTTACCAACTTTTATTTGTATCATTTTATGTAAATAAACATGAAAATATTTGAAGACAATTTTTTTGGTAAATGTACTTAAATTTTGATCTGTTCTATTCATATATATACATGTATGTACACATACATATGTAAGTATTAGAGGGCTTCTTTCAATTAGTGTATATAAGTGGTATGTAATTATGGTGCCAAATTTCAGCATTGCCAGCATCTGTTTAGCTTTGTTTAGTAAATTACTTTGAAATTATTCTTAATAGATTTCGAATCTCTGTCTAATTTTTCAGATTTCATAATAAATATTGCACATGTGAGGTTTTAGTGATTGTGAGATTATTAAATAACATAACAAGGATGGAAATTCATTTTGTATTTCTATTTTTTAATAATTAGAATTGAAGTGGTTTTTTTTAACTGAAATTAGCTAGTGAATGACCCTCACAACAGAAATACAAACCAAATTAATAAATTTGTTAATAGAGCCTCTATGCCTCAGATTTAGGACTTCAGTTTCACTAATATGTGAAACTCTTTTGAAAAAAATATTCACACATATATTATAGGAGTTAGCTAATTCTCTTTTAAATTCCCTAGAAAGCCTCTGTTGGCTAATAAAGTTAATTGATTGCTACAGAATTGATATAAATCAACATTGTATAAGTCTCCTACGTATCATAGTTTTTCTCCTATTTTCATGCTTCATTTTACCCTTAAGAGCATCATCAAAGTGTTACTACTATTTTCTTTTAAACTAACTTTCCAGGAGCTACTCAATGAACTACAGAAATTTCTGGAAACTGAAAAAGATGAATTAATTTTGGAAGTTCCAAACCCACCTCTCAAGAAAATTCGACTGCAAGACCTAGAAGATGGGATTGATGGGAATGATAATCTGAGTCAAAATGGTGAGGGAAGTGTCTCCGTTATTGAAGACGGAAGCGTCAACTCAAACTTAAATATATGCAATGTATGCCTAGGGATTCTTCAAGAATTCTGTGAAAAAGAGTTCATTAAGAAGGTAAATAATCTGTTTTTATTATATGTGCAATTATGTAGAGATTTTCAGTCATAAGGCCTAGAATTCTTGTACCTAAAGGAACAATGCCGTTCATTTCAACTTATTTCATACCAATGAATCATTAAAACATTTTGTTAATTTTCTTAAAAAACAAAAGCCTGCTCTTCTCAAATTAACTTTTTATCAACATGATAGCTGAAAATTAGTGAAATATATATCCATGTATTTCAGTCATGAGTGCTATTCCATTGGAGAAAAATATAGCAGTTTTCCCTTTGCTCTTTAACATAACTAAGGAGTTAGAGAAAACTTCTTTCTTAGTCATGCCTATTAGTGTCTAGAATAGATAAGTCTTACAGCCTTGTAGAAGGTACATGATTGAACATAAGATGACCTTTGGTTTCAAACTGTCAAGTGCACCATATTTGGCTTGACTTTGTTTAAAATCTTGTGTAAATTATGAGATAACCTGATAGAAAACTCTTTTGACCTTCAACAGATTGTTCTGCAGGTAAGTCCTTGCTGTTTTGGTACCTTGTGATATCAGTCTTTAGGGTCTAATTAGCAAATATTTGATTTCAGGGTTTGTGAGAGTTCCCTGCTCAAAGGTGAAAGTTTAGAAGTTTTTCGGTGTCATCTCTTGCACCAAAAATTCATGTTATGAAGATTAGTGTAAAACTTTCGTCAATTCCTGGGAATTTATATAATACTTTTCGTGTAATACTTTTTTAGGTGTGCCAAAAGGTTGAGGCCTCTGGGTTTGAATTTACCAACTTGGTATTTTCAGTCTCCTTCCCACCACAGCTATCTGTAAGAGAGGTAAGGTCATTACAGGCATACAACTATATGTGAAATGCATGCTAGAAATTTCTCCAAAAAATGTAGATGGAGAAATATTCCTTACCCTGTTGTATTTTTCACGTTTTGTGTACTTGTTGAATGTTGAAAGCATTACATTATTATAGCTGCTTAATAATGTTGAGTGAATGAATGAAAAAAAAGCATTATTGGTTTAATTAATTTATTCTTACAGGACTGCCATCTTTTTTAAAGGTCCTCATTCAATAGCAGACATTCATTGAGTGTTAGCTCTGTATGAGACATGTTGGTCAGAGAAAGAGATTTGATCAGGACTCCAGAGACCTTCTGGGGCAGATGTGTGCATTTTATAATGATCCTAGGATGGGGTCATTTCAGTTAGGATGAACCTTGTTATTTTTCCGGAGTAAAATATAAAAAGGTGGCACCTCTTCTAATCAATGGAAAAGGGGAGATAAATAGCCTCATGTTTATTTTAACTTTTTTCCTTTGTTAAATGGAAAAAAAATAGTCATTACTGTAACATTCTTGTGTGTCAAAACTGACATAAAAACGTAAAACTATCTTTGTTAATACTGTTAAATGAAGTATAGGGAGAATGACCTGTGTAATCTCAAACTACAGTGAGTTCTAAACATACATATTTATATTTATGAAGTGTCTTTCCCCCCAAGAATCCCAAAGCATCGCCAGAACATTACATTCTATACCATTACTTTCTTTGGGTGAGCATATTTATTAGCCCCCATAAGACTGAAGATTGATTTAAGACTTGTTTAAGCTAGGTAGAATGTAAAGAAGAGCTGGGAGGTGAAAAAGAGTAGAATGATTTCAGGTGCTGTCTCTGTTGATGACAAGATAAGTGACCAAATGGAAGAACAAAAGGGACGATGATGATATACTGAAGTTTATAGTAAACACTTAAAGACATTTTCTATTCAATCGTCAAAACATTTCTCATGGATATCATCTTGAGGGTCCACTTTTGGTAGAGGGAAACAGACTTCCACAAGCTAAGTTATTCACACAAAGTTGTAGTGTTTAAGTAACAAAAATAGGAATAAGAAGTATATTTTCTAAATGTGGTTATGTATCTTACCACCATACTCTTCTTCTCAAAGTTTATATTTTTACATTAAAATTTTTGTCCATTTTTATCATTATGTGATGATTTTAACAATATTAATTCAATATTTGTTGAATACGTATGATTTATATTCCATATTAGAAATAGAAGATGGCGTTTTTGAAAAGAATTATTCAGCTTAAACTCTACCTAATTTTTTGTAACTGATTCTAACCACTGAACTATTTAGCAGAAATATGTAAATATTCAATTATTGGGGAATTAGTACATTTCCCGAGTTTAGTGTGTTAAGTGATTCATTGTTTTCCTTTGTATTAATGAGTAATATATTTTTACCCATTCATTTCTTAAGAATGATAATTATTTCAAGAAGTATGCAGTTTCATATGCAGTATACTACTTTAACAACCCAGATTTCTTTAGCAAATTATGTTTATGGTTCATTTTGTGCTTTACTTTTATTATTATGTTTTATTACTTTCTTTTATTGCCATCTTATATTACTTCTTTAGAATTGAGATATGTTATGTAGACCAGACTGGATATAAATTGCTTTTCAAACTAGTTAACTGACTTGTTCCACATCCTAATTTAAACAAATTATGTGTTTTCAGAATATTCTTGCATTTTGAGTATAAATTCTGTGACTTCTCTAGAGCCATATTTCTTCTACTTTGTGGTTTTTCAACTTAGCTCTTGTAAAACGTAGAACTTATTTGTCTATGCCAAGAATAAGCATATCAATTTACGTGAAATTGATTGATGCTAGTTCTCTCATAATTCAGAGGAGAATATACAACTGAGCGCTTTTGATTGATTGTTTTTTTCTGCTTCTAAAGAAGAATATTATGATCACGGATATATTGATTTGAAAGCAAATGATTTGTTTCAACATGGCTAGTATTGATTATGTTCCTGCTTGCAAAAAAACCAAGGAAAGGGATGACCTCAAGTAAAGGATTTTTTAAAAATTAAAACTATTAAATTTGTGTTAACTCCTCCTTGCTCTTGGCCCTACCAATCCCTTTCTGGCTACAGCTATAACTTTTATTTATCATCATTATAAAAACACTAATTTAAAAGAGTAGAAACAAAAGCTTGCAGCTAGTATAATCATCATCATATTCCACTGAATTTGGTAGAATATGGAGAGAGGGATGGAGTACATCTCCTGTGTGTGTTTTCCTAGAAACTAGCTGATGTGGTCAGGACAGTTTTAAACTGAATACTGCTAAAGAACAGAAAAAACAAGCAGATTAACTGATGAAACCCTGTTAGACAGTAAGTAGGACATGGAAAGCAGAATAAATGGAGGCACTATCCAGGGATTCACAAAAGATAACAATATGGAAACTAGCTGGACATAGTACTTAGCGGCTCCAAAGTCTTTATAACAGCATACAAAATTTAAATGATAAAATTGAGATTATAAAGGAGAGTAATAAGTATCTCATAATTATCATGGTGACTTACTGGGTTTGGGTTTACTGTTTGAATGTAATGATGGAAGAATAAATCTTTTTTATGAGACTCAGGTTTGTTAAAAGGAGAGATGTAATAGTGTGATATGGCAAGAAATTATATACCTGCACTGAGACCTGAGATCCTGAGAGTGGAAGGATGCTGAACACAATCTAGAAGAGAATAAAAAGAGAGAGAAATGGGATAGATACAGGAGTGGAAGTATGCTGTATGCCCTTTGACCAAGGGAAAAGGTGATGAGTTGCAGACACATGATAGTCACAAAAGCTAATGTATAAGGGACTCCCAGTCTCTAGGTACTTGATGGAACTCACATTTGGTTAAAAGCACATTGTCTGACAACTTTTGGATTGAAACAGTTTCTTCTAGAGTAGTGATTCTCAAACTTTAATATTCATAGGACCCTTTTGGAAAGTTTCCCAGGCCCCATCCCCAGAGATTCTGATATAGTAGGTCGGGTGGTACCCATGAATTTTCGTTTCCAAGCTCAAAGGTGTTGTTGGTGCTATTGGTGCAAGGACTGCACTTTGAGGACCACTGTCCTCAAGGATAATGGGGGAACTAATCTAGTCCTAAATGAAAATTTAACATTTTAAAATTTTTATTCCTTATAGGAGGGGAGAAACAGACATAATTAGAATATATCCTAGATTTTTTTTTAAGAGATTTTATTTTTCCTTTTTCTCCCAAAGCCCACCGGTACACAGTTATGTATTTTTAGTTGTGGGTCTTCCTAGTTGTGGCATGTGGGATGCTGCCTCAGCATGGCTTGATGAGCAGTGCCATGTCCTAGCCCAGGATCTGAACTGGCAAAGTCCTGGGCCACTGAAGCAGAGCACTCAAACTTAACCACTTGGCCACAGGGCTGGCCCCAATCCTAGATTTTTGATAGGTGGATTTTAAACAGTCCAAATATAAGGCAGTCAAATAAAAATGGCATAAGAATCTGGGCTGGAAGATAAATTAAAAGGATTGGGAGGTTCAGAGAAAGTGTAATTCAGACTTTAATTCAAACCAAATTATCCCAGCCAATAAAAGAAAGCTTAGGGGAAAAAATACATCCCAATGAAGAAGAAATGAGAATTCTTGCTCTCTGTCTCTCTCTCTCTCTCTCTGTCTCTCTGTGTATTTACATAAACATTTGTATTTATGTATATTTATTTGACTTTTTTTTTGGCCGGGGGGGTGGGGGCGGGTGTAAGATTGGCTCTAAGCTAACATCTGTTGCCAGTCTTCCTCTTTTTGTTTGAGGAAGATTGTCCCTGAGCTAACGTCTGTGCCAATCCTCTTCTATTTTGTATGTGGGATGCCACCACAGCATGGCTTGACAAGCCATATATAGGTCCACGGTGGGATCCGAGCCCACGAACCCCAGGCTGCTCAAGCAAAGCACACAAACCCAACCACTATGCCATTAGGCCAGCCCCTTATTTGACTTTTTATTTTGGAAAATTTCAAAAGTAGTAAGAGTAGCCTAATGAACCCCTGTGTACATATCATCCAACTCCAGCAGTTAACAAATTTTTTGCCAACCTGAGATCAATTTAAAAAAAAAAACACAGGAAAAGTGAAGTCAAATTGATGCAGATGTAAGAAGGAGTCTTAGATCTGTAAGAAAGCAGTTGGAAAATAAAATCTCTAATGAGTTGAGGCTTGCAAGAATTGCTAAAGAAGACTTGGGGTACTTAAAGTTATGTTTAGAGCATGAAAAGGGGATGGATATGCTATTTGGAACTGATGGTATATTGCTGATGGATGATATAGAGAAAGCAGAACTCTGAAAATCCTATTTTGCTTCTGTCCTTTCTGTCAAGGAAAATAATCTTCAAATTGAAATGGGTAGAATGATCATTGGTAAGGGAGAATGAAATCTCCACATAGTGAAGTGTCTCTAAATGCATTCAGGTGTTTGGGGCTGGGTGAATTACATTCCAGAATGGATTCCGAAAGAACTTGCATCTGTCCATGATCTTTGAGAGCTTTTAGAAGATCACAGATTTTCCAAATGGTTGGAGACAGTTAAGGGCACTTCCAGTGTTCCAGAGGCGAAGAAAGTTGATTCTGTAAACTGCCAACTGGTGAACTTGACCCTAAAACCCTGGCAAGATTCTAGATCAGGAACTAAATGAGTCAGTTGTGGGTACTGAGGATAAGGAAGACTTGGTTGTCAACACACCAAACAGAGTTGCTAAGAACAAATCATGCCCTCATCATTTCTTCCTTTTACAGCCTAGCAGGACTGGTAGAGTGGGGGAATACAGTAGCACCAGTGTGACCGGAATTCAGCTCCTCATTTGACCAGGTTTCTTTCTCATGATAACTTCCCAAAAGTGGCAGGAAACATGAGCTAGAAGTAAAGACACTTGGGTGGATTATACCTGACTGGCCATACCTAAAAGGAGCTGATTAATGACTGGTATCAAACTAGACAGTGTTTCTCCACCTGTGCTCTCCAGATCAACCACCTGAAACTCACTTAGGGAAAGGTGGTGAAGACAGATTCTGGGCCTTGTCTCAGACCTTCTAAATCAGAATTTCTAGAGATGGGGCATAGAAGCCCCTTGATGGTTTATGTACACAGTGAAATTCAGGAATCACTGAACTTCCAGATTTCTGATATGCTGCAGGATTCCTATCATATCTTGTCCTGTTCATAATTTCTATCAGTGATGACATAATGGGAACAGTCACTACAGGTGTGCATGACATAGAATTGAGAGTATAGCAGACAGGTTGAGTGTTAGAATTGAGATTCAAAAAGATCACAAGAATAGGGAAAATCTAACAAGGTGAAATTTAATAGGAATAAACATAAGTTCTTATATTTGGGTTTAGAGAAACAACTGCTAAATAGAGGATGAGGCAGGAGGGGCTTAAAAGCTGTGTTTATAAACAAGGTTTAGGAGTTTTAGTTAATAGCCCAGTAAGATTAGGGGTGTGATCTACATAACCTCTTTGGATTTTAGTCCAAATACTAGAAGTAGAGTATCTGGAAAGAGGAAGGTGATAATCCTCTTTTACTCAGTGCTGGCCATTCCTGGAGTGCCACAGTCAGATGGAATGCTCTACTTTAGGAGGAAGAAGGAAAATGGGAAGGCATTTTGTGGTAGTCCACATCCTAATCCCCCCAACTTGTGAATATGTTACCTTACATAAGAAAAAGGGATTTTGTGGATGTAATTAAGGTTAAGGGCCCCGAAATGGAGATTATTCTGAATTGTCTGGGTGGGTTCAACCTAATCACATGAATCCTTAAAAATATCCTTCCTGGCTGAGGTCAGGATCAGAGGACGATGTGGTTACAGAAGAATGGTCAGAGAGATGCAGTGTTGCCCACTTTGAAGATAGTGGAAAGGACCATGAGCCAAGGGATGTGGGTGGCCTCTAGAAGCTAGCAAAGACAAGGGAATGGGTTCTCCTAGCTGAGAGCCTCCAGAAAGGAACACGGCCCTGCTGACACCTTGGTGTTAGCTCCCTGAGACCTGTGTCAGACTGCTGACCTAAAGAACTGTAAGGTGATCCATTTGTGTTGTTCTCAACCACTAGGGTTGTGGTAGTTTGTTATAGCAGCAATGGAAAACGAATAGACATTTAGAGGAGTGCATTCAGAATGGTGGAGACATCTGAAACCTGGTCCCAGGAGCCACTACTGAATGGACGTGGGTTATTTAATTCAGAGAATAGATGATTTAGTAAGATGAATTTACTCTGCTTAAATATTTGAGGGGTTTTCTGCTGCAGAGATAGAATCAGGAGGGAAATGATTTTCGGCTGTAATGACTTACTCAGAACAGGATAGATTGTTTTCAGGGATGCTGAGTTTTCTATCACCAGAATGTTTAAGCCGAGGCCGGGCTCCTACTGGCAGAGATATATAGAAGGAAGGTGTGCACCATATAGTTGGTTAGACTAGAGACTTCGTTCAGTCTTTTCATCTCCAAGATCCTATACAGTTTTAAGAAAAATATTGATTATAGTAGTTATTTTTCTACATTACGTTATATTCATGATTGATTCCTCTAAACTTCTACACCACGTTAAATTAGTGCCACATTAAAATTACTGTAGAATACATGATTCAGACTTATGCTAATATTAGGCTAAACTTGCATATATGGGAAAAGAGCATTCCATTAAGCCATTTTAAAACTAAGTGCTTTAAAGTCCTTTTAATTCTTTCCAGTTTCTCTTTACTAGTGGAGTCCAGTAGAGGGCAATATTGTACTATCAGTTTGCCTTATTGGTCCCTCAGGGGTAGTGTGTGGGAAGCAGTGCTCACTCTATCCGCTGTAAGTGGATATAGTGTCTTTTAAATGTTACTTTGGTTATATGAAACACCTACTTCTTGACATACAACTTGATGTGGTTGGAATTTTATTTGTCAAATCAGAACATTTTTCTTTTCATTTGTTATACTTTGTAATATCTCCATACTTTGCTCTAAGTAAAGTAGCCAAGAATAAAAGCAGTACCATTTCTGTGGTACCAGTTTATATTTACAAAATTGTCTTTTCTTAAATTCTGACGAAGGCGTATTCAAGACTGAATTTTTACTTAATTCTGTAACCAGTTTGGGATCATCATCTCCTCAAGAATCTAAAGAAAGCAATGAATCCTTTGTCCTAAAAATGCACATGTTCAACATTTTTGCATGTACTTATAGGGGCCTCTTAAACTCCAAACCCTGAATCTAGGATCTCTCTTAATTGGATACTCCAGTAATTTTCCCCCTCTGTAATTGATTCATGTACTTACTTTTTCTAAAGGGCAATGTTTTTTCTAATTATGTTTAAGCTCATAGAACAGAATTTGATGAAATTGCTTTGACTTAAAGTACAGAGAGCTACACTTTCAAGTTCATATTGTGTGTGCAGGCCTGAGCTGGCTGTCTTGATTCATTAACCCGACTCTCTGATTTAGCATATGTATTTTCTGCTTTTGTTCACTTTCCATGACTTCTCAATTTTTATTTTGTCTGACAGGCACCCTGCCTGAATCAGTTTTTATTCTCCCTCTTCACCATATAAGACCAACTGAAGGTTCACTTTAAGCAACAAACTTTTTTCTGAGCTTACTAAGGTGTTTTCAGAATTTGTAGCCCTATTTTTTAATAGATTAGTTGGTTAGAACTTGTTTCAGTCCCTGTATGGTCCACTTATCCATGCAAAGCATGTTTTTACAAGGTTGCTAAATGAAGCACTGAAAAACATTCATAATTATAGAAATCACTGTCTTTGCCCTTAGGGATCTTTAAGTAGACTCTTCATGGATGGGTTGGGGAATAGTAACCTTGCTCTGTTTTGGATATACAGGCTGCAACCTTTAGAAACTCTTCAGAGGACATGCAGCAACTCAATCCCATCTTGCTTATGAAAGGTAGCTCCAATAGCATGCCCCTGTGAGCACAACACTAGTGTATGATAGTCTGCATCGTTAGAATCACAGACTCATAGGTCTGTAGGAGACCTTGGTGATCACCTAGAACAAGGTTCCCAGCTTTTTATGGCGCTCATTGAAAAAGAATGATATGTATAAGGTTGTGATTTGTCAGAGTTCTGGCCATGCCACCACCCAGGTGTAAATCCACTGACGTCTATTGAGAATCACTGATGAAGAGTCCAGGAGTTCCCAATCATTGTATATAAGGTGATCCCTTTTAATCTCTGAAAGTTTAATGGATCCCCGGTGTCTGTGAATTGGAAAGAAGATATGCTTGAATGATTTTTTTCAGCTTCACAGATTGAGACCACTTCAGTAATCATCACCCTCATTTGAAGAGGAGTTTGCCCAGTGTGTCACATTTATTGGACACACTGCTTCATGGTCTCTTTTGGTTTGTTTTTAAACCACACCGTCTCTCCATCCTGTATACTTATTTGTGTTTTATTTACCTACCTTTATTCTATGGGCATTGCCTTTTTTTAACTACTCTAGTTATTAAGCCATACACACGGGAACATAACTAAGGATCAAGGGACACAAGAATGTTGAATAAAGGCAGAGCTGCTGCATCAGAGGGAACATGGGATTAGACATGGGAGCAGGTTCAGGATTCTGTCTCTTGATACACAACTGGGACATGTGTTCCAGGGGAGAAAGGATGAGTGACATGGCGATTAGTCAAGGTCTGTATAGAACCCAAGTCCTGGTTAGGATGGGCAATCAGAAGTCCAGATGTCGAGGAGTCAGAGCAGGTATTGTAGAAATCTCATAACCCATTATTAGGGATGCAGGCATAAAGAGCCCAACATATAAAACAAGTGGCATACTGCAAGGAAAAACGAATCACGTGCCTGGGAGTGAGGTGCCATAGTGAAGCAGAACTAGAAGCAAGGCTAATTCTAAAGACCACAATAGTATAATGTATATCGGATTCAAGAACGCAGTTGGCAGGATATTCATACATATGTTTAAATACTTAAAGATGTGCATGCTTACTTGCTAGCTTTTCTTTTTTCTTGGCCTGAACCAGCTAAGTATAAGTAAAGGAGGCAGCAAGAAAGAAGAGGTTGCTGTGGTTAATCCACTCATGTGGGTAGTTGAGAGGTAGCAGGGTACACTAAGAACATGAGGCAGCCTTAAAATTTTGAAGTTTATTGTTTTAATTTGGGTGGTCTTATTCTTGTGAATTGTCACATTTTACATCTTTAAAATTTACAGTAAGAAATGGTAATATAACAGAATTAGTAGGAATACAAGGTGAAGTAAATCCTTTTCCTTTAAAAATCTATTGCCCCATCAAATGCAGCATATTATCACATTGCTACTTACCAACTGTTGAGTTCCTTATCTAACTTTTTTTTCATTAATTTTAGGACTACGTGGCCTAGTAGACTAAGCTTCAGAAAAAGGGAACTCCTAATTTAGACTCTGCCTATTTCAGATTTGGTTACATAGAGAAGTCATCTCAACCATCCTTTTTTCTGATATCACCACCATGTTTTAGACTTAATAATTGTAACCTACTGAGTTATTATTGTTTTTGAAAAATCAGAATAATGATAGCAAAAAACTGTGTGTGTATATATACAAAGTGATCATTTGTATCTGAAACAGCCACACCACAATGTGTGCTTATGTTTAGAAGCAGCAAGATAAAACCCCTCTTAGGAAAACAAGAAGTAGTGGCTGCCACCGCTTACTGAGTATTTATACAACAGTGAGAACATGTGCCCTCTCATTTAATCATAACAACCCCTTGAAGTAGGTAGTGTTATTATCCCTATTTACAGATGATGAAATTGAAACTCAAAGTCACATTGCTAATAAAAAAAAGAGCCAGAATTTAAATGCTCATCCATCCAACTCCAAAATTTGTGCTTTTCATTATTGCTCTGCCCTACATTGTGATTTGGCCAGATTTCAGAAGTGCGTTAGCGTGTTTCTGTGTTTATAGGAATTAACGTAGGTTTTGACCTTCACTGGTGTTTTTGTTTCTTCAAATGGTGCAGTATTTTCAAAGTTAGGGAAAGGATCCTTGGAAGCAGAGCTCTTGTAATATTTTAACAGGAGTAATAATTTAAGATGTGTGATGATAAACCACCAGTTTATTTGGTGATTCTATAAACTATAACTTTGAAAATAAAATTAAAATTATACTTTTTAGCTCTTTCCCATCACTCTTGTGTTCAAGTTTTGTTATCAGATGACTGGAGTAGGTACATAGGAGGTTTTGGATCAAATCTTATTACAGCAGATATCTTAAAATAGAAGAATTTCCAGTCACTTTTATGAGGAGCTACTTTTGATTTTCCTTTGATCTTAGGAAGACTGGTATATATGTGTGTAATGATGAATTATGATGTGAAAGTTCCTTAATAATTGGAGATGGGAGTGCCACTTAGGCTGTCAGCCACATCCTTTTGTCATGTGTATGTCCAAATGTCCAAGAAGAGGGGCCTGGTGGTAGGTGCCACCCTGAAGTCAAAGTAATCCAACTTCATTATCCACTTGTCAGAAACTTCTTTCTTAAGAAATAGTACTGGGGGCCGGCCCCGTGGCTGAGTGGTTGGGTTCACACTCTCTGCTTTGGCGGCCCAGGGTTTCACTGGTTTGGATAGTAGGCGCGGACATGGCACCACTCCTCAGGCCATGCTGAGGTGGCGACAGATGTTAGCTCAGGTGATGATCTTTAAAGGAAAAAAAAAAAGAAAAAAGAAATAGTACTGTACTTCTTTTCTTTAAGAAAAGGGGAAGAACTGCAAAATAGTTCTAGAACAGGCTTGTCATTTAAGTAATGTTGATGAATGGTAGTGCTGCAGCTGCTCCTGCTTCTTTTTTTAAAAATTAGCTTGCAGTGCTTAAAATTATTGAAAGTTATCTTTATAAATCTTCCCTTTTAAATAAAACCTAGTCTGCTTTTCCTCACCGATAATGATAAAGGGTCAACACTAGAGGAATCTGTTGTCTAGAGCAGATACCATTCCAGGCCCAGGTGGAAATGCTTATTGAGAATTTTTTTCCTAAGAAAAACTGAGTATCTTTCTCCTTGCTATTATTTATTTTTTTATTGAGGTAACATTGGTTTATAACATTATATAAATTTCAGGTGTACATCATTATATTTCGACTTCTGTATAGACTACATCGTGCTCACCACCAAAAGTCTAGTTGCCATTTGTCACCGTACACATGTGCCCCTTTACCCCTTTGCCCTCCTCCCACTCCTCTTTCTTTCTATTATTTTTAATATGTAAACTTACCTAACTTTTTTAATGCGATAAATATTTTTCAACCAATTTGGACACTCTCATCATTTATAAAACTCTCATGTAAAAGATCTTAGTTGAACATTGGATTGCCGTTTCACAGCGCCACTTCCTTTTTACTGCTTGTAGCTTTTAGTTTAACAATTAGTGGGTCAGAGATCAGCTGGATATGTGGCAGTCTCTATAACTCTGGCAAGAGTGCTCAGAGCAGGTACTGGCAGAAGGAAGAGGGCAAGGTTTTTTTTGTTTTTGTTTTTGCTTTAAATTTTTTATTGTGTTTATAGGTTACAATCTTGTGAAATTTCCGTTGTATATTATTGTCTGTCAGTCGTGTTGTAGGTGCAACCCTTCACCCTTTGTGCCCACCCCCCACCCCCCCCTTTCCCCTGGTAGCCACTAATCTGTTCTCTTTGTCTACAGGTTTAAATTCCTCATATGAGTGCAGTCATACAGAGATTGTCCTTTTCCATCTGGCTTATTTCACTTAACATAATTCCCTCAAGGTCCATCCATGTGGTTGCAAATGGGACGATTTTGTTCTTTTTTACGGCTGAGTAGTATTCCATTGTATATATATACCACATCTTCTTTATCCAATCATCTGTTGATGGGCACTTAGGTTGCTTCCACATCTTGGCAATTGTAAATAATGCTGCAATAAACATTGGGGTGCATAGGACTTTTGGAATTGCTGACTTCAAGCTCTCTGGATAGATACCCAGTAGTGGAATAGCTGGATCATATGGTAGTTCTAATTTTAATTTTTTGAGGAATCTCCATACTGTTCTCCATAGTGGCTGCATCAGTTTGCATTCCCACCAGCAGTGTATGAGGGTTCATTTTTCTCCACAACCTCTCCAACATTTGTTACTATTTGTTTTAGTTATTTTTGTCATTCTAATGGGTGTAAGGTGATATCTTAGTGTAGTTTTGATTTGCATTTCCCTGATGATCAGCAATGATGAACATCTTTTCATGTGCCTATTGGCCATCCATATATCGTCTTTGGAGAAATGTCTGTTCATGTCTCCAGCCCATTTTTTGATCAGGTTGTTTAATTTTTTGTTGTTGAGTTGTGTGAGTTCTTTATACATTATGGATATTAAGCCTTTGTCGGATGTATTACTTGCAAATATTTTTTCCCAGTTAGTGGGTTGTTTTTTTGTTTCAATCCTGTTTTCCCATGCCTTGAAGAAGCTCTTTAGTCTGATGAAGTCCCATTTGTTTATTCTTTCTCTTGTTTCCCTTGTCTGAGAAGACATGGTGTCCGAAAAGATCCTTTTAATATTGATGTCAAAGGGTGTACTGCCTACATTTTCTTCTAGAAGCCTTATGGTTTCAGGTCTCAGCTTTAGGTCTTTGATCCATTTTGAGTTTGTTTTGGTGAATGGTGAAAAAGAATGGTCAATTTTCATTCTTTTACATGTGGCTTTCCAGTTTTCCCAGCACCATTTGTTGAAAAGACTTTCTTTTCTCCATTGTATGCCCAAAGAGGGCAAGTTTTTAATTTAAATATATATATAAGGCAAATTAAAGAGTCATTTGTTTTTATTATATCATAATTTAAAAGCTATTCATAAAAGTAACTGTTGAAGTATTGACATGATTGAAACTCTTGATTCTTTTTTCTAGTTGAAGCTCAGTTTATCTCTGAAGTGGTCATTAAAATGTTACTGTATCTGGGTAGAGATAATACTGTATCTGGGCAGACAACTAACTTGGGTCAGGAAAAGTAAAATGGATTTTATTTAAATGTGGTCATGAAGCATTTAAAAGGAAATGAAATAACTAAATAGATACAAAGGTGTCAACACAGGTAGCCCTTTTATTGTTGTACTAAGAATCATAATATAAAATGGTTTCTGTTTAGAATTCAGTTCACATCTGGGATTTAAATTTTCTGTGAAGCTAAGGTGTTATGATGTGTGTTGATCATATGATATTCATTTGGTATTATCACTGTAAATTTATATTAGAAACCATGAGATAGTGATTTTAGTGAGACTTTGGATTGTATTTCTGAAAACATCACAGAAATCTTCTACCTATCAAGCAATTGGGCATGTACTCTGAAGCCCTATTGAGTAAATCAGTAACCAGGCATGAATGCTAAATTGGTATTCCAAAAGATTTTTTTTAATGCCACAAGTTTGTATTCAGGGCACTTCTTTTGGATAACATTTTCATTCGTGATGTAACCTGAATTATTTTGCAAATAAGATTAAGATGTATCACGTGTCTTCTGCAGACCTTTTAATCACACTCACTATAGGTAGAGTGTAATGAATCAGAGTGAGTGTTCAGATAAACAGTATTCCATTAACACAGGGACATTTTTTTCCCTGAGCTTGTGATAGAATATGGGTATTGCTTAGCTTGTTGGACGTCTTAGGTAGTTTTATTCCAATTTGTTTGGTCTTTCATATTTCCCACCTTTTAAGTAATTGCCTTATAGAAAACACAGATTATGTGATCTGAGTCCCTAAAGTTGAAATCTATCTTAGTATATAAATATTTTCATTTTCTTTTAAATAAGTTTTTAGTTTTATATTTACCAGTGGTTAATTCCATCCTTCTCCTCGCAGATAACCACTCTTTACTCCTAAAGCTGAAGTTTAAATGGACCTCATTTTGAACTTCTTATAAAATGGAATCATAACATGATACATCTTTTGTGTCCGACTTTTTCATTTGATATTATTTTTGAGAGATTCATCCATATTGCTAAGTGGAGCAGTAATTTATTGTCATTGCTGTATGGTATCCAGTTACATGAATATACTGTAGTTTATTCATACTATTATTTATGGATTTTAAGGTCAATTCTAATTTTTGGCTACTTTCAACGGAAAAAATCATAAACATTCTTGTAGCTGTATCCTAGTGCACATGTGCAGGAGTTTAGAGTATATGCCTATGAGTGGAATTGCTGGATCATAAGGAATACGTTTCTTTGTCTTCACTAGATTATGCCAAATTATTTTCCAAAGTGGTTGTATCAGTTTATGTTCCTGCCAGTAGTGTATGAGAGTTGCAGTTATTTCTTATCATCGCTGACTCTTAGTATTGAGAGCCTTTTTAATTTTAGTATTTCAGTGGATATTAATGGTATCTCATTGTTTGTGTGTGTTTTAACTTTATGAGCTATAATTATGAACAATAAACTGCACCCATTTAAAGGATACAGTTTATTGAGTCTTGACAGATGCATATACTTAAGTAACCATTACCACAGTCAAGATATAGAGCATTTCCATCACTTGCAAAGTTTACTGACAGTTGCAGTGCTTCCACTCCCAGCTCCAGCCAACTACTGATTTACTTTCAGATACTATAAATTTGCATTTTTTAAAAGTTTGTATGTAGTCATGTGCCACATAATGATTTTTCAGTCAACGATGGACCACCACGGTGGTCCCATGAGATTAGTACTATATGGTCTAGGTGTGTAGTAGGCTACACCTGTAGGTTTGAGTAAGTACACTCTATGATGTTTGTATGACAATGAAATTGCCTCTTGATGCACTTCTCAGAATGTATCCCTGTCGTTAAGGGATGCATGACTGAAAATGGAATCATACATTATGTATTCTTTTCTATCTGGCTTCTTTGACACAGCATAATGATTTTGAGATCCATCTGTGTTGTTGTGTATATCAGTAGTTAATTTCTTTTTATTGCTTAGTAGAGTTCCATTGTATGAATATGCCACAATTTGTTTATGCATTCACCAGTTGATAAACATATGTGTTTTTCCAGTTTTTCGCTATTATGAATAAAGCTCATATGAACTTTTATGTATAATTCTTTGTGTAAATATATGTTCATTTTTCTTGGGCAAATACCTTGGAGTGGAATATCTGGGTCATAGGGTAGGTATATATTTAACCTTGTCAGTAACTGCCAAAAAATTTTCCTAAGTGGATTTACCAGTTTGGGTTTATATTCCAGCAGCAGTATGTGAGTGTTCCAGTTGCTTCACATCCTTGCCAACACTTGGTATTGTCCTTCTCTTTCATTTGAGTCATTCTAGTGGGTGTGTTTTTATTTTTCTGATAACTGATGTTGAGTGTCTTTTCATATGCTAGCTTGTCATTCATCTGTCTTTGTGAAGTCTCTTTACAAATGACATTGTCATATCTTTTGCCCATTTAAAAACATTGAGTTGTTTGTCTTCATTGAGTTGTAAGAGTTCTTAATATATTCCAGATACAAATCCTGATTATGTATATGTGTTGCAAATATTTTCTCTCATACCGTGGCTTGCTGTTTAATTTTCTTAATGATAGGTGTCAAAGAGGAGAAGTTTTTACTTTTGATAAAGTCCACTTCATCAGCTTTTTATTCTTATGGTTTGTGTTATTTTTGTCCTAGCTAACAAATCTTTGTATACTACAAGGTTTCAAAGATTTTCTCCTATGTTTTATTCTAAAAGTTTCTTACTTTTAGCTTTTACATTTAGATCTATGATCCATTCTGTTAATTTTTGTATATACTGTGAAGTAAAGGTTGATTTTTTTCTGTACCATCTGATGAAAAGACTTTTCTTTCCCCATTGATTTCCTAGCTCTTTTTGAAAATAAACTGACCATATGTGTGTGTGTGTATGTATATTTCTTTACTCCTTATTTTATTCCGTTGATATATTGGTACATCCTTGTATCAATATCACACTATCTTGATTACAGTATGTCTTGAAAACAGGTGGCATAAAATCTTTGAACTCTGTTCTTTTTAAAATTTGCTTGGATATTCTAGGTCGTTTGCATTTCCACATAAATTTTAGAATCAGCTTGTCAATTTCTTTTTAAAAAGTGCTTAATTTTGATTGCAATTGCATTGAGAAATTTGACAAGAATTGATAGCTTGACAATATTGCATTTCCAACCCATGAATGTGCTATATTTCTTCATTTATTTTCATCTTTAATTTCTGTCAGCAATGGTTTATAGATTTCAGTGTACAGATTTCACACATTTTAAATAATTAATCCCTAAGAATTTCATTGCTTTAGGTGCTATTGTAAATGGAATTGTATTTTTATTGCATTTTCCAATTTTTCATTGCTGGTTTATAGAAATACAAATGATTTTTATAAACTGGTAACCTGCAATCTTGCTAAACTTTCTTAAATAGTTCTATTAGTTTTATTGTAGATTCCTTAGGATATTTTACATGATCTTGTTTTTTATTACAAATTCAGCTTCTTCAGTTGATACTGGGCTATTCAGGTTTCCTCTTGCTTCCTGCGTCAATTTTGGTAATTTGTTCTTTTAAGGAATTTATTTCATCTAAGTTGTCAGATTTATTGACATAAAGTTTTTCGTAATATTACTTTATTGTGGATTAATGTTTTATTCCCTGACACTGGTAATTTGTGGCTTCTTTTTTTTTTTCTGTGATCAGTCCAGCTAGAGATTTATCAATGTTATTGATCTTTTCAAAGAACTAGCATTTGGTTTCATTGATTTACTCTATGTATGTTTATTTTGTATTTCATTGATTTCTGCTCTTTATTATTTCCTTACTTCTACTTATTCTGGCTTTAATTTGCTCTTCTTTTTCTGTCTTCCAAAAGTCAGATCTTAGATAGTTTATTTTAGTCTATTCTTCTTTTGTGCTACAATAGCAGAGTTGAATAGGTATGCTAGAGACCATAAGACCAGCAAAGTCTAAGATATGTACTATCTGGACGTTTATGGAAAAATTTTGCCAACCCCTGTTCTAGGGGCGATAATAAGCATCTTTATCTTAACTCAAACGGGTAAAATATAGTAATCTTACAACATTATGTTTCTATTTACCTTAGTGCAATTTTTGGCAGGGGGAAAGGTAAGGAAGATTTGCCCTGAGCTAACATCTGTGCCAGTCTTCCTCTGTTTTGTATGTGGGTCGCTGCCACAGCATGGCTGCTGACAAGTGATATATGTCTGTGCTGGGAACCAAACCTGGGCCACCAAAGCGGAGTGTGCCAAGTGTAACCACTAGGCCATGGGCCCGACCCCAGTGCAATTGTTTTATATCTGTTATGTATATGTATGTTTTAATCCAACAATACAATGTTATAATTTTTGCCTTAAACAATCATATATCTTTTAAAGAAGAGAAGAGAAGAATATAGATATCTATTATATTTACCCACAAATTTACCATTTCTCCTTAGTCTTCACTGTATATCCAAGTTGCCGTCTGGTGTCATTTCCCTTCAACCTGAAGAACTTAAGGGTTTTTTTGTTATGTTTTGGTTTTTGTTTTTAATCTAGCTCTACTGGTGATGAATACTCTCAGTTTTTGCTTACCTGAAATGTCTTTATTTTTCCTTCAATTTTGTAGGATAGTTTCACTGGATATAGAATTTTTGGTTGACAAAATTTTTCCTTAAGCACTTTGAATATATTGTTCCAATATCTTTTGTTTTTCCTGTTGAGAAGTCTGTTATTAATTGTACTGTTGTTCCTCATTGTGCAATATGTTGTTTTCTCTGGCTTCTTTCAAGGTTATTTTCTTTATAGTTGTTCTGCAAGCTTTTTCTGTTATATTGAATATCTGGGTCTACTTAGAGTCAGTTTCTGTTGACTGCTGTTTTCTTAAAAATGAATCATTTTCTTGTTTCTTTGTATGTCTAGTAATTTTTGGTTGAAAATTGCATATCGTATATAATATATTGTAGCAAATCTGGAATCTGTTTTGTTCTGTTTGTCATTTTATGGTTCTAGGAAGCTAACTTGCTTGGTTTTGATCTGCAATCTTGTTTCTTCAATGGAATGAAGCAGCTGATATTTCAGTTACCACTTTATTTGTCTGACCCCATGGAGGTCTCCCATACTCCCATGAAATTAGAGGTCTTATGGTCTGGGCACAATGACAGGGTTTTTTCCCCCTAATCTTTATAACATTTATTTCTTTTTCATATTGCATTTGCTAGGTTCTCTAGGGCAGTGTTAAGTGGAATTGGGGATAATAGGCCTCCTCGTTTTATTTTTGATCTCAATGGGTAAAGTTTCACCATTTCACTATTAAGTACATTTCCGCTTTAAGTAAGATGTGTGTTGTAGGTTTGTGTGTGTGTAGTGCCCTTTGTTATGGGTTGAGTCATGCCCCCCCCCCAAATATATGTTTAAGTTCTAACTAAGGTACCCATGAATATGACCTTATTTGGAAATAGAGTCTTTGCAGATGTAGTCAATTCAAGATGAGCTCTTCAGGGTGGGCCCTAATCCAATATGACTGGTATCCTTATAGGAAGAAAAAGAGACAGAGGGAAGATGGCCCTGTGAAAATGGAGGCAGAGATTGGAGTTATACTGCCACAAGCCAAGGAAAACCTGGGCCTATCAGAAACTAGAAGAGGCAAGGAAGGATCCTTCCCTAGAGGTTTCAGAGGGAGCATGGCCCTGCTGACACCTTGGTTTCAGACTTGTAGCCTCCAGAACCATGAGAGAATAAATGTATGTTGTTTTAAGCCACTCAGTTTGTAGTACTTTGTTATTAGCATCTCTAGGAACTAATACAACCCTTATCAGATTAAGGAAATTCCCTTCTCTTTATAGTTTATTAATAGTTTTTATCCTGAATGAAAGCTGAATTTTAGGAAATACTTTTTAGCATTCACTGAAACGATTATATGATATTTCTATTTTGTTCTGTTAATGCGATTAATTAAATGTATTTATTTTCAAATATTAAACTGAGATTGCATTCCTGGAATAAACTGTTTGTGTTACACTATAATTGATGATTTGATTTGCTAGTATTTTGTTTAGGACTTTTTGCATCTATGTGATTGTGATTGGCCTATAATTTTTCTTGTAATGTTCTTGTCAAGTTTTGGCTTCAAGGTTATGCTGACTTCATAAAATGAGTTGGGTAATGTTCTTTCTTTTACTGTTGTCTGGAAGAATTTGTGTAAGATTGTTGTTATTTCTTCCTTAAGTATTTGCTACGATTAGCCAGGAAACCCATCTTGGCCTGTAGTTTCCTTTGCAGGAAAGTTTTAAATTCCAGATTCAATTTCTTTAATTGTTACAGGACTATTCAGTTTTTTAAAATTCTTATGTTAGTTTTGTTAACTTTTGTTTTTCTAAATATTTGTTCATTTCATCTGTTTTCCAGGTTAATTGTATAAAATTTATCTTTTTAATGTGTCAAGGATCTTTAGTGATACCATACCCTTTAAAAAATTCTGTTATTCGTTATTTGTGGTTTTGCCCCTTTCATGTCTTTGAAGAACAACTTCTCCTTTTGTTGATCCTCTCTATTGAAATTTGTTTTCTAATTCATTAATTCATGATTTTATCTATACTACTTCCTTCCTTCTACTTTCTTTAAATTTGATTTGTTCTTTTTAAAAGCCTTCATAAGTTAGATAATCCATTTTCAGTGTTTCTTCTTTTCTAATATATGCATTAAAATTATAAATTTCCCTCTAAACACATTTAGATATGAATTATTTTTATTATCATTCAGTCAAAAATATTTTATAGTTTTCTTTTTCTTACACTCATGGGTTATGTAGAAGTATATTTTTAAATTTCCCAACATATGGAAATTTTCTGATTATCTTTGTGTTGTTAATTTTTAGTTTAATTGAAATGTGGCTGAAGAACATACTTTCTCTTTGAACATTTAAAAAAATTATTTATTTATATTTTTAAATTTTTTTTAATTGAGATTCATAATAGTTTACATCATTGTGAGATTTCAGTTGTACATTATTTCTTGTCTGTCACCACATAGGTGCTCCCTTTCACCCCCGTGCCCATTCTCCAACCCTCTTCCCCTGGTAACCACTGAACAATTTTCTTTGTCCGTGTGTTTCTTTATATTCCGCATATAAGTGAGATCATATGCTGTTTGTCTTTCTCAGTCTGGCTTATTTCGCTTAGCATAATACCCTCCAGGTCCATCCATGTTGTTGCAAATGGGATAATTTTGTCTTTTTTATGGCTGAGTAGTATTCCATTGTATATATATACCACATCTTCTTTATCCAATCATGGTCCATGGGCACTTGGATTGTTTCCATGTCTTGGCTGTTGTGAATAGTACTGCAATGAACATAGGGGTACATATGTTACTTTGGATTATTGATTTCAAGTTGTTTGGGTAGATGCCCAGTGGTGGGATAGCTGGGTCATATGGTATTTCTATTTTCAGTTTTTTGAGGAATCTCCATACTGTTTTCCACAGTGGCTGCACCAGTTTGCATTCCCACCAGCAGTGTATGAGCGTATCTTTGAACTTTCTTTGAGATTTGCTTTATGGCCAAGCATATGGTCAGTTTCTCTAAGTGTTCTGTGTGCATTTAAAAAGAATGTGCAAGGTAATTTTATTGAGATACACAAGTTGTATCTCAGTACATCTATCTTAAAAAAACCTAGCGTGTATATTCTGCAAATCTTGGATCTACTCAATTAGGTAGTCTGTTAATCATCCTGTTCAAATTTTTTTATGTCATTTCTGTTTTTTTAAAATTGGCTTGTTCTCTCGTGTACAAAGAGAGTTGCTAAAAACTCCCACTGTGAGGGCTGGCCTGGTGGCACAGTGGTTAATTTCGCACGTTCCGCTTCTCTGCGCCCCAGGGTTCGCCAATTCGGATCCCGGGTGCAGACATGGCACCGCTTGGCAAAAGCCGTGCTGTGGTAGGCGTCCCACGTATAAAGTAGAGGAAGATGGGTATGGATGTTAGCTCAGGGCCAGTCTTCCTCAGCAAAAAGAGGAGGATTGGCAGTAGTTAGCTCAGGGCTAATCTTCCTCAAAAAAAAAAAAAAAAAAACCTCCCACTGTGATTGTGGATTTGTCACATTCTCCTTTTAATTATGTCAATTTTTGCTTTCTGTGTTTTTAGGTTATTATTAGATACTTAGAAATCTAGAATTCTGTATCCTTGTACATTGTATCATAGTAAATTGTATCATTATGAAGTGTTTCTTTTTATCTCTGGTAGTACTTTTTGTCTTAAAGTCTACTTTGTTTGATATCAATATACCTAAATTAGTGTTTTTTTTATTGTTGTTGTTTTTCCATAGTGTATCTTTTTTCCATCTTACCCTCCAGTTAATCAAAGATTGTTAGACTGGATGAAGAAAAAAGTCTAACTATTTGCTATGTACAGGAGACATATCTATATCCTTATATAGAAAAGTTGAAAGTAAAAAAGATGCATTTGGTGCAATTATTGATATATTTAGGTTTAAATCTACAGTCTTACTGTTTGCTACCCATTTGACTTCCTAGCCTATGTTCACTTTTTTCTCTTCTTTCTTGTTTTCTTTTGGATTAATTGTATGTGTGTGTGTAAATTCTACCCATCCTCACCCACCATTAGCTTAAAAGTTAAGCATTTAAAAAAATTTTCCCTTAACTCAGCAAGGTCTAATTAAATTGATACTTTAACTTTTCTCAGAGAATACAGGGACCCTAGAACACTTTGACTCCATTTATTCCTTTATCATCATGTGTATTTTTATTTTATACATATTTAAATCCCACATGACATTATTATTGTTATTTTATACAGACAATATTCTATATAGTTACTATTCATTTATATTTACCCATGTATTTATCCTTTGTATTGCACTTCATAACTGCTTAAATCTCTGTGCTTTCATCTGGGATTATTTTACTTCTGCTTAAAGAATTTTTGTTTTGTTTTCTTTTGTTTTGTTTTTCCAAGGTGTATATCTGCCAACAAGGAATTTGCTCAGTTTGGTGAAAATGTCTTGATTTCATCTTCATTCTTGAAGAATATTTTCATGAGATGTCATATTCTGGGTTGGCAATTGTTTTCTTTCAGCGCTTAGTTCCACTGTCTTTTGGTTTCCTTTTTTTGGTGGTGGTTGTTGAAAAATTGATGTCATTTTAACAGTTGCTCCTTTGAAGGGAATCCGTCTTTTTTTTTCTTGCCATTTTAAAGATTTTTCTTTTTCTTTCTGAGCAGCATTATTATGGCATGTCTATGTGTGTTTTCTTTATGCAATTGGCTCTCTGTATCTGCAGTTTTCACATCCATGGATATGGAGGGCCTACTGTATTCATTTTACTACTCCATGTTATGTAAGGGACTTGAGTGTCCATGGATGTTGGTATCCACAGGACTTCCTGGAACTAATCCCCCATGGATACCAAGGGATGACTATTTATCCTGCTTGGAGTTGATAAGATTTCTCAGCTCTGGCTTGTTATAGTTCATCAGTTTTGCAGAATTCTTTTATTATTTCTACAAACATAGTTCAGCTCTATTCTGTCTTTCCTCTCCTCCTGAGATTTCAGTTACATATATGTTAGACCTTTTCACGAATCTATTAGGACTCTTACATTCTTATGTTCTTTTTCTTTATTTTTCCTTTTAATATTTCATTCTGTTGGTTCTCTTGTGTCATTTTGGGTATTGTCTTCTACCCTGTCTTCCAGTTCACTGATTCTCTTTTTAGCTATGTCTCATATGTTGTTAAACCTGTCTACTTTTTTTTTTTTGAGGAAGATTAGCCCTGAGCTGACATCTGCTGCCAATCCTCCTCTTTTTGCCGAGGAAGATTGGCCCTGAGCTAACATTTGTTCCCATCTTCTTCTATTTTATATGTGGGACACCTACCACAGCATGGCTTGATAAGCAGTGCACAGGTCCATGCCTGGAATCTGAACCAGTGAACCCCGGGCCACCAAAGCAGAGCACATGAACTTAACCGCTATGCCATCAGGTCAGCCCCTCTACTGAGTTTTTAATTGCTGTTATTGAGTTTTTCATTCCCAGAACTTCCATTTGTTTAATTTATGTAGTTTCTTTTAATAGTTCTCTGCCAAAGTGTTCGATATTCTCATTTATTTATTTTTCCTGGTTTTATTGAGATTTAAGTAACATATAACAATATTCTCTTTCACTTTCCTGGATATATTCAACATTGCTTAAATTTTCCTTTTTTTAGTTTTTTAAAATATTTTTCCCTCTTCCCAAAGCCCCCAGTACCTAGTTGTATATTTTCAGTTGTGGATCCTTCTAGTTGTGGCATGTGGGATGCCACTTCAGCATGGCCTGATGAGTGGTGCTAGGTTTGCACTAAGGATCCGAACTGGCAAAACCGTGGGCTGCTGTAACAGAGCATGGGAACTTAACCACTTGGCCATGGGGCTGGCCCCTGCTTAAATTTTAAAGTCTATACTTGGTGACTCCATTATCTGGATGACCTGTGAATATATCACTAGATCTTGGCCTTAGACAGGTCTTTACCAAATCATTCTTAGGAATCTGTGGTTCCTTTTTTCTTCTTTCTTTCTCACTGTATCTATCTCTATCTCCTTCTCCCCTTGCCCTTTCCACTTCTTTCTCTCTCTTCCCCATTTTCCTCCCCCCTTCTTCCCTTCCTTCCTTCCTAATGCAACATCAAGTTCTCCTAATAAAGATATTGGTAGGATTTGAGTTGGACAGAAAGTAAGGTCCAAGGGCCCCTGCCCTTCTCCTTTCCTCAATGTCTTGCTGCATTTTGTTATCGGGTATGTGGTTTGATCTGCCTTGAGCATTTGCCTGTATGTCTTGCACACCTGTTAACCAGTTTTCATAGCTAGAAACTGGCCCAGTGCAGGTGCTGTTCCATTCTCAGAATCACAACAAAATTTTTAAAATATCATCTTCCTTAAACTTTTAGACTAAAAGTAGAACCGAAAGTTTGGAAGGGACAGGGCTTGAGGAAATCCCCTTTTTTTGTTTAATGTGCTTCAAGAAGTAGTTTAATATATTTTTTGAATTTTTAAACAAAGAGTTTGGAGACCTGCATTATAAAAACAATTAATTTTTTATGGAATATCTCATTTAAACTTCTAATATACAAGAAACAGCATTCTCCCTGTTTGACAGATGAGGAACAAGCAAAAGGGCACTTAACTGCCCCAAATCACTTGCTGCTAAGTAGGAAGAGAACTTGAAGCCAGTTCTTTCTGTCTCGGAATCTCATGCTTTTCCCAGGAGACTTTATGACCTGCTTCCCATTCTGGTTCTGACTACTTAGGAAGTCTCTGGAAAGAAAAGGAGGTGGCAGGCACACTAAACCTTAGGAGTTTATCATTTACTTGGAAAGATCTTCTTTGAAGTTTTCAGTGCATTGCTTTGATAAATTTAGAAAGACTCAAATTTCAACAGTTTGACATATAACCTATTTTTAAAATTATAATAAAATTCATTAATTTGGAGTAGGATTTTTCTTTAAAAACAAGATCATTTTATATGGGGGGGTTGTATGTACATTTTACAGTTTACAAAGCATTCATGCTATCTTCACAACACCTCTAAAGTTAGTTGTTGTATTTATGGAGAATGAAGTTTACAGTCAAAGAAATAGGCAACTGTTTTCTTTGAATTGAATAAAATTTTGCTAAGTGTTTCAAATTGCCTTCCTAAAAGATGATACCAGTTTACAACAGGGTATTGCAACCTTGTACTCTTGCCCAAACTGGGAATTATACTCTTTCATATTTTCTAACCTACATGCATGGCCGTCCTGATGGCATAGTGGTTAAGTTCACGCACTCCGCTTTGGTGGCCTGGGGATCACCAGTTCGGATCCCGGGTGTGAACCTATGTACCACTTATCAAGCTGTGCTATGGCAGACGTCCCACATATAAAATAGAAGAAGATGGGCACAGATGTTAGCTCAGGGCCAATCTTCCTAAAAAAAAATTATCTTGTTTTAGTTTGTACTTATTTGATTTTCAGGTGAGGCTTCAAAATTTTAAAATATATTCACTAATCATTAGGGTGTCTATTTTTCTGGTTATTGGCTTTTTAAATTTGATTAGTAAGAGCTCTTTGGACATAATAGTTATTAATCTTTTATCTATTTTATTTCTTCCAACCTGTCATTTGTCATTTACCTTTGTATGGTCATTCAACAAACTTAAATTTCTAATTTTTATGGAACTTTTCATCTAGGCAAATTTCTCTGCATTTTTTCAATTCTTTTTTAGGACTTTTGATTGTTTTATAGTTTTTATTTCACATTTCATAAATGTACTTCTATGTGTTTTAGGGGTTCTTGTTTTTAATATGTTTTCATTTATTATTCTAATTGCAGTTTGAGTAGGATTTTTTTTCATAACATTTTCTATTTGGTTATTAGGAAAGTAATGTGTGCATGTTTGCATATGTCTGTGTTTTGATATTTGTCTTCTAACTGCCTAAGTTAGTAGTCGCTATTATTAATGCTAGTGGTTTTTCAGTTGATTATCTAAGTATGCAGTTACCTTATTTGCAAATAATTTATTCTTTTCTTTTTCACTATATATATATATTTATATGTGTGTGTGTGTGTGTGTATCTTATCTCATGGAATTGACTAGGACCTACAAAACATATTGCATAACAGTGGTGACACTAGTGACCCTTATCTTGACCCTCAGTAATAGGAATGTTTCCAGAGGTTTTTTTTTTAATTAACTTTTTTATTGAGGTAACATTGGTTTATAATATTATATAAATTTCAGGTGTGCATCATTATATTTTGACATGTAGAGTTTTAATATTAAGAATATTATTAACTCTTTTCTGATAGATACTCTTTTCATCTGTTTAAGGAAGTTTGCTTCTATTCCAAGTTTAGTGAGTTTTTTAAATCAGAAATGGATATTTGCAATAATTATATTTTTCTCTTTTTAACTACTATTGTAGTCAAGTGAATGAATAGATTTTCTTGTGTTGAATAGATTTTTTGTTTTCCTCAAATAAACATTTTTTAGCCTTATTTTATTTTTATAAAAATTTGACTTATGAATATTTTATTTAGAATTTTTACATATATACGTACATATATGTATATGTATATAAGATTAGCCTAATATTTTCTATTTTTATGCTATCTTTGGTTTGGGTATTAAATTATGCAATTAGATTATGTATTAGATTATGTTTTGGGTATTAGATTATGTAAGCCTTGTGGAATTAATTGTTATGCTTTCTATCTTTTGTGTTTGGAAAATTTTAACAACAAAGGAATAATCTGTTTTTGGTCCTTGAAATTTTGGCAGACTTCACTTATAAAACCATTTTAGAGGGTACCAAGGGTAGATCTTTATTATTTTTTCAGTTTCTTCTATTGAAGGTTATTAGTGTATTTGGTTTTGTTCCTTCTTCTTGAATCAAATTTTAATTATTTGTATTTTCCTTCAAAATTTTCTATTTCAGCCAGATCAGTCGTTCTCAAATTGTGTTCTAGGGACCCCTAGGAGTTCTTACAGGGGGTCCATGAGTCAAAAGTGTTTTCACAATAATGTATAGTTATTTGCCTTTTCCTGTCTCATTCTCTCAAGAGTATACAGTGGAGTTTTCCAGAGGCTACATGATTTGGATTATCTCAGCAAATTGAATATAGAAGCAGATATGAAAATCCAGCTATCTTTTATTAAGACATGTATTAAAGAGATTTGTACCACAGTGCCACTCTTCTCACTAAATTATTTTGTTGAAAAATATAGTATTTAAAAAAAATTATTTATGATAACATGTAATAGATTTATTGCTTTATTAATTTTAAATGAATTTATAAGTATTTAAAAAATTTGTAGTTTTTTTTTTTTTGAGGGAGATTAGCCCTGAGCTAACATCTGCTGCCAATCCTCCTCTTTTTGCTGAGGAAGACTGGCCTTGAGCTACCATCCCTGCCATCTTCCTCTGCTTTATACGTGGGATGCCCACCACAGCATGGCGTGCCAAGTGGTGCCATGTCCACACCCAGGATCCGAACCAGCGAACCTCGGGCCGCCGAAGTGGAACATGTGCACTTAACCGCTGCGCCACTGGCTGGCCCCTAAAACTTGTAGTTTTAATTGCTAATATGGGAAATATTGATAGATATAATCAGTACAAATAACAGCTGTTCTGGCTCCTCAAAAATTTTTAAGAATGTGCAGAGTCCTGAAACCACACTGTTTGAGAACCACTGATCTAGATTTAACAATTTAATTTTTTTGAAGATGCATGTACTCATCTTCTATAATTCTTGAAATCTGTGAATACAATAAGTCTGCTATACAGGTATGTATATCTGTATCTGTATGTACACATACATATGTGCATGCGTCTCTGTTTTTACGTATTTATTGTTGTCTGTTTAGGCATGCTTTTGAGCAGAACCCCAACTTAAATGAAAGAACTGGCTTACTTGGTGTTTTGGGTCTTCTTTGTGGCTGACTTGTCCACAGGCCAAGTTTACAGAAGTAATTTAGACATGCGAGCTGGCAGACTTCTGATGGTAGGCCTGGATGAAAGGCGTGGAGCTTCCCAGCCCCAGAAGGAAGAGTGGGAGACTCCCCCAGAGAAGTTGCTATCATAGGCCAGTCCCATCCTCTGATTGTTGTGCTGGATTTCTTTGTTTTTTTTTTTTAAATCACTCTTTTTTTTTTTTTTTAAAGATTGGCACCTGAGCTAACAACTGTTGCCAATCTTCTTTTTTTTTCCCCCTGCTTTTTTCTCCCCAAATCCCCCCAGTACATAGTTGTATATTTTAGCTGTGGGTCCTTCTAGTTGTGGCATGTGGGACGCTGCCTCAGCATGGCCTAATGAGCGGTGCCATGTCCATGCCCAGGATCCGAACCCTGGGTCACCAAAGCGGAGCGCGCGGACTTAACCACTCGGCCATGGGGCCGGCCCCTGTGCTGAATTTCTTGAAATCCATATTGTGCCCAAGGTAGGAATCCGGAGGTATCCTTAGATTGAAGCTTCACTGTACAGAGTCCTGCCCACCATGAATCCTGTGCCCAGTACTTTTTTGGGGTCTGCAGTCTTTGCATGCCAGCTTCCTGTCCTCAGTGCATTCCCTTCCCCAATCTCGCCAAGCTAGACTATTTGATCTTCCTGTCCATGACAACTGTCCAGAAGCCTGTGGCTCTGAAGGCCAATGCCTATGGAAACAGTGTTGTGGGGCACAGATGCCTGGACCCAGTGCCTCCTTCCTGCCACCTGTGCACTGGGGGCTTCTTTTTGGAAGGGAATCCAGCACAGATGAGGCATAGGGACAGGTGAAGACCAGGACCCAGAACGGGGTTATGGCCTGGTAAAGCCTCGGCTTATTCTTTCAGAAAATGGGTCAAGGACTGTTGAGCAAAGGCTAGTTCAAAGGCAGTGAGATCCAAGACTAGAAAAGACCCCAATCCTTCTCCTTGCTGTACCTGTCAAAATCATTTCCTTTATCCTGAGGTGGAGCATGCACAGAGGCTGGTTGAGCAATTGCCTGGATTTTTACAGTAGTACCCTAACAGCTGTCTCTGCTTTCATGCTTGTCCACTTTAAAAAGTAAGTCAGGTCATGTCCTTCCTTTGCTCACCCTCCTGTGTCTCCCCATCTCCCTCAGAGTAAAATCAAAGTCCTCTAATTGCCTACAAAGACCTATACTGGCCCTGTCCTAACACTACACCTCAGTTCTCTGACTTCATCACTTGCTGCTCTCTTCCCAACTGTTCCAGCCACGTTGGCCTCCTTGCCATTTATTCATCAGATGCACCAGACACACTTCTGCCTCAGGGCCTTTGCATTGCTGTTCCCTCTGCCTAAAATGTTTCTCCCTCAGATATATGCATGGCTTATTCCCTCACCTCCTTCATATCTTTTTTTCAAATGTTGTCTTCTCAGGGGTGCTTTCCCTGACTGCCTTATTTAAGATCCCAAATTGCTCTTCTTCCATTCCTCATTTCTGTTTTATTTTCTTCACTGCATTTATCACTTCTCATCGCATTTGTCACATAAAATAGAAGGTGATTTATTTATTTATTTTGCTTGTTTTCTGTTTCTTGACTATAAGTTTTATAAGGGCATGAATTTGTGTCTATTTTGTCTCCTAATATATGCCTAACACACATGGGCACACAACAGTGACTTGTCACTGACGATGATCACTCTGGACCATATCCAGCATGTCTTACCCAGGTCCCCAGCAGTAGCAGTGGCGGTTTGTATCTATGGATGGTCAGAGTAAAAGGAAGAAATGGGGATTTGGAGGAAGGAGGTCCTACCTTCTTTCCATTCCCCAGGGGCCCTCATACTTCTTTTCTTTGCTGTAGAAACACAAAACCTCTAAGGTTGAGATAATATACAATGGAGAAAGAGAGAGAGAAAATTATATCCCAAAGTAAATGACAGTATGTTCTGTACTTTTTTACATGTAATTTAAAAAGAAGAAAAAAAAAAATGAGAAAAAACCAAAAACCCTTCTCTGCATTTGTGGTTCCAGTCCCTTTTTCATTTCTAATGGTGTGTGTTTATGCTGAGGTGCAGTAAGTGATTGTCAAACTTTTTTGCCTGTGTACCCTTCTCCCACCCCAAAAGAATTTTGAGAAACTATATACTCCCTCACATATTTTTAAATTGACATCTAAAATGTTTCACTATAAGTTTAAATGGTAACAAAGAACTTTGCTTTTAAAAATGTTTCCATTGGAAGATATTCACAGGTGAAATGATTTATCTGAGATTTGCTTTATAAAACTCCAGCCCACATCCCTCCCCCCCCCCAAAAAAAACAAAGATAATAGAGATAGATAAAACAAGATTAGCAAAATGTTGATAACTTGAAGCTGGCTCACAGGGTACGTGGCAATTCATGTATTATTCTTTCTACTTTTGTGTCTAGTGATTTGGTTTCTTACTTTCACATTAGAGATTTTCTTCAAATGACAAATTATCTTTGACTGCCCATTCATATTTACGCATAGGGCATTTAAAAGGTGATTGAAAGTTATGTGTGTATGGAGCGGGATGGTGGTGCTTGTTGATGGAGTTTTATTGGAGGAGAACAGGTATAAACTAACTTTTTGTATGGAAGGACCATTTGTCATTATCTGAAAGTTTTCCCTCAGAACCATCCAGTTTATGAAAGAAGAATCCTCTAATCTCCTGTGCGAAGAGCTATAAGCTTGGCTGCCTGAGTACGCGGAGCAGGGTAGGAAATGGGGCGGCAGGTCTCTATTCAGACTGTAAACTCTCACTGAACTCTCCTGTTTTCCTTACAGGGCTTCACTCCAGCTGTCCTCTTGACAGGGGCTCCTGAGTGTAACACCCCTAGGTCAGTTTCCCAGAATATAAATCTCCTCTTGCTTTGGTGTCAGGGAGGGGCCGTGGAGGTCTACCCATTCCTTATACAAGCTTTCAACTGTTCCCCCTCTTTTTGACCTCACATTTCACCCTCTTTTGTCTTATGCCTCCAGGCCTCAACTTTGCTGGGTTTAGAAGGACAGGTATCTCACTTTGCCAACACTTAGGTATCAGCTTCCTGGGCTCTGTTACTTTCCACTCCTGCATCCCCCTTCTGTCCTCATATATTGAGAGTTGGGGTGATGAATTATTTTCTTGTTTCATTGGAGATGGATTTGCTTTTTCTGTTTCTCATTTTCCATCTTATTTTGAGATGATTTTCCCAAGGAGAGGTGGACAGAAAGGGCTTTTTCTCCAATCTTGAAGCCAGAGTCTGATTTTTTTTTTTCTGAGGAAGATTTGCCCTGAGCTAACATCTGTTGCCTCTACTTTGTATGTGGGTCGCTGCTACAGCATGGCCTCTAATGAGTAGTGTAGGTCCACTCCCGGGAACTGAACCCAGGCCACCAAAGTGGGGTGTGCTGAACTTAACTACTAGGCCATGGGGCCAGCCCCTGATTATTTTTTAATAACAAATTCCTTTAGTATATTTAAAAATTAATATCTAAAAGTTATTTTAAAAAAAAATTCAGTAAGTCTTTATCCCTAAGAAAGATATAGTGCAAATCAAGTTCAATGCCCTGGGATGATTTGTCTTGTAATTTACCTGTGATAACTTAAGAAAAAATTTAATTACTTCTCTTTGTAGAGTTCTTAAATTATTTATTAAAGAGATCTTTTTCAACAATTAATAAATTCTCAGACATTAACCATTAATTTGTTTCCTTGGTATTCCAAAACTTAAAACTTGCTTTTCAAAGCTGTTTTTCTTGGTAGTACCTTTGAAGTAAAATGGTACTTGTGATTGTTAAAATTGAGCTAGTTGATACATTGAAGTCTCTTATATCTGCAACTTCACTTTATGTTAACCAATATTTCAGTGAGGATGCTAGTTCTCTAAAATCAAATTCTAGGAGGAAACACATTTGCATCCTCTCACCCACACCCAGTTGCTAACAGATATTTGTTGTGACTCTTTGCTTCACTGCTGTTGTTAACTCTAGAGTTACTGGAAATTCAGTTGTCAAGTTATCTTCTTTAGCATCTGACACTACAGGCCAAGACTGAGCCGTATCTGTCTTTGTTTATGTCTGTCCCTGAGCCTTTCATTCATTGTAGCTGTTCCGTCTTTTTGATCCCCCTCCTCACCCCCCCTCCTACCCCATCTTCCCATCCCTATAGAACTTCCTCTTGTGACTATTTCCCATCAAATCCTTCAGAGCTAGGCAAACATAAGTATTGGAAAATGCAATGGAAATTCTCCTTCTTAAAACTCACAATATAGAAATAGTAATTCTCCTGAGAACTAGGTCAGTAGAGCTGTACAACCTAATTTGGCCCTGTAGATTCATTCTGTCTTTGCTGATTTGTCCTTGATTTTCCCTTCCTGCCTTGTCCAAAAATAAAACGTTTATCTTTTTTAGTGCTATCTAAAGGTTTTTATTGCCACCACTAGTAGGAAAAGCTGGAGTGAAAAGGTCTTATGTCTCACTTCATTTTCTTTTTTCTCAACCCTGTAGGGAAAGATAATGTAGAGGATTTCAGAGGGATTTTAAACATGGGTGACATAAGTTTTATTCATCAAAAGAGACACCGAGACTCAGTCTGTTAGTCATTCATCACAGGTCTGCATCAGAGCCTGGGGAAAGAAGAGTGGGATTAAGGCGGGGAGGTGGTGGAGGTGAGGAGATGTAGGGGTGGAGACTGTACCTCAGCTAAGTGGTAGAGTCGAGCAGTGGTTCGAGGAGTGTATTCTCCCTTCCTCTCTTACCTTCCTCTTTCTGCCACCACGCCTGACACAAGGTGAGGAGCGGGCCCTCATGAGGCAGATATTCAAGGTTGTAGCAGGCTGAGGGGTGGGAGGAGGAGGAGAAGGAACTCTTAGGCAGTCGTGTTGGGTGGGGAGAGGAAAGAAGTTTCTGTTGTTACTAAGCTCGTTATTGAGACTAGTGGATATTTGTATGTGAGAAAAATATATAAATGTGTGCGTGTGTGTGTGTGTGTGTATGTGTTGGGAGAAGAAGAGGGAGCAGGGGGTAATACCGCTAGCTGCCCACACAACTATTGTCATTTCACTGTTGGTACAATCTATGTTTGTATTATCTTTGTTATTACAAATAAGTCCAAGAGATGTGTAGGATTCAAAAGACTTTAGAGGGGCCGGCCCGGTGGTGCAGCGGTTAAGTGCACACTTTCCGCTTTGGCAGCCTGGGGTTCGCCGGTTTGGATCCCGGGTACGGACATGGCACCACTTGGCAAGCCATGCTGTGGTAGGCATCCCACATAGAAAGTAAAGGAGGATGGGCACAGATGTGAGCTCAGGGCCAGTCTTCCTCAGTAAAAAGAGGAGGATTGGCAGCAGTTAGCTCAGGGCTAATCTTCCTCAAAAAAGAAAAAAAAAAAGACTTTAGAGTTTTAAGGGCATTAGTGGTAATTTAGAAACCCCAACATCACTACTGATCACCAAGTCCTGCCAGTCTGTGTCTTCATTATCTCTTAAAGCTGCCTACTCCTCTCCATCCCCACCAGCACTGCTATTGTATATTATTTTTTGCTTGGTTACTGCTTTAGTTTACCAAATGTCTTCATTTCTATTAGTTCCAATCTCCCTCCTCTAATTCACACTGCAACCAGATTGAGCATTCCTAAACACAAATATGATCATGCTACTCCATTGCTTAAAATCCTTCTGTGGCACGATGTTGCCTTAAGTGTAACATCTTACCCTTTAGCATGGGTATGGTAGTTCTATGATCTAAGTCCTGCTTCCTCCTTCACACTCCCCAGCCACATATCCTCAGCTCTTTAGGGACCACTGACGTATTTCCCAGAACCTTCCTGATGCTCTCGGGCCTTTGCACCATAGGGTTTCTTCTGTTTGGGACATACTTTTCCTGTTCTTTACCCAGTTAATTCTAGTAACTGATCCTTCAAAGCTCAGGTTAGGTGTCAGTTCTGCAAGACTGAGCTGAGGATGCCTTACATGTCCCCTTTAAATATATCCTTGTCACAGCCCACTGCTCTGTATTTTTATTATTATTATTTTTATTATTACTATTGTTATTATTAATGCTTATTATCGTTTTACTTCCCTTTATTCTCTCCTAGTTCATGGGTTCCATTATGGCAGAGACTGGTCTTTCATCTCTGTATTCTCAGTAAAGGTCTCAACATATAGGAGGTACCCCCAAAATAAAGAAGTGTTAAACTCTTTCATCTTGTAGTTGAGAAACCAAGACAGAGAGATAAGCCACCTGCAAGTGATCACGCAATATTTAGAGGCAGAGCCTGCCTTGTAATCGAGTGTTTGTTTCCCTCTATCAGGAATTACAGACTCAGGTGTCTATAAGGGCTAGATGGGCAACACATATGAGATAAGTGGACTGTCTTTTTTTACTATCATTCTGTCATTTTTCTGGAACATATTCTTTTCTCACACTATATTTTCCCATGTTTAATAAAGAAATATTTTGGTACAAGAAATAATTTCCTCTTAAGCTACACATAAGAAAAACAATAATGTGAAAATGAGGTTAATTGTGACTTGATGAATTACAAAAGATCAAATGTTGTTCCTTCTGTGTGCTGCTGTGGGACTTTGTATGTACATAAATGTGGCACTTCGCGTGGTATGGTTTCAGTCTCTGGATTCATGCCCTAGTTTGGCACTCAAAACCTACTAACCTTCCCAGTTCCATCTCTAGTCGTTGAACCCCTACTCACATTTATGCACACATACATACCCTAAGCTCCAACTTTACTGACTTGTAGTTCCCCAACATGCCATTTTTAATGCCTCTCTTTCTCTCTCTGTCCTTCATTCCTGTCACCTCTGCTTGAATCAGACTCAATCTCTGGCCCTGATGTCACCCACTCTCCTTGTTTGGTGCTAGATATATCCCCAGCTCAGAACTCCAAGCTCAAAAGCCATTCCTAGGCATAGACTTTCTATGGTGTGTGTGTGTGTGTGTGTATGTTTGTGTGTTTGTTACCAGAGTACACAGCATGTTATTCAACTGCCCCATTTAGGACTTGCCTAGAATTCTCTAATAAAGTTAAAGCAAAGTCCAGGAATAAATTGCATGGTTCCTGAATTTTCGGGAGGTGACATACTGCCTTTGGTATCAAATTTGATTAAACTTGATAACTTTAGTGCCATTTGGTTCTGTTGGGGAGGAAGAATTAAGTTGCTTACTCTAGAGAATGAATTTTTCCACTGACTAAGGAATAGAACATTTATTAAAATTATCTTGGTGACCTGAAAGGGAGAAATGTACTTCTTGTTCCTCAGCAGAAGCAGGTCCCGGGCATTATTAGCACGTGGTAAAAATTGAATAATTGAGCAACACTGACTTCTTTGGGATTCAGCCTTCCAGCCCCTGCTGTGTAATTAGTTCTGCCCAACCTGCTGGCATGCTTGAGCAGGGAGCCTACAGAGGATTAGGAAGGAAAATGTCTTTATCGGGTCTCACGTACTGAAGGCATTTGATTTAATTTTACATGTTACACATGGTAATCTGGTTTCCCATGGCAATCTCCAGTTCTGCTATACTTTATAATCAGAGGATGGCAGGATACATTGCAGACTTGGTGGCATCACCTGAAAGTGACCGTAGAGAACAGAGTTTGCCTCAAAAGAGAAAAGAAAAGGGTCACTAGAAAAGGACAGAAGAATCTGAGTCTCCTTTAAGAAGGGACAGCTGTTCTCTGTAGATGCTCAGATACCCTTGAGGATTTCATTGATGAGTTAGGTCCCAGAACTACCTATAGCAGAGCACTTTGAGGGAAGGGGATCAAATCTTGTAAATTTTTTCAGGGATAATAATTTATTATTTATGAATTGCAGATGTTTTAATTCAAAACAACAATGATAGTTACCGTTTATTAAGAACATGCCAGGATTCTTACTTGGTTCTTCATATACATAATTTCAGTAAGTCCTTACAATATCCCTGCAAGGGGAGTACTAATATCCCTTTATAGATGCGGAATCAAGTATTTATTGATCTCTTGAAGTATGGAGGCTGAAGGAAGGTGGGGCAACATTGACTACAAGTTTTCAGCCTTAGACTATTATTCATTTCTTCTATGATCTCAAAGTCTGTAAGTCTTAATAGCCCCTTTTACAAAACAGTATACTAACAAATGTCCGTTAATGATGACCAGAAGCCAACCAGAAAAGTTTAAATTACAGTCATCTTAGTTTAACTCTCTCATTTTACACATTAGGAAACTGAGTGCTAGAAATTTAGTAAAGCCCTAAAGTCAGGTTTTCTGACTCCTAGTAATTTGTGTATTATACCCTGCCCATACAGTTTCAAAGAGGGCTTGAGTAAATGGAAGGAAAGAAGGAAGGGATCTTGTAGTACTCTAAATGCTATTACATTGAACTAGCAAAGTAAACAAAGTAACAAATCTGAAGGTATTGATGAGACATTTAGGTGTTGGGAAGGGTTCTAGTTCTTACCTAGCTAGTGTTTAGTTTATTCTGCTTGGCTCATATCTGAACAAAGTAATGTACCTACTATTTCCAAATGATCACAAGTCTTTAGAAGTCTCTAGTGCCCTGCTGGTCATTTGAAGTTTAAAAGGACAGGTTCTAAGTATGAACCACTATATATACATATATATATATAGCCAGGTCTTGAAGTGGATGTGAGTGATAATAACTGCCCACTTTTGTGACTAGTGGAAGCAGAGACTACATATGGTATTGACTTACACATGGATGTTTCTGTCATGTTCACAAAATACCATATGCTGAGGCAGGGCATGTCATTACCTTAAGGTAAAAGCTGTGGGAGTCTAATGGCAAACTGAGAAATCTTAGTGTCAGACACTTACTATGCAAAGCACTTTACATGAATTTCATGTACTCCTCGTAATGACCATGATTGTGAATGTTATTGTCTTCATTTTAGCAATTTTTTTCAGTTTTTAATTAATCCTTCTCAGAATATTTTCCCTAACATTTTATTATGAGAATTTTCAAACGTATAGTAAGTTGAAAGAATTGTACAGTGAATACCCATATACCCACCTAGATTCTACAATTATCATTTTTCTATATTTGCTTTATGATATACCAAGCCATCAATTTACCCACCCATCTGTCTTAGTTTTTGTTGTATTTCAAAATGAGTTATAGACATTAGTACATTTTACTCCTCAACACTTATGTGTGGATATCATTAATTAGAGTTAAAAATGCGTTAACCCTATTAAAAAAACAAAAACAAAAAACTAAGGCTTTTGAAGCCGGCCCCGGGCCGAGTGGTTAAGTTCGCGCACTCCGCTTCGGCAGCCCAGGGTTACGCCCATTCGGATCCTGGGCACGACATGGCACCGCTCATCAGGCCATATTGAGGTGGCATCTCACATGCCACAACTAGAAGGACCCACAACTAAAAATATACAACTATGTACCAGGGGGCTTTGGGGAGAAGAAGGGAAAAAAAGAAGAAGATTGGCAACAGATGTTAGCTCAGGTGTCAATCTTCAAAAAAAAAACAACACAAAACTGAGGCCTTCAATTCTATGTTTTGGGGACATAGTCACTTTGGGCCTTCCCCTGTGAGATAGTAAGATATTTTAAGAAAAAATGTAAGCTATCCATGTTAAAAAACACTTATACCTCATTAATGAGAAATAGAAATCTGTAGGGAGGAAGGGGATACCCCTGTTGAATTCCTAGGCCACAGCAAGCCAGCATTGCAAAGTGGCATCTTACCTCATTTCTGATTTTACATGAGGTTGAGGTCACTGCCACATTTCTGAATACTAACTTCTCTCCTAAAAAGGAGAGTTTGATTAGCAAATTAGTTAAGCACTTTAGTAATGATATTGGAACTTAATTTCAGTGAACATTTTTTCCCTTTTCTCTTCTTTCTGGGTGTGACTAAATTACCTACAGTATGCTGCATGGTTGCTGGTAAAACAGGAAATGGGGTAAGTAATTTAGGTAGGGAATTTTTACTACTATTTAAATATAAGCTACTTGATTCTTAAAGTACTTTTACTACTGCTATCTCTTTTTTTAGAGTGAGTTCACTAGCTACTAGAAAAATTGGCACAAGGAGGAAATTTTTATTGTATAAATTTAGGAGATGACCTTGTTTAATTGGTTTATTTGCATAGCATGTTAGTAGTCTATTAAAGTGGATTCATTTTTTTTGTAGATTTAACATGAATGCAAATATATATTTTATATGCATTAGGCCCTTATATAATATAGTTTGCAAGTTATTTTGAAAGAATAAATTTTATACTGTCTTAGAAACTAAATTATAAAACTATGCTGTAAAATATACAAAGTAAGATCCTAGTGAAGGCAGAACAATAGTGACTTTATATATAGATAAGACATAGAAAACGTGTGTCCACAGTCCTTTATCTGAAACCTTTAGGGGCCAAATGTGTTTTGGAATTTAGAATTTTTTACATACCCCTCTGCTCCAGGGTCTGGGGCGGTACTATATAATGAAACACATTAATATTGCTACAGTGAAACATATGAATATTGACACTAAGTTTGATAAACAAAGTCTAGATAGCCTCACATGTCCAAGTCACGATTTGGTTTCCAACTGATTTAAGAAAAAAATCTTTAATTTTCCAGAATTTTTTGGATTTTGAGACTAAAAGTTTTGTACCAATATAAAAAGGGCCATGTGAATGCTGGGGGTTCCTGTGTACTCTGGAGAGAAAGGCACAAAAGTATAGATTTCAGTAGTAGAATCTAATGCTTAGTGATTTATAGAAAAAGTAATATTCTGGCTTTTTTGCATGTATTATTTCACATGTGCGTTTTAAAAAGAGTAATAGCCATGTATTTATCAAAGGTTTCTGTGTTTAATTAGGTTATGTCAAATTAGTCTCAAAAGCTTGTGATTCTGTCATAATAAAATTTGATCTTATGTTTGAGACATTTGTTAGTGTAGACAGAGCATGCTATTTTCTAAATGTTTCCAGTTTCCATCCACATTGCTTGTGAGTTCTGTTGTTATTCCTTATTGAAAGATTTTAAACTACACTCAGTTCTTCCAAAAGATCCTGATCAATATAGGGATATTGGAACAGAAAAAAGATAGAAGACTAATCTTTTCCCTCAATGTCCCCAGTTCATTCTATGTTCAAAAGATTGTGGAGGAACTGCCATGAAAGAATTCATTCAAGGAATTTAGGAAAAAATGTGTTGGCTATTTCGGCTCATCTTTGCTCTAGAATGTTTGTCGTGTTGTATCTGTAGCAAAAGTGATTGCAGCTGGCATCCTCATCATAGTTATCTGACAGAGGAGAGAGGGAAATGCAGTTGCTAAGCACTAAGTTGGGACTAAATTCACCTTAATGACTACTGATTCCTCTAAAGGACCATCAGGCATATGCTAAGGACCTCCATAAAAATGTTTACCCTCAATTATATTAGAAAAGTTATTAGCCACATTCAACTTGCAGGATTGAAAATCTGGCATTTTAAGTATTGTATTTTTGCCTTATATGTAAAGTTAAGGTTTCCAAATGTCTGTTAACCCCTTTCATGTGGCTCTTTCATCTGGAAGGAAAAAACATCTATAGTTGGAGTTTTTAAACTGGACTAAGATGCTCTAAATATATTTCAAAGACTATGAAGGATTTAAAATACCAGTTTTCTTAAATACATAATGAGTAATGTTTTAATCCATTTTTAGGATTGGCTTTTGCTGCAACCCTTTGTACTCTCTAGAGTCTAAGCAACTTTTAAATAGTTTTCCATTCAAGTGTTTTCTGTTTTAGCTTTTTATCCTTTCAAATGTGTGTTCACACTTTGTTTACTTCTCAACTGTGATTCTATTTTATGTAACTGTCATTAGTTAACTGTTGACACAATTTCAAGGTAGTCTTTTAAAATGTCTAAAGTATTTCTGATATTCAGAGAATTAGGAACAGTTTATGAAGCTCACTTAGTGTTTGAATGAGATCTTGAATGTACAGAAGTAATTTGATTACTTGTCAGATGTAGGGCTTATCTGGATATTTCATTGTTAAATCACAGTTCCAAAGCATATGAAAGCATTCCATGTAACCAGTTATATTCTCAGCTGTGTACAAAATGGGTAGATCAGCTTTTTCTTAATTTGTGTTTTTAGAGAAATAGTCTTTATATTCTTTTTTTTTTAGATCAATTAAATTTAGCCATTAACTAAATTATTTTTTGTTTTCTACCTGAAGTTAGTAGTGTCTTGGTCTTGAAGAATTAAGTTACAGTGGATATTGACTATATGTAGTCCTGTCTATCAGTGAAGTTTGGACATTAAAAGAAATGATTCAGAAGTTGGCCCTAACATCTCTTATGTTAATAGCAGCCCTGTGAATAGCCATAAGACTGATTTGAAGTTTTAATTATTTGAATGATGTGGGCTTGTTAGTTTCTTAGTGATATTGCAGTGTTCTCAGCAGAGTAGAGGAGTTTTAATAACACCATACCATGTTTTTCTTTCTTTTTACCTCAGTTCATTTCTATCACAATTTTAGGTTACAAACTAAAAGCTAGAAATCATAATTGGGACTTCCCCATACATATTTATTGGCTCATGAGTAGATTTTGGGGGAATGTCAGATTTTTATTCAGACATTTATCTGATACTAAGTTGTTGAGCATTTCAGAATATTGATACTTTAAGATTTAATACTTCTTCAGCAGTAAAGAAAAGTACAGCTTTTATATGGATTTCTGAAAAGTAAGCCCCCATTATCAGGAAGAGAGTACATACAAACATTTGTAGTCTGGATGAGATTTTTGTACCATGCAGTTTTGTAGTTTCTGAGCAATAGACAATCCTCTTTATTCCACATTTCTGTCTTCTGATGTGTAAATCCTGCAATCTGGCAATTCTAACTCAGAAAAACTCATTTGTATACTTTTGTCTTTGAAGCTGTAAACACAGTTTTACACGTCATTTAAAAAAGCAGTTTCTTGATTCTACTAGAATATAGGTCAATGGGCTGAGGAATTTCTGTCTGCTTTGTTCTCTCTGCTTTCTATCTAATATGTAAAATAGTGCCTGGGATATAGTAGGCACTCAGTAAATATTTTTTAATAAGTGCATACATTCTTGCCTTAAGTAGAAAAAGTGAAATTTTTCATATCAGTGAATTAATTTTTATGTTATTCAGAAAGCAGAGTCTGTCGCTGGGAAGAAATGATATAGTTCAGCTAAAAGAAGCCTACAAATGGATAACTCACCCCCTGTTTTCAGAGGAACTGGGTGTTCCCATTGATGGAAAGGTATTGGGTCATCAGTGTTGTTAATTTTGTTCTCTGGTTTTATTAGTTTTACTTTGTTTTGTGGCAGAGTTTTGGTTAGCCAAAAGAATCTTCTCTTTAAATAATCCAGTGAAGGATTTTTAAGCTTTTAAAATGTTAATTTCTAACAGTCTTAAATTAAGGTAAAAGTTTTTCTTTCTTTTTTTTTTAAAGACATCTTTGTGATCCAAGACACTTACAAGTGTAACAGGTGCAGTGTACCCTAATTGACCTTAAATGGTCAGAAATGAATCTTTAATATATTTATAGTTTAATTGGAGAGACAGATTTACTGATACAAAGCAATACATAAATGACTATGAGCGAGTGTAGAGTCAACTCTAGACTATTTAATTTTGGTTACCTGTAGCTAATCTTCTTTTCAAATATGCAGACAGAACCTGTTCAACTACAGTGAGCATGGGCTAACTATCCTGCCTTGTTGGTATTTCAAGTCTCTGTTTAACTTCAGGCAGAGTCTGCCTTTGAAACCAGAACACTTAGCCATCGCCCCTATTCCAGAGCACACCTTGCCTCAGTCTCTAGAATGGATTGAATTTCAGGGAACAGCTCAATAGGTTTCCAGATGTGGAAACAAATCATAGTCCCAACTTATCTTAAATTAGATTTTAATACTGTCCTCATTGCTTCATCATTTTGCTTGAAGGAAATTCCCTTAATATCAGATACACCTCTATTCAAGTAAAATCACAAAACCATCTTTCAAAGCTAACTAGTTAAAACTTTTTTCTCCATTATGAATTACATAGCTGTTTCCCTCTGTTAGTATGAATAAACTCTGTCCTTTAAATTGAATACTGAGAGAATAGAAAATAAAACCACTTCACAGATAGTATGAAGAGGAAATGAGGTAATGAAAGTACTTTGGAAATTAGAGAAGTCATTGATGCAAAATATTTTTACCTCAAATTTCAGTTTTGAAGCACAAATAATTTTACATGGTGAATTAGTGAGAACAGAAAATAGAAAACAAAAGATGCAGTAATGGTCTAATAGATTCAGGATGAGTAAAGTTTTCTTAAGTAAAAGGAATGTATTATAATTTTATTTTATAGATTAAAATAGCAAAAAAAAAGTTGTTCACTATTGTGATTCTAGAGTAGCTAATAGGCTTGCTGACGATCCAATGCAATCAGTAAATATAGAACTCAAAAAAGAAGATAAAATTGTTACGTGAGATGACATTTATATCTTTTTCTTGGTGTGGAATTTTGTATATTGTCTGAGGAGGTAAATGTATATAGAGTACAAAATTGTGCTTTTTTTGTGAACAAGGATGTCATTGTAGCATTTTTTAATAACGCAAAACTTACTACAACTTAAATGTCCAGCCATCCTTAGAGTTGGAAGATGTCCATGACATAAGATTAACTGAATAAAGCATTTTCCAAAAGTGTGTTTAATATCCCAAGAAGTGTATACATTTTTGTTTATATTCATAAAAATGTCTAGAAGGAAACATGCCAACTTGTTATTAGTTCTCCCGCAGTGGAGTGGGATTGGTAACCCATCCTGTGTTTATTATTTTACAATTTGTATGTGTCATTTTTGTAATAAAACAAAAAATTAAGATCTCTCTTTTAAAACTCAAATCCATTAAGAAGTTTGAGCACTTTAAAAAAAAGCCTCATACAGAGTTTTTAAGCATGTGAATAAAATGCTTTTTGCCTTGCTAATAATTCTGATCACAGTATTGACAGGAACAGTTCTTCATTTCTTTCAACTCTATCCAACTCCCTGAAATCTCTTTATCTTCACACCTAGTTTATATACATGAACAAAAATCATGCACATTTATTTTAAACTTGTTTTTTGGTAGGATTACTAGTGAGTGAGCTTTAGAAGTTAAAAAAAAAAAAAACAAAAAACTTTCCTTTACAGCTGCCCTGTGAACAAGCTGATTTGAGAATAGTAGTATTTCCAGTTTTCCTTGTCACTCTTTTTTTCTGAGCCAATCTTTGAGAGTTAATTTCTATTTCCTTTCATAAGTTTTTAGATGTTAGTTTCCTTTTGCTCATTTTTAAACTGTCTTTATAATTTTTAGAGCTTGTTTGAAGTGAGTGTGGTCTTTGCTCACCCAGAAACAGTTGAGGATTGCCACTTCCTGTAAGTTGCCATCTAAACAACAATGCCAATTGTGTAACATTGTTAATGCTTTTTGGTTTTCATGAATATAGTATTGCTCCTCTTTCTAATGAGCATATCAAAACTTGACATGTCTTAGTACGTTTAAAATCATGGTAATATAAGAGTCGAGGCAAACCAATGCAGCTCAAGTAGGGATTCATTTTGTCTGCTTCTGATATCCTGAGTGTAGCAGCCATGTTATATAAAATACATTTGAATTATATCCACCCCAAAATCAACTCGTTAACCTTTTATATTAACTTGAATTTTATTTAGACGTGCAATATGCCCAGATTGTTTCAAGCCAGCCAAAAACAAACAGGTAAGGATTCCTGCTTCTTATTCTTTAGTGAGTTTTTTCTGAGCTGGATATTCAAATTAACAACAAAAAGGATGTGCATTAGAAATGTGGCAATCTATTATACTAGGAATCAGTCTTTAAATATTTCCATTTGCTACATTTATGTTTATTTGTTTCAACTCTCAACATCTATGCATCTGGCTAGGAAATTGTAACACACAAACACTGTCTTCTAGGTTGTTCCCCTGGTGATGTTAAATTTAGAATCAGTGTTTCAGTGATGTTTCTGTTACCCCTTTGGGGAAATCTGACTTTTAGATTTTAATCCCCAAATTACATCATCTGGGAAAATTTGTGGTAAGTATCAGCAGCATTCCAAACTTTTGTCTAATATCCCTTTTCTAGAAATTAGTGTTTTAAAAATATAATCCAAAGCAAATTATTTTATTTAGGACAGTCCTGAATTAATATAGCCTATTTCAGGCTACATTTGCAAAAGGGCATTTTATTCAAACTGCCCTTTCCCAACTCATGTGAGCTGGTCTTCATGTTAGTGAGCAAATTAATTAGCATGTACTTTTAGTTTCTTTTATGCCAGGATACAATGACATGGCACGATATTGGCAAGCTTTCACACCCCAGTTACTTAGCTCATTCTGTACAGAGACTCAGGCATTCTCAGTTTTACTGACATTGATTTTGCTATTGTAGTTGTTAAAAAGAATCTAAGTTTATTGTCAGAGATACATCTGTTCGTCTTTCTTCTTGCTTTGACTTGCTTTGCTAGGCCTTTTATAACTGGAAGGCAGTTTCTAACATTTGCTGAATGCCCTGTGCGGAAATAATTGGAAATGCAGACCAAGCCTAAAGCAGTGCTTCCCTCCTTTTCTCACATCTTGATACACCGAAAACATTACCATGTTTATTCCAAACCCTGAGGTTAACAGATGAAGTTGCTCTAAGTTGGAAGCGGTAGGCCTAGGGGCTCCCACTGTCCCAGGCCCTGCCCCTCAGCCCTTGTGAACTAAAGGGATCGACATCTTGGCACAACTTTAGCTCACTGCTCTGCCATACCAGTTGGGAAGCTCTGCCCAAATGACCTGTAAGCTGTATTTGTATTGAAGATCTTGTTCTATTTTTTATCTTTGAGGAAATACACAGGTACCAGCATCAAATAATAGACTAAGGAAATTTTTGTCAAAGCATCATAGACACCACACCATTTGGCCAGTAGGTGTTGTATAGTCTTAACTGTAGTTTTCCTGCCTCATGGCTAGGAATAAATCGAATGACCGTTTGAGATTCTTTCAGGCCTAAGATTTCATAGCTAAACAAACAGGCACTTAATTTTCAGTTCTAACCCTATGACACCTTGGAGTTCCCCAGAATATGGTTGAGAAAATCATTACTTTGATGATAAACTGTTGAGATACTTATATTGTGCCCCTTTTCAGTCAAGTGTAATTTTTTCATAACAAGAAATAATTATGATTTATCATAGTATGATACAAGCCATGTATATATACACTAATCTGTATGTCTGCCATGTGGTTTGGCTTTTCTTATTTTAAAAAATCCAAAGTGGGACGTTTATTGTAGATGCCCTTCTATTCAGTGTAGTAGATTTGTTTGCTTTGTCTCTGGCTGGGGAGTGATGTTACATTGCTAGATGCCAGGACAGGTTGATTGGCTCTGCTGTTACCCCTTACCCTGGCTGCCAACTCCTAAATTATATACTGTGGCCCCTGAAAGGATGTAGGGTAGAAAAGGTAGATGGGTCAATCTAAACTCCTTTTGTGGTCTGGCAAAAAATATTCAAAGCACATCTCCTGCAATGTCGTCGTTTCTGTATTTGAAGAATACCACATTTTGAGGGGAGTGGGACAATGCAGTGAAGAAGACATGTTCTGCTAGATCCACCTGGTATTATAGGCATAGACTCAATTGAAGAGAAGGTTCTAGGGGTATACTGATTGCAGAACTGACGGGATGAATGCTTACATTTTACTTATTTTCTTTAAGCTATTAAGTATTTTTCCCTTTTAAGTATGATTTAAAATGATATAATTTCTCCTACTGCATTCTCTGTTTCACCTCTGATGTTTTCTTATCTAGGTGATAAAATGTCTTTTCTTTTCATTTTACCCTATATAGTCAGTATTCACTAGAATGGCAGTTGTGAAAGCTTTGAATAAGATAAAAGAAGAGGATTTCCGCAAGTAAGTAAAAGGACACAAACAAGGGAGCATCATGGAATTTTAGAGTAAAGGGAATGTTAGAGATAATCTGAATTATCTCTAAGACAAGACTGGATGTATTTCAGGGACCAGGATTGTGTCTTAGTCATCGTTATATCCCCAATGCATGACTCAGTACCTGGCAAGTAGTGGTGTTCAATAAATGTTTGTCAAATTAACGTTTGAATTTATTAATCAACTCCACCTTCTTTATTTTTTAGAAGAGGATATTGAGGTCCAAAGAGGGAGTTGACTTGCCTAAGATTATCAATTGGGTAATACAGAGTGGACATAGAGCCAGTTTCCTGACTCTCCAGCCCAGTGCTAGACCCATTACATCCCTAATCCTGTATTTCCTGGTATTGTCCATCTCCAGAAAAGGGAAAAGAAGGCTCATGAGTTTCTTCACTTGTTAAAATATGCTGAAATACAATAAACCTTATATTTTAATTCTCAGTATGTTTATTTTATTTAATAAAATGTTATCATAGTTATCCTTCAGAATATCCTTGAATAAATTTCAAATAATGAAAGTTATGAGGAAGATTTTGTACACTCTACTGACTAAAAACAAGTCTCAGAATGGAAATATTTTTGTTAAATTTTAGAAAGTAAAGACAGTTACTCTCTACAAGCAATAGTTCCGGAGTTTCTAAGTGATTTCTTTGTTAAGACATCTTGGGAAACTGAATGAAATTCTCAAGCCATGAATTTGAGATTAAGTCCACATCTAGTCATTTATAGCTTGCCTCCAGTTTGTGGCTTTGGAAGTTCCCAGAGCGTAGACAGAGAATAAAGCCATACATGCTCTTCCCTGTCTGTCCTAGTTTGGATTGAAGTTTCTTAGCTAAAAGGGCAGAGTCTGCACATTCTACTTTTCCTGGCTCTGTTGTCTAATTCCCAAGGTCGTAATTGGAATGAGAAAGAAAAAGAGAGAAAAATGGTGGAGTACCCTCCCGCAGGTGGGCCTTACTCATGTGACCAGTCTCTCACTGCACACCAGCTTTATCCAAATGATTGAGGATTTGGTAAGCTAGCAGCAAGTGTTCATGGATAGCAAAATGTCTAAAGAACCTGGGAAGGCTTCTACTTCCTACGTATGGATTTTTCTCCCAAATCTCAAGGCTGTTAGAAATTATCATCTGGGAACATGAGGCCTCCTGAGCATGAAGGGTGGTAGCAGAGCCCTGATTTACTTAATGCCACTCTCATGGATTAAAAGTGGTGCTCTAGAGGCCTAAAAGACCCTTGTGGTTCCGAAGCTTAAAGTTAGGGAGAGGCTTAGTCCTTAAGGGACTTAGGCTGTGTGTGTCTCAGACAATGCTGATGCATCATAGTTATGTGGGTCAGTTTCATGTTTGGAAAATAGTAGCTGTAACATTTATTTTGTTTTGCAGGCAGTTTCCTTGTCCTCCAAACTCACCAAAGGCTGTCTGTACTGTTCTTGAAATTGAGTGTGCTCATGGTGCTGTTTTTGTGGCTGGTAAAATATTTAGTCTAGAATATACTTGCACTGTCAACTTTCTTTTCTGAAAAACTCAACTGACTCCTCTTCTGTTCCCTCCTTATTATTGTTCTTAGGTTCTGATTAGTTAACTCTTCTAAGAACTAGAACTGATAGCCAAGCTTATTTTAGGTTTAGGCATTCTTAAGGATCACTGAGGAGATTTGTTATTTTAAAATGTCGCGCCAAAGGGAAATGACACTTCCCAGGTTTTAATAGTTTTCATCAGAGATGGCCAAGTAGGAATGTGGGTAGATATAGAGACTCAAAACTGGTCAGGAGAAACAGCTGCGGAGAGGATGTTTTATATGAAAGCCAACTTGAAAAAATAATTTTATTATCTGCAAAATGACTAAACACTTGGTTTCTGCCTGAAAAAAATATTGTTGCATTGACTTTCCCAAGAGGTAATCTGGCAGACAGTTTTTGTTTTGAAAGCTACAGCTGTTTCATAGTAATAGCTGAAAGGAAATTGTTCTTTAGTCTTGACTATAACACCCTGCCCTGGGGTAATGAAAGCTACCTGCCTTAGCATTGCTTTATTCATAAAGCAGTGAGTCATTCTGTTAGGGTTTTTTTTTTTTTAATTACAAAAACTTCAAAATTTCCTATATTTGAACTCTTTGGAATATATTATCACCAATGACTATTACATCGAAAGTATTATTAATCAGGTGTAAAAAGAGTAGTTGCTGTTTTTAAAAAAAAAGATCCTTGGTGTGTTCTGTAATATTTCACTTGTCCAGTCGGACAACCGGATTAATAAATATATGGAGCATTCCTTTAGAACTCATTTGATGATTCATATCATGTCTTTAGAAATCTCTTCTATTGTTAGCTGAAATCTTTTCATTTAATTACCTATGTCTATGTGCTGGCTCCCCCAATTAGTTTGTAAGTTAGTCGAAGGCTAAGCCTTGTTTTATATCATAGCACTTAGGATATTGGCACTTAATAAATAGTTGTTGCTTGGGGCTGGCCCGTTGGCGCAGCGGTTAAGTTCTCACGTTCTGCTTTGGTGGCTGGGGGCCCACTGGTTCGGATCCTGGGTGCGGACATGGCACAGCTTGGCAAGCCATGCTGTGGTAGGCATCCCACGTATAAAACAGAGGAAGATGGGCATGGATGTTAGCTCAGGGCCAGGCTTCCTCAGCAAAGAGAGGGGGATTGGCAGCAGATGTTAGCTCAGGGCTAATCTTCCTTAAAAAAAATAAAAATAAATAAATAGTTGTTGCTTCTCTTTTTATCCTATTGTGTCAAAATCACACCATTCCATCCGAGCTACTTCTATTTCTTTGGCAGGGAGATATAATAAGTACTCCAGGAATCTTCCGCAAACTCCTTGGATAATTGATGGAGAAAGGAAGCTGGAATCTTCAGTGGAAGAATTAATTTCAGATCATCTTTTGACAACATTCAAAGCAGAGAGTAAGTATTGTAATATTCGTATGTTAACTGTATTGTCATTCATGAATGGATTTATCAGAGGTAGTAGGAAGGTTTTTATATTTTGTAAATCACCCAAGTTTGGCTGACCCCTTACCTGGCAGGTTCCCATGAACAGAGATCGCCATGTCCTGAGCTCCTCTGACCTGGGCTGGATTTGAGCCAAGGTGCCAAAGGATTTCTTTCTTATTTCAAGATGACTGCACTTTCCTGGACAAATTCAAAACAATTGAAACTACTTTAATAAATGCAGTTAAGCTCTGACCTTGGGACACCTTAGCCTCTTTTTGGGAGTATGAGTAAATTAAAACACAACTTCCACATCCAGTGCTTGTTCAAGGATAATCACTGGCAAATGCCTAGATTCCATCTTAACCACTAATATGTCTTGGGATAAAGTTCAGGCCTAGAGAAAATAGATCAACAGCCACCATTTTACAAAGACTTAATGGCAGTTGTGTTGTATTTTAATTTCCTAGGTATTAATCAGCCCAGGTTTGTGGGATGAGTCAGATCCTGTCAGGTTTATGTTTTCTTTGTTTCAATAGGCCTGTCAGGTCAAAGGCAGCATACAGGCTTGTGATTTCACCTAGGATTAGGCTAGAGGAAAGGGACTAAGATTTCAATCGCAGGAAATCACGTTGTACATCAGGAAAAACTGTAGGCGGTGAGTAAACATATCACTCTTTGGAAGGGGTCTCCTAGCATAATTAGAACACCTTTTTTGAGAGACCAGCTAGACATTCATCCTTCTCTCTGAAAAACCTTAAGACCAGCCTGCTTTGGGAATGACAAGCAGATGATCTAGGTGAAATATGGCTGTCCTTTCCAGCTCTCTGTTTGTCAAGAGGAAAGAGAAGCACTTCAAACCACATCCCTCTTATAATTTGTCACCTATCAGGTAGGTGGGCCCTTTTTTTAAGGGTCTTTAAGAATTATTTTGCTGAATGGAGAAAAGTAACCTAGCAACCTAATATTTTCCAAAATCTTAACAGTGAAGACTCTGGCTATTGCCATGAGCTTTTAACTACTTAATTTAACATTTACACACTGGTTGTTCTCCTAAGACTTATCCAAGTTATGAAGAAGTGAAAATAAAGCTTTAGCACAAAAAGTCTCTTTTAAGCCCTTTTTTGGGGCCACCTCACTCCCTTTCTGTAAGAAGATTCAAGAGACTTTCAGTTCTGATTAGTTGGTTCCCAAGAAAGCCCCGTTACCAGTAGGGCTGCAAGGGGCTTGGAAACAGCGGTATGTTTCCCCTTTGCAATCTTTCATGAAGGTGGTTTGTTACCATTTTCCATTTGAGGGGGAAATATCGTCCCAAAACTGAAAATAAAGCAAACTGTGTTTAGCATCTGTAATTGTGTGCTGAGGAAATTTATTGAGAGCCGCTTCAGAAAAAGCTGACCTCTGGGGCTCTGTGCTAACTGGCTCCTTGTCAGGGGATAACATCTTGTTCAAAATGCCTGATTAATAGCATCAATTTGCTAATCCTGTGCTTCTCAGGTATATTACTTGTTGTTTCTGTGGTTCACCTCTGACGACTCTGGGAAGATGGTTCTGACTCGTATACCTCTACGTTTTACAGCTCTATGAAAATAAGTCAGTATTGCGTGAAGCAGCGAAGCTACTTATGTAAAGCCTCCTTCCCCTAAGTGGAAGACATAAACTTGTTTCTCAGTCACTTCACACGGGCACGTCATATTGTCTACTTGCTAATTCCCTAGCTAATGAGTAGTAAACTTTGACACACTCTCAAAATCAATGTGTCTAAGAAATTTTCCCCTAAAACTGGCCACTGACTCGCTACAACATAGACTCTAAACTCTTGATATTCGGAGGCCTTCATCATCTCTGCCCGTCTTTCAGTCCCATTGTCTGTCTGCCCCCAGGTATGAGGACCATTGTAGACGAGCTCATAGTTCTGATCATTCATCTGTTCCTTTGAGCAGGAGGCTCAAAGAGCTCACAAGATTAGGGGGATAAAATAAGGCATCATGTGAGTTTAGAAAACACAACTAAATTTTAAACTTGTATTTCCTAATATTTAAGGCAGTGGCTCCTTTTCCTTTTTTGTCTGCTATTGTTCATGATTGCACATGAATAAAGTTTTGAAGTTTGCTCTCAAAAGCATTTCTCCATGTAGGGTCTAAATTTGAAACATTTTTTTCTAAAAGATATAATAAATACTCCTTTTCCCTTAGTCTAGATTTAATGTTTCTCTGGATTTCTCAAGAGCCTGGCTTTCAAAAAAGAAAAAAGGGAGCCTAGCTTTCTGCACTTCTTTCTTGTTGATAGGCTGGAGTTTGTGGGAAGCTTTATGGGCTAATTTATGAATCTCCGATTTCTGGTCTGATTTAGCCATTGCCAGTAGACCTATCTCTTTGTGTCCTGTTCATTCCCTCTCCCCACCCACCTCAGCTGCAGGTTATGGCTCAGTCACTGTGGATCCCCGCATTCCCTGATGACGTTGTGGCTGGTTTGGACATGGAGGTGGGCAGGTGTAAGACAAACCACAGCCCCAAGGAGTCAGTATCTTTCAGCTTCCCAGATGCCATTTCGAACTCTCCATTTAGCTACCCATCCCTGGTTAGCACTACTCTTGAGTCTATTGACACTGACTGGAAGCTACTGATGTTGCTTGTGGGTTTATTAGCAACTTGACGATGGAGTGTAAACATGGAATGGAGGGTTCTTTGGGACTTAAAGGTCTACGCAATCCTACTTTCTTCCTGGCCTACATTCCTGGAGGAGAGCCTGACCTTGTGCTCCTCATTGCTCAGTGTTAACACAGCACAGGTTACCCAGACTTCTGAGCCTAACTAACAACTTGATTCTAGGTCCACCTCAGATATCTAGCGCTTACCTAACCAGCCCTTGGTTGCTCCTTTCTGTGAGACCCACAGCTTTGGACCCTGTGGGGAAGAGAGGAGCCCACTTCACTCTGGCAGTGTGTGACAGACAACAGCTCGGAGCCTATGTTTCTAACAAGTGTTGGCCTTGTCTTGCTAAAGGGATTTCTTAAAGGTGAAGGAAGGCTAAACATCCTAGAAAGGAGGGCTAATCTTCAGTGTAGTTTTCATAGGACTTTTCAAGCCTTTTGGACTTCCTTTTTCCAAAATCTACATGGGACTTTTGAATATAAAATGTTTCTGGGGAGAAAAATGGCTGTCACAATGGTATATACCCTCCTTCCATTCCACCTTTCCCATCTATTCTTCCCCACAATCTTGTTCTTCATCTTGTGCTCTCCAAAGTTTCTGGACTGTTGAGGAGTAAGTACGAACCTCTTAGTTCATATTGCAGTTGTGCTCCTAGTGCAGGAATGTTCCTGTGCTTTTCTTGTCCTAGCCCTCCCGTTATATTATTGTCCATACCCCTCCACAAACGCTAAGCTCCGTGAGGATAAGGACAATGTCCATCTTGTTTGCCTTTGGCTACCCTGCATCTAGCAGAGTGCCTTGCACATACACCATGTAGGTATTGGTTCCTGAATGAATAAATCAGGTTGTGAGCCTGAGTTCTAGCCTTCAACCTCTACACATTCAGAGACCTTAAACTTTATCACTCTAATGACTAAGCAGCGTTCCCAAAACATCCCAGCCTTTCCCAATCCCTTGTCCAAGAAGATTGGTCTTGCTTGTCCCTGAAGGCATGAGTCTGATCTCTCCTGGCTGTCTTTGTGGTGGTGCAGTATAGATGGTGGTTAAGAGACTCTGGGGACCCGCCTGGTGGTGCAGCGGTTAAGTGCGCACATTCTGCTTCTTGGCGGCCGGGGGTTTGCCAGTTCGGATCCCGGGTGCGGACATGGCACCACTTGGCAAGCCATGCTGTGGTAGGCATCCCACATATAAAGTAGAGGAAGATGGGCATGGATGTTAGCTCAGGGACAGTCTTCCTCAGCAAAAAAAAGAGGAGGATTATCTTGGGATTATCCTGTAGATTGTTCAAGACAAATTGGGTTTCTACCAAAGGGTGGGAATGAGAGTCTTAGGGCTAATATGTCTCTGATTTTTTTTCTTAATCTGCTTTCCAAAGGTTTTAATTTTTCATCCTCTGGAAGAGAAGACGTGGATGTGAGAACATTAGGAAATGGTAAGATTGCAACAGCATCACTTGATTAGAACTAACTTTCAGATTATCACCCTTTTCCAACAGCAGGTTTACTGTAGTCAGTCAAAATCAAAGTGGGCAGAAGATCTCAGCTTCTCCAAGTGAGGAAACTTTGTGGATTATGGAGCTACCTTTATAAATTATATGATTGTGTTTTAACAAGAATCATTTCTTCAGGGGCCATCTTATTATTGCATACCTGTAGGTTATAAGGGACTTTTATGTGCATTAGCAAGGAAATGCCTGATTTTGTCCAAAAGTTTGGTTATTAATTGTTCCACTTAATAACATTCCAGTAGTACCAGTACAGTTTTCAAAAAGCACATCTTCATTTAAAAGTGATTCTGCTTTCTTAGCCATTATTTCTCTCATTTTACATTGTTGAATTACAAGAAAGATGATGAGAGTTAATCCTGAGCTATTGGAGATTTATAGTCTGTTCCTCTCATGGAATCGCAGCTTTTCCATTTTGCTGGTGGATTAGGCTAGGAGGATGGCCTGCAACTTGGTAGACCTGGGCATTGCTACATGTGACGTTACATTAGTGGAACCAAGTCAATTAGCGGTTGTTTGGATTTTATTTTGTAATTAACACAGGCTTGTTCATGGACCTTTGGGAAAGCAGTCATTTTCACATATTGCCCATGCTGGGGTTTAGCAGCCCCCAAAAAGCCTCTTGATTGTTTTCACACATTCTTCCCTCCCCCAGATGTAGTCATGTCACTAAACTTTCAGTCCTCTAGAGCGCAACTCGTTTTTTCACACCTCCTAACCCTCTTGCATTAGCCCAAATGTTAACTCCATCAACACGTTTCTGTTTCATGACGGGGTGTGTGCTGCCAGGAAGGCCCTTTGCACTTGAGCTGGTGAATCCTCATAGAGTACATTTCACTTCACAAGAAATTAAGGAACTTCAGCAGGTAAACCACTTCATGACATGGAAATCGTCACGTTTCTGCAACTCTGTAACTGAACTAGAGTTGCTAATTGTTTCTCTTTTTCTGCTACTACAGAAAATTAATAACTCATCTAACAAAATCCAAGTCCGTGACTTACAGCTTGTTACAAGGTAAGGGTAGGCTCACTCACTGGTAATGATTTCAAAAGGGATGTTTTGTTTGTAGATCATGTATCTGATAAAGGAATTGTATCCAGAATATATAAAGAACTCTTACAACTCAACAGTAAGAAAGCCAATTGAAAATGGGGAAATGGGGGCTGGCCCGGTGGCGCAGCGGTTAAGTGCACACGTTCTGCTTTGGAGGCCTGGGGTTCCCAAGTACGGATCCCGGATGTGGACATGGCACCCCTTGGCAAGCCATGCTGTGGTAGGCATCCCACATATAAAGTAGAGGAAGATGGGCATGGATGTTAGCTCAGGGCCCGTCTTCCTCAATAAAAAGAGGAGAATTGGCAGCAGTTAGCTCAGGGCTAATCTTCCTAAAAAATAAATAAATAAATAAATAAAAATAAAATAAAAAATGGGGAAATGAAGAAAAGATTAAATGGACATTTCTCCAACGAGGATATACGAATAACCAATGAATACGTGAAAAAATGCTCAACGTCATTAATCATCAGGGAAATGCAAATCAAAACCACAATGAGATCCCGCTTCACATTGACTATGATGGCTATAATCAAAAAGGCAGAAAATAACAAGTGTTTGCAAGGATGTGGAGAAATTGGAACCCTCATACATTGCTGGTGGGATTGTAAGTGCAAACACTTTGGAAAACAGTTTGGCAGTTCCTCAAAAGGTTAAACATAGAGTCACCATATCATCTAGCAGTTCCACCTCTAGATACATGCCCTAAAGAAATGAAAATGTACATCCACACAAAGAATTCTACATGCATATTCATAGTAGCATTATTCATAATAGCAAAAAAGTAGAAAAAACCCAAATGTCCAAGGATAAACAAAATGTGGTGTATTCATACAACGGAATACTACTCAGTAATAAAAAGGAATGAAGTACTGACACATGCTGCAACATGGATGAACCTTGAAACATTATGAAGTGAAAGAAGCCGACACCAGGCACCACGTACTGTATGATTCCATTTTATGTGAAATGTTCAGAGTAGGGAAGTCTATAGAGACAGAAAGTCAATTAGTGGTTGCCAAGGGCTGGGGGAAATAAGGAATGGGAGTGACTGTGTGTGTGTATGGAGTTATTTTGGGGGGTGATGAAAGTATTCTAAAATTGTGGTGATAGCTGCACAACTTTATAAACACACTAAAAATCACTGAATTGTACAGTTAAAACAGGGGAATTGTATGTAAATTATATCTCAATAAGGCTATTTTTAAAGAAAGGGAAGTTTGGGGCAAGGCTTATGTGTTCCATATATTCAGACAAACTTTCTTTTATTGTTTTTGTTTAGAGAGGCAATAGGGCATATGAAAGAAGGTGAAGAAGAAAAGACCAAGACCTACAGTGCCTTAATATGGACAAATAAAGCAATACAGAAGAAAGACATTGACTTCCTAAATGATGTAAAGGTAGTTAAGTGCTCCAATTCTTTTTATTTTTCTACTGCCCATAAAAGAGTCCTTTGTCTTCTAGTTTATTACCTGCAAGTCACAGAGCATGGGCTTTGGGGCCTGTGAGACCTGGTTTCAAATTCTGGCTTTGCTATTTACTGATTGAATGACTGGGCAATTCCTCTAACCCATTTGAGAGGCAGTGTTGCTAGTGATTAAGAACCTTACTCTGAGGACAGATTGCCCGGGTGCAAATCCTGGATCTGCGTTTCTTAGTTGTGTGACTTTGGACAAGTTTGTTAGCCTCTTATGCTTCAATTTCTTAATCTATAAGATTAGTTAGAAGAATTAAATGAGTTTAGTCATATAAAGCACTTAGAACAGTATCTGGCACATAGAAAATACTCAGCAATGCTATTGTTAGATTTGGCCATCTGTGAAAAGGAAATATAAAATAGAGTTTATCTAATAGAATTGATGCTCAGATTAACTGCATAAATAAAACATGTTATAAGTAAACAAAACAGGATAATATATGTAGAGTACAAATATCTTGGCATATGCTAGGTTTTCCTTCACGTGAGCATGTCATTGTAAAGGGTCTGCCTGTTCATTTGCATATTTCTTCCCACCTCTCCCCACCTCTTCCTGTAAAGATAATTTACTTTCAAACGCAAGGAATGAGCATAAACGGGCACAAAAATGTATATAGTTATCACAACATTGTTTAAATGGGCAATATTTTCTAATAATCTAGATGCCCTACTCGAGGGGACTGGTTTGTCTATGGCTTGTCTGTGTGATGGACTGTTACTACCCAGCTGTTAGAAATTATGTGGTAGATGAATATTTATTGACAAAGGAAAATGTTCCTGATAAATGCAAAGGGGAAAAAAACAAGCTATAAGAGTATATAGAGGGTTATTACATTGTGATTTAAACACACATACATACATATGACTGTGTAGAAAACAAATTGTATGGTAAAAGATACCACAAACAGGATTTATACTTATGAAAAATACAAATACCCAATAGAGAAAAATGAACAAAGGATATGAACAGGCAGCTGAAAAAAGAGCAATTCCAAATGGCCAAGAGTCATCTGAAAATATGTTCCACCTCCAGATTGAAGTAACACTAAGATATCACTTTATTCCCCTCAGACTAATAACACCTGTTGGTTGGAGTGGAGGAGAAGGCTCGTTGCATAGTTGTCAGTAGAACTGTAAAATGTTTCAGGCTTTTAGAAAAATAATGGAGTGATGACTGTAAAATTAAAAATACACTGGTCTTCTACCCAGCACTTCCACTATTGGCACTCCGTCCTGTAGAAATAAAACTCCAGTGCATGAGGATTTGTGCACAAGGAGGTTTATTGACTTTGTTCAACGTGGCAAAATCAACAACAAACCTGGAAAAAAAGTGAATATCCTTCAATAAGGAAATGGTAGAATAAGTTGGAATATTACATAGCTATTAAAAAGAATAAAACAGCATGTGATCCCATTTATGTTATTATGTGTAAATGTGCCTAAAAATGTTGGAAAAAAAGAGGTAGATCTACATCTGTGACTTGTAGCAACACCCAGGACAGGTTTCCAGGTTCTGAGACGCTGTGTCTAAGGCCCTTGGGCTAGGGCTCTGTTATCTAGGGCCTTTAGGATGATAGTGATACTATAGACAGATATCTTTTTGATTGCGAAATAAGTTTCTAAACCTCTCTTCCTTCACGTGTGTGCAAGTCATTTGAATGCTGTGGGGAAAGTAAACTCATTTAAAAAATAAATTCACGGTTTGTGGGAAGGCCTGGAGCTGATTCAGAACTGATGCTGGAAGGTGATTTTCGTAGGTATAGACTAAGTAGTGAAAGGGTCTATGTTAATGGTCCGCAGCCCAAGTGGACTCATGAGACTGGTTGACTTCTAATAATTTTTTTAAGTGTTGGGGTTAAAACAGTTTTCAAATATTCCTATTGGCATAAAAAATATAAAAACTGAGTTACTGCCTCCTTCTGAGAAAAAGTCACTTCAGGTTTACTACACAGTCTCCTCTTTTTTAAGGGCAGCGTACTTGTAAGGGAAAAAAATCATTTGTGTGTGTTTATATGTGTTTCTGAAAATCCAGCAGTATGGGGACAGCAGAGTGCAACGTGAGAGTAAATGAAGTGGTTTCCTTTTGTCTGCTAGGAACGCACAGGCCAAAAAAGACACAGGAGTATGTGTTGCTCCGAGTGTTATGTTGGAAGCAGTGCTGGGGCTCATAGGTCAGTTAGTGCTTCCATTGACTGGCTCAAGGGTCAGAGTCCTGGGAGTGACTGGATGTAAAGGAAACAGGAGAAGAGCACTCCTTACATAGTCACTCATTTAAGGGCCAGCTGTTTCTGTACTCCATAGTGGGGGCCATATCTTTACAGATTCTTTAATAGTTCAGCCTTATCCTTCTTTCAGTCTTTTTCACCAGAGAAATGTCAGACCTTATGGAGACAGCTTATCTCGTCAGAACAAAGTGCTTCTAAAATCAATTATAGAATCATAAAACCCATGACTTAGGAAAGGCTGTTGACTCGCTGCTCTGATAAAAGCAGTCACACCGTTTCAAGTGTAGTCTTTGTCAGAACTTGCTCTTTCTTTCTTAGTGGAGAACTTGATGGAGGGGAGCCCAGACAGAAACCTCTCTTTCCTTAGCATGGCTTAAGGCACTCACTAATCACGTAAATTAGGAAGGAGTTGTTCCAACAAGAAGTTGGAGAGGATTCAAAGTTCTTAGGAACCTACATTTCTGGTTAGGCCCAATATCTCTTTTGAAACTTGGAATTAGTTGGCCTTTTACAATATTAACCTCTGTTTCTCATTTTATATCTTGTGACATAAAAGGAAATCTCTAATTGTGAGAAAAATAAGGCTGTGTCCCTATAAAATCTGAATTGTAACTTGAACTGGTCTAACAAATATTGAGAGGCCCTGTGTTATTGTACACACTTATTGTAATTATTATATTGAAACACTACCCTAAATATTGATACAACTATTAATTTTCCAGATATATCCTTTCATGAACCAAATAAATACTCCTGTAAATAAGTGTATGTTTCTCCCTAAAACATGCAGACTATCCATACGCACAAGTGATGCTGATGTCCTGCCTTCTACAGACATTTCTCACCTCAATCTGAAATCCCCACTATTAGGTCACTCTGTTGGGTTAAGAAAAAAAGGGTGAGAACATGTCTTCCAGAAGAGCTCTGGTAAAGTAAAGGGCAGGATGGAATTCCAGAGTCCAAATCAATTTGTTAAATATTACAGCAAAAGAGACCTTGGGATCATTTTACTTCAAAGCCTTTTTTATGGCATACTAGGACTCAGAAAATTAGTAATCACGGACTAGGCTATGAAAAGTCTCACAGAGTTTGAACTTTAGGTGATACAATTTATTATAATTTTAGTTAGTTTCTACCCTAACAACGATAGACAGGGTCCTCTAAAGAAAACGTCTGTGGTGAGCCATTGTTGACAAAGGAGGTGCTAAGACAGCCTTCACTGGGTGGCAAAGCTGACTGCATGGTTCTGTATCATATCCTCCTCTAGGACTTAAAGATCGACCAGAAAACACCTCTACGGGTCCTTCACCGGAGGCCCCTGGCTGTGAGAACTCGCATCATTCACTCCATGGAGACTCGCTATGTGGATGAGCATCATTTCCGCCTCTATCTGAAAACTCAGGCTGGAACGTATCCTTTCACCTTCTGCATAGCAATAATCTAACCATAACCCTATCGGAGGAGTTCAGGCTGCCCTAGAAAATAGTTCAACTTGATCTAGGAGGGTAGGGAAACGATTAGGTTGGAGGAGAATCCATTTTGTTGTTGTTGTTTGGGGTGTTTTTTCCCCATTAAATTTGTATTTTTCAAAATGACATTTTAAACCTTGGAGCAGCAGCCAGTTTAACGTGAATTTTGAAATATTTACAGTGTCTCAGACAAAGCTGAGCATATAGTAAGTACTCAGGAAACACTTTTGATTGATTCATTTGCTGTCTTTACACATTTTGCCTGTCACATATTCATGACCACATTTGGGTCCTCCCAGCATTTCAAGCATTTGCCCCAGATGATTAAACACTGAGAGTAGTTGGGAATGGCCCTACTTTACATATTGATCTTCACCTTATTTGGCCACTGGCCCAGAACAAGAGAATAGTCCAAGGCTGATCACTTGTTCATAACCTATCCTGCTTTGTGAGGTTTTGTATCAGATCTGAGTTGCTGATTAAAATAGATCATGGAGCTGCCATAGTCTTAGCTTTAATTTACTTTTCAAAGGTGCTCCTGTTTTTTGTTTGTTTCTTTCTTGGTTTTATATTATTTTGTGGTCTAATAGCATGAAGTGATAAAATGCCTTCTAGCTAGTATAAAACTAATGATATACTGGGGCTGGCCCAGTGGCGCAGTGGTTAAGATTGCATGTTCTGCTTTGGCGGCCTGGAGTTCACCAGTTAGGATCCTGGGTGCGGACCTACACACCACTTGTCAAGCCATGCTGTGGCAGGTGTCCCACATAAAATAGAGGAAGATAGGCACAGATGTTAGCTCAGGGCCAATCTTCCTCAGCAAAAAAGAGGAGGATTGGCAGTAGATGTTAGCTCAGGGATAATCTTCCTCAAAAAAGAAAAACAACAAAAAACTAATGATATACTAATGGATATAAGGAAAAAAGTGTCAAGTTTTAATCACCAAATAGCATTCTCACTATATTGCTGTAATTAGTCTGCCTCTCCTTCCCTACCAACCTCCTCTCCCCTTCTTCTGCTGCCTCACCCCAGAAGTGACTGTGATTTATCCAGCTGAAACAGGTATAGGTTATTTACTCCTAAAATATCCTAAATTTTTGCAGTTTGGATCAAGCATGATCTCTTTATACCATAGTGGGCAGATCTTTGTATCTTTGTTGTTTGGAGCCCATTTGCTTATTGTAGATAGAATGTGGATGGAATTTCAAAGAAATCACAGATTTAAAAAAAAAAACAAACTTTACCTAATCCCAGCTTTAGTTTTTCTGTGCTGGGAAGAAATGCAGTGGTCTTTTGGAGAAGCTGATGTCTCTTCAATCTCATTAAAATATTTGTAGAACCAGCTGTGTACATGTACTCAAGGTATTAGCAGGAAAGACTATTTGGTAAGGCTGTAGATACCACAGTTACATGCAGAAGTACATGAATTTTTCACATATATTGCTCAGTACACTGAACTAGTTCATTTGACTTACACTTTGTCCCTCTGGGTATGAATAAGAAACACTCTGGACCCTTTGACAGGTTATTCTGGGGCTTTTTAGTCATCTTCCTTCATTATTGCTATTCAGAAGTAGCAGTCTCTAAAGAAAGTGAGAGAAAAAGAATGACAATTGTTGAGTAATTAAGAGTTTAGCAAACAAGAGAGTTACTAGATAATTACATGTCTTATGCTTGAGTCAAACATTTAGTGAAAGTCGAGTGAATAAACTTTCAGAAAGTGAGGACATAATATCAGCATATTATGGTGTTAATTTTTTATTTGTAATAAACTTATCTTTCCTATTCAAGTTATATTAAATTTTTATACTAAGTGCTGGTTTATAGAATGCAACATAATGCTGAGTTGTTACTGAATGCTGGTAAAAACATCTTTCAGATAAATATTTTCTGAAGTAGAGTCCTGTGTAAGGAATGTTAGTCATCGTATTAATAACTAGGATTAGTCATTGACTTCAAAGTTTGAAGACCTATGAAGGAAACACAAAGTTGCCCCTTTAAAAAAAGAGAGAATTAAAATAATTCTCTTGCTAATCATGTTAACAAACAACTAGAACTTAGGTTCTTTGATAATCCTTCTGAAGGGCCTTCATCAAGACTAAATTAATATTCTCATTGTCCCTGCCATCCTATTGCCATTGTGTCACCAGGTCATGTTACAAGGAGAGCTATCATTGAGATCACTCTTTGTGTGACCCTGTGGAAACCTACCATCTGGCAGATGTCAGCTGCTGTTATTGAAAAATGGGATCAGAAAGATGACAAAATGCAAGTTGTGGCAAAAAAAAAAAAAAAAAAAAAAGGCTAAGATTTTTTAGCATTGAACTACAGCTAATTTTAAAAATCCATACCCAAACCTTGGCACCCAGAGATGAGCTAAAGAAAAAAGAAAGTCATGACTTTTGGTAAATTTGATGGAGACACAGGTCCCATATCCTCATGTTGGCTGCTAGGCTGGTAGGAACCGATTTGCCATGGCTTATTTTCTGAGACATCAAAAGTCATAGCTCAGAAATAACCTCTCTTTTGTAACATTTCTGCTTTTGTTTCTCATTTCCCTTTCACCTATCAAATCTCACCAAACAATTGGTACTGCCTGGCTATCTTCATTTCTTCCTTAAACAAATCCCAGCTACATTAAAGAGTTTGTACATGGAGACTTTGGGAGAACCAAGCCAAACATTGGCTCTCTGATGAATGTGACTGCAGACATTCTTGAGCTGGACGTTGAGGTACACTATTTTATTGTGAAAATGCTCATTTGCACATTGAATTCAGCTAAGGTTATGCTTTTTTTTTTTTTGGCACTAAGCCAAATAGTAGTGCTCACCTGCATGGGTGTTTGAAAATGGTCAAAATCTCACAGTAGCATTGTACTGCAGGGAGGGAATATCTTCAGAATTTTTATTTCTTTTTTAAAAATACAAGGTCTCATTTATGATCCTTGCAAATATATAGGTAATTTATTAACTGTGCTTTACATAGGGCATGAGATCTAAACCCTTAAACCAAGCAAGGAAATGAAGTTGTAAGTGTCCTTCATATATGTCCTATGGACTCCAGAGTTCATTCCCAGTCCTGTCTTGTTTTATCAAGAATTTAAGGCAGCCTACTCAGAAACATATATGCAGGTCTGGGGTAGAAAATAGGATGAGCCAATGGTTATTAATAAAAGCATTTCTATAAGGGACCCCTATGACATGAACCAAATTCTCTGCTCTTCTACTCTGAAGTGAAACAAGGTTATATTCTTAAGTAGTTAGAAGAATGGATAGAATGCATCTTTCAGGCAATTCTCCATAAATGTTTTTCCCATTTGAGCATCAGAAAGTATTGTCACAGGCTGTGCTCCTTGACAAATATCCGATTCGGAATAGAGTCCCTCCTCCCCCACCTCCAACAACAAAAATTTAGGACAGGCTAGCATTTTGCTCTTGGGAATACTATCAGTTATAAAAAGGAGTGGTTACAGTTGCCTAGTGTCAAAACAGCTATGATAATCAAATGATTGCTGGAGCATTATGACCTTACTAGCAATTCTCGAGTGCTTTCAGATTCGATTCTTATACAGCTCCTGCGGTGCAGCCAGTTGATAGCACTTTCAAGGTTGCAAGGAGCCTCCTCAGTAGGACTATCATGTTGAGGAAGACAGCCTGTTAAAGAAAATCCCAACTGCATGCATCTTTGATCTTAATTTTCAGAACAGCTTAGGAGTGTCAAGGAGTCACAGGCCAGTGTTCCTCAGCCCTGATTGTCCATTAGAGTCACCTGTGGAGCTTTTTAAACCCTCCCCTGCCCTCAACACATACAAGATTGTGATCAGTAATGTTAAGTTTTCAGGCTTGGGAAACTACCCGTTAGCTTATTTATGGGTGTTCGGTATATGGCTATATTCTGAAACAGAAGCAAAATATTTTCTTGGGATTTGTAAAAGAGACACACACACACACCTGCAATAATTATTTGGGCTTTTCTAGTAAAATTTTTCTGAATCTAGTATGTGAAGTGACTCAGATTAATTTCAAAATCACTTTTAGTAAATCATTTCAGGTTTTAAACCTTAAGTCTCAAAAAACAACACAGGTACGGTGAATTAAAAAAAAAAACACTTTCTCAAATTCGGCTTTCTAGGGTAGTTAAGATGCGATTTCATATTATAAGGCCTAGAACTTGATTATGAGGAGACAAAATAGTCTGCTATTGTAATTTTGTTATGACTTGAAGATCAAAGTTTTGTTCTACAAGAGCCAAACCAGGTTGAGCCGGGATGGATAAATTCAATTTTAAAAGAAACAAAAATTCTGCTGAAGTGATAGGCAAAGATCTTTAATCCTTTTCTAGTTCCAGGTGATCTTCCGTATTCACTTTTTTCACATTTAGTTGCTAACTTACAAACAAGACTATAAGTTTATAGACTACTTGACTATTTGGTAAATACACGATGGGAAAATGAAAATGATCAGAGTAATAAAAGTTGCTGAAGCTTCTGAGGGCAAGTTGGTGTTGCCACCTGAATTTGTTTGCTACTTTACTCATAAATAAAATTTTAAACATTTAAATGTACTCTAGTCTCTTAACAGTCAAAATGCACAATTAATAACCAGCTGAGTAACCAAATACTCAATGAATTCAGGAACAGGCCTCAGACCCAAGAATCCCATGTCCTAGAATGAATTTTAAAGTGTTAAACTGTGGTATTCAATAGCTCCTCAAATGCAGTTTCTTCTGCTGCATTATATTAAAAAGATGAAATGGATACAGCATTACCAGCAAATGCTTACTAGAACACTAATATATTTTAATGACTTGTTTTCTTCCTTCTAGTCTGTAGATGTTGACTGGCCCCCTGCTCTCGATGACTAGCTTTCAAATGTGGAAACAAAGAGGAGAGTTCTCCTGGTACGATGTGGACATTCATTCAGCAAACACTGTAAAACGGCTGTTTACTCACCATAACGGTGTCTTGGAAACCATTTGGATCATGTTGATCTATATATTTTTTAATTGGTTGTAACATCTCAGGATCTATGTTAGTGTACATTGTGTTAAATTGTTCTAAGGATGTCTTATGATTTTTCTCATTCCCTCTCCAACCCTCACAAGCCAAGCTATGAATAATGAAACCATTCTCTCTTAATTCTTTCATTTAGAGAGGTACACAAACAGGTACATTCTTCGATAATCTGAGCTGTAATTTCTTTCAGCAGAATTTCCTTCCACAAGAGACATACCACCTTTAAAAATCATGTTCTAAATTTTTTAAATGATGTTGGTAAAAGTTATGTCTAGATTTATGCAGAACAGTATCCTATAATATTTTAAGATATCAAATGCAAATCTGACATCATTAATATTTTCCCAGTAAGCTTCAAGCAAGCTGTTACCAATAGATGTACTTTTGGTGTGATTTGTCACAAATCTTAATGACTTTAAGTTATTATTTTGACAATCTAAAATTGTCAATACATTTCCTGGGGAGGGAAAGTGAAACCTTAGGAATTGAGGCATACTATGGTAAGAGACTTTCATAAATCTTTTAAATAAGAGGACACAAGTGCCTTGAATAACTTCATTCCCAGGGATAAGATTTTAAAAAATTGAGATTGTATTCCAGAGTGCTTCAATATATTATCCAATTTCAAACATCTTCATCAGGTAGATATTATCATCACCATTTTATAAATATGAAAACCAAAGAATAGAAATTAAATGATTTATCTAAAATTGTTAGTTACTTCCAGATCTAGGACTAGAAGTGAAGTTCCTTGGTCTCTAGGGTCCTTTCTAATAAACCTTATTATCGAGTACCTACCGTGAGAAGGAGCCACTGGAGGTTGTCATTTAAATGCACATAACCATGAGAATTGACTTTTGGAATTTAGATACCAAATCAAGTTTACCAAAATATAGCCCAAGTATATTTCATATGATCGCATATGATTACCATTTGTTCGTAAGTTAATCATCAGTTGGTACTATGAAGAAGATAAACATCAAATAAGCAAAACCTAAAGAAAATGGATGGGTCATTAAAAGTTTCGGCAAGGAGTCTCATTAAAATTTCAGTTTTAAGTGTAATTTCCATTCCCTGATTCAACTATCTGAGCTTATTTTAGAACACACGTGACTTGGATAGTATTGGATTGCTCAGTTTCCCATCTCTCTATTAAGCATAGGTCATAGGTATTAAGATGTAGTATTCACTTTAGAAATCAGGAAAATGACATGAAGAAATTTCATATATGAATAAGGGCAAATAACTTTGACTATTTTCAATGCCAGAAAATGAGAAAGGGATAACAGAAATAAAGTTTTGATAAAAAAGGTAAGAACTTTTGTGTGAATGTTTCTCAGTTTCTGGGGAAATGTTGCTACCTAAGAGATATAAATAATTGGGAAGATAGTCTTTTGCATGTTTCTTTTTGGCTCAGGGTTGAATTCAGTGGATCTGCAAAATGGAAGAATTAAGAAGCTCCATATTTAGTAAACTTAAATTAGAAGACTTTTATTTCTTAAATTTCTATTTCTGAGATTATACAAAATTTCAAGCAGAGTCCATTAGCTATACTTATTCCAAATGTTCATATGACATAGGTTGTTGAAAATTAACATAGGTCTTTGTTTTATGCAGAACTGGCAATATTAAGTAACCAGAGTACTATAGTTTCACTTTTGCCTATAAAAAAATATTTTGAAATTAGTTTTGTGATCTCCTTATAGATTTGTTTAAATTAAAAGTCTTTTAAATAACATTTAAGAGAAAGGGCCCTTTGTAATTCTTGGTATCTCTTTGTCCCAAATATAGTTTGTAGCTTCATTTACGAAAAACGTCAACTCTGAATACCTGGAAAAGTACAAATAAATAAATAAATACAGTTGGTAAAATGAAAACTTTCCCAAGTAAGCTAACTGGTTACATTTGCAAACTATGTGAAATACATTTAGAAGTTCCATTTCCAAAGAAAAACATCTTACATAGGCAAACCTTTTCTTTTGGAGCTTTATTCTTTGATTTTTAAGTCCATGTAAGAGAATGAACCTTGATGTATGCTTTGATTTTTAAAAATGGTAGCCTTTTTTATTGTGTAAAAAAGTACTACTTTTATGATGATATTTTTAATTTTTTCATTTTGAAATAATTTCAAATTTACAGGAAAGCTGCAAGAAAAGTACAAAGAACCTTTTCCCTGAACCTTTGAGCCAACAATGCCCCATCACCCCAAATACATTAGTGTGTAATTCCTACAAACAAGGACATTCTACCTCACCACAACGTAACTATCAAAATCAGGAAATTAACACTAATGCTACTATTATCTAACCCACAGACCCCACTAGTTTCACCAATAGTCCCAACAATGTCCTACATAGTCAAGGGACCACACTCTGCATTTAGTCGTTACGTCTCTTTAGGTTCCACCAAACAGTGCATCTTCCCTTAACTTTTACTACTTTAACATTTTTTAAGATTTCAGGCCAGTTGCTTTGAAGATTGCTCCTCAATTTGGGTTTGCCTGATGTTTCCTTATTATGAGATTCAGGGTGGACATTGCTGGGAAGAATACCACAGAAGAGATACCATCTTCTTGTATCTTATCAAGTGTCACACAATTTTGGTTTGTGCAATTACAGATGATTGGGCTTTGATCAGTTAATGCAGTGTCTGCAAAACTTCTCCCCTTTAATAGTTACTCTTTTTTCTCTTTAATAACTGCCTTGTAGAGAAACCATCAAACTTTCACCAATTTGTTTTAGCATTCATTGAAAGATTTTCATGTGACTCATTACAATGATTGTCAAATACTGATTTTCTAATTCCATCATTCTTTTGCATTTATTTGTTGGCATTCCACTGTAAAGTACAACTTATCCTTGTGGATTTGTGGCTTCCCATTTTATTCAATGGGTTATAATTTGTTACTGATATTTATTTTGATTTCTAAGTATCCATTTGACCAGGGGGGTGCCCCTTCAAGCTGGCTCCTGTGTCCTTCTGACATGTCCCCATCATTCTTGGAGCATGCTCCTACCTTCTAATACAAAGACACTCCAAGATCATCTTGTATTTCATCTGCACCAGTCTTGGAATGGGCTATTTCTCTAGGACGAACTGGCTCCTTTTAGTGGAAAATAATATTTAGAAGCCTATTTAGAAGCCTAAATATCTATGCATTAGGGCACTAGGTGTGCTCATTGCTCTTGTAGCATTGCTGGTCCCAAGCTCTCTCATAGCACATGTGGGCACACATGCAAGTGCACACACACACACACACAATTACATCCATATATTTCTTTATCTACATATATTGAAAACTATGAGTTTATACCAGTACTTCCTATTCCAACCTTACTCTAGTTTTCTCCCTTTCCATATTTGTAATTCCTTTCCTTTAATAGAAAACTGGCTCACAATAGCCTTAATATATTTACTTAATAGATCAATCCCCCTCATAAATAACCAGTCTTCTATCGCTGCATCCTTATTCCAGGTCACCGAGATGCCCCTCCCCACTCCCCTCAAGTTCTCCTCAGGTTCCACACTGGGCCACCACCTTCACCCCCTGTGGCAATACCTATTTGTACCTTGTCAGAATAAACTAATGACTTTTGTCCTGCATTACTCAGGAAGGGAGACAGGCAGGAAATAAGTCAGGAAGGCAGAAAATGAAAATCTTTTAAAAAGACATTTCAGTGCTCTACAAAATTATTTACATTTCAAAGGACAGTTACATATGCAAGTATATACAGCTGTAGCGTTCCATAAAAATACCTGATGTTTCTAAGCAACCAAAATTACCTTTCCCTATAAGGAAGATGCTATAAAGATGAAGAAAATCTCACTGATATTCTTAAATGGCAACAAAATTTTAATAAGAGTTTTAGATTTTTTTTCCATTTATTATATTACCAACAAAAAAAGTCACTGTATACAAAGATATTACAAAGGTAATAAAATATTCTGTACAATAAAAGGCATTTTGACATTTTAAAAATGATTGTATGTTAACATCACACTTAACAATTAAATAATTCAATACCTGAGAACTTTTAAAAATTACCTTTTTCAGTCCCTCCAAATTCATTACAGTTATTAAGAAGCATACAAAAATACTTAAAACACTCAAAAAAAAAAAGGATAGTGCGATTCTGCAGGGATCTCAATTCATCACAGACTGGTATTTTTAAGTGTGGTCTTTTAAAACAGAAGTCATTTCTGAAGGGTTCATCTGGTCTGAACTATGCATTTAAGAACGTCCAATACCCAAAAACTTGCTTGTTTTCTTTTCCGTCTCATCGTAAAGAAATGGGGGCTAAAAACCTAAGTCTGGATGTGAAGGGAAGGAACATGAGGGTGTGCAGGAAAGATCTTTTTCCTTTCTTTTTAGGCTAGAGAAGACATTTCCCATATTTATACAGAGAAAAGAAGGACTAAATGGTGATGTGAGGATCCAGAAACAGGATAGGGGAGAAAGGAGGAGGGATCCAGTGTACAAGTAGAGTTTTGAAAGAAAGACTGTCACCTTTTCCTCAGATACGAAGAGTGGGGTGTTAGAAGAACAGGCGAAAGGGTAAATACATTTAAAGATAGAGGAGAAGCAGGTTGCCAAATGCTTTTTAAATTATAAAATAATTTCTATGATCAGTAAATAGCACCTGAAAAATGAAAACTCCATTGGAAATCTTCTAAAACACAGATGTAGCAGTACCCTTAATTCGGCTTACATAGAAGAAAACTGCAAAACAAGTCAACTGCTTATTTAATTTAAAAAAAAACCCATTTAGGGGCTGGCTTCATGGCCGAGCGGTTAAGTTCACGCGCTCCACTGTGGCGGCCCAGGGTTCGGATCCTGGGTGCGGACATGGCACCGCTCGTCAGGCCATGTTGAGGCAGCGTCCCACATCCCACAACTAGAAGAATCTGTGACTAAGATATACAACGGGGGCGGCGGGGGGAAGCCCACATCAGAATAGGAGGGCCAACTGTATTCACTGTACTACACTATATTATATAAGGGAATTGAACATTATCAGATTTCAGTTATCTGCGGGGGCTCCTGGAACCAATCTCGCAAAGATACTGAGGGATAACTATAAACCTAAGAATCTGCAAGAATCTTCAGAAAACCCCTTAGGGGTCACCTTGGCCCACAGGCCTCAAAAACTGTAATGAATTTATTTTTCCAATGGCATAGCCATTACAGGTTTTACCTTAAATTTGCTTGAAAGCAAATATCAGTTAATTCATTTAACTAAGAATATATTAATACATTATAAAAGAAATATAAAAAAGTATATTTGGAAAATGGGAGCTTGCTCTAACGCTCTCCCCTCAGTCTGTCCTGGGAAATGTGGTGGGACTCTAAAGACAGAATTCCCACTGTGAACAGTATCGGGTCACATGTTTCATAAGAAGAAACAGTAAAGCCCTTTTAATTTCTATTTTGGAGTTTTCCTTTTATGACAGTTTCCAACTTTGTATTCTACATAACCAAAGTTTTTTTTTTTTAATAGAACAATTGATTTTATTCAATATTTAACATATCACAGATTCATTATACACTTCTTATGGTCAAATAATGACTAAACCTAGGCTGAAATATTTACTGCTTTAAACAAACTTTCAGTGTATATAGGATTCCACAGGGCATCATAGCCTAGAAGTTCAGCCTGTGTGGATTTATCTACTCTTGAAGCAAAATCTTCTGTACACGCTGGACTTTGTCCAGCTCTTCCTGAAGTTGGGAAGTGAGTTCACCCGTCTTTCAGCTGCAGCTTCAGCACTGAGCATTCATCTTTCATCAGATCCTGATAAATTCTCTGCCAGCTAAACAAGGCACTCTGGAGCCAATACTACCTGTAGAGGAATCCCCTACATACCCAAAGTTTTACACTGCTCTCTGATAAATAAGTTTTTGGACTATCAGCCCTCAAAGATAAAACCAAAAAAATCCCAAACCCACGTTTATAGGCTTGGGCAGAGAAATAGAAAATGTTCATCTATATAGGTAAGATCAAAATGGTTGCAAATATTTAAATCTTGACTCACCATTTAAATCTTACAAGTTAACTGGAAAAAAGTCAAATGCAAATGAGTCGCTCAATTGCTCATTCTGCAGAGTGCCAATACCTGAATACTGACTACTTTGAACAAAACTATGACTGTTTGGATTAGTATCATTTGATGGTCCTGACTCATTTATCATACTGTTATCTGCACAGTTGAAGTCAGATCCCTCAAATGCCTCTGACTGTGAAACAAAAGCAGTACTACTGGAACTGGCGCCTGCTGACATACTGGAAGAGGACATCTGATGGAGCTGTCTCAAGTCTCTTGGGTGTAACACTGAATTACATGAGGGGTTTTCAAGAGTCACACTCACAAGTCTCGGATTATCAGTCTCCCTCATGCTGTCATTACTTGGCGTTATCATATTCACAGGGCAATTAGGCAGCATGTTGGCATCAGAAATACCATATAAGTCAGCTGGTGACATGGATGATGCTTCCACTCTGCCTATGTCATTAGTATTGTTATAAATGCAGGCATTAGAAGCATTCAAATCAGTCACAAGAGGTATTTCCAGGAATGGTGAGATACCTTGTGAATTAGAGGAAAGTGTCCCTGTTGAAAAACTACTCAGTGGATTTGTATTGACTGAGTGTGAGGTGGGGTGGGCCACTGACGACCAGCTTGAAGAAGGCTGAGGCACCATTGAGGGTATGGCTGGAGCATGATGTGACAATGCATTTGAGATGGATACAGATGAGGAATAGTAGGATTCTGTTTGACTTGAAACTCCTGAAGTCCTGGGCATTTCTGTCAAAACTGCACCATGAGAAAACAAGTTTGATTCTGTGGGGGGAAAGAAATGTATTTTTGTAAAACTGAAATGAACAAAATTACAAAAAGCATTATTTCTAAATTAAAACTGCACAAACACACTAATAAAATTTTCAAGGAAACTGATGTAACATTTCAAATAAAAAAAGTCTGCATGTAAAATTATTACAAGAGTCCAAAACTAAATTCTGTAACACATACTGTTTTACAAATACCTATAAAATAATTTCGGTAAGTTATTTTGCCATTGATAATTTCACTCCAGTTAAACCTAGCTTCTGAGGCCCTATAAAGGTATTTTTGAAAAGTGAAAGATAAATACCAGAATTTCAGTTAGTGAGAACCTAAACAGCCAAAATCATTTCACATTCCCCACTTTTAGGAAAAAAATGGAGGGATGGAGGAAATACTCATTAGGGATGATTGGAAAATCTGCATAACTCTCTAAGACATAATGATATAACTTTAAGGTACCACAAAATTCCCAGTCAGAAAAAAATTAAGGATTCTATATTTATTTACATATTGTATGACTGCTATACATATTAAACCAGGAAAAAGCACTGATTTAAGAATGTAAGGAGGAAAAAAGTTATAATTAATTCTAGTTGAATGATCTAAAGCAGAAGCTGGCAACCTTTTTTCTATGAAGGGCCAGATAATAAATCTTTTGGGCTTTGTGGGCCATAATATCCTCGGCTGGAACTACTCAACTCTGTCACTGTAGTGCAAAAACAGCAGCCACAGAAAAGATCCCATCAAACGAGCATGGCTGCGTTCCAGGAAAACTTCTTAATTCACAAAGATAGGTGACTGGCCAGATAGAAACTATTTCTTCCATGACACACTGTAATTAGTAAAATTACCACCATATGAACCATAAGTTCTCAAACAATCCCAAAAACATAATCACAGTTTCCAACAGGACCTTTGGAAGCTGAGATAAACTTATTCAATGTTCAAAGCAGGAAAAAAATCTGTAGGAGTGGAAAATACTAAAGAAGCAGTTTTCATTCCTAAGAATGGAATTCTAATATATTGTACAAAGCACTGGTCCTTCTGATCACAAGGAATATCTATATGGGAGAAAATACCTTTTTTGATGAATCTTCCTTCTCCAGTTGATCCTAGGGGACCAGGTCTAGGTCTTTCAGGAAAACTAACAGCTGTGATAAAGTTTTTCCATTATTGAATGTAATTTGAAAAATAACACTATCAGTTAAAATTTGAAAAATCAAATAAAAAACCCCAAAATTCTATTTAAATACAAGTCAATCCAAAATATTCTTACCACAATCTTGCCACAGTTTCTGGAAAAGTAGAGTTGTTTTTTGTTTCTTTGCTTTATTGCCGTAAGTATCTGGTTAGAAGGGAATAAGGAAAGCACGTGAATCATTACAGGAATATGCTGCTTCTCCTTTAATAAACAAACAGGTGTTCTATTCCTATATAGAAAATATTTTAAATAAATGTGCATAATATGGATTTAATGTGTTGCAAAGAGTATCCCAAGTCAGTAATAAAGGGTATTTTTCTCTTAGTGAAAAATAGTTTATAATATTCATTTTGTTTTAACACCTATAGTCAACCACGTCAACTAATGAAATAAGGGCAGATAAGGAAAATGGAGACCACTTTCTGAGTGGGAAGTTTACCATCTATTAAAAGGGCACAAAAGGGATCAAAATAGAACCTCAATTATAAAACAAATTTTGATAAGCAGTTTAGATACTTTGAAATTAATCCAGATTCCTTTCCTAAGAAGAGATGCAAAGAGCATAAAGATCAATCAGTCAAAAATCAACTGAAACCTTTCAGGAAAAGAAACATAAATTATGAAGAAACATAATTGTATTCAAATGTATCTTGCAAGAAAATGTTATTAGCAGCAGGCTAACTTTAATACATACATAAAACATTACCACCAAAGTCACCTTTTTCATCCGGCAGATATCTAAAATCCATAGATTCGCTAACTTCCTGGTCAGAAGGCCTCCGCAACTGCATTTTCACTGTCACCGGCTCTGTTATGGCTTTGCAATATGGTGGAGTCTTGAAAACAATGGCTACTTGACGGTGGACATCAGCTTGTGAAAAGATACCTTTTGCTTCCCAATCATTCAACACAAACCGAACTTCTATGTCGTCTAGTGAGTAAAAAAGCAAAGAAATAACAATGGGAAAACAAAGTAAAATGCATCGATTACTCTAAAATATATTCTGAATTCAATGGAGCAAACAAAAAACCCAATACATACCTTTCTGAACTTTGTCACAGAGTAGAAATATTTCATCTCCTCCTCTGACACTTCCACAGTTCTTGTTTACACGACAAATTCTTAATTCTGCAGTATTAGGAGCACCTAAATATAAAGGATGTTTTAATGGGTTGCTACCCTAGTAATATATATTATTCCTTTTTGATGGAGAGAATTTTAGGAAAACAATTTACAGGATAGATTAAAGCATTAGTGTATAAATAATTAAGGATGCTAAATACATTAATTATCCACATCTGTCCCTGTCCTTTCTAACTGTATTGCCCAACCTGCTTAGAACCTTGTGACCGCATTTCTAGGCAATGACATGTCCTCTCATTAAATCTCTTTGCTTCTAAATTCTGATTCTTCCAATCCATCCTACACACTCTTACCAGATTAATCTTAAATCATACCCATACCCCTATGGCATTGCAATTTTCATGCTTCCTCTTATCTGGTCAATATTACCCAATTTTGAACTCTCTCTGGCATTCAAAGCTCTCCATGATGAGGATACGCTGATCTACCTTTATAGCTCTATATCCCACTACCCTTCTACATGTAAAACAGGTATAGACATACACCATTGGTGGATGCATACCTACGAGTATACACACACGCATACGTGTAAAAATATTTCAGGGCAGTTTCATGATCTTTTAAAACTATAAATACACATATCCTTTGATCTAGCATTTGCCAACATTTCTACTTCTGCAAATTTATGCTAGAGACATATTTGCACAAGACATACACATACAGGATATTTACTACAATACAAGTTAGAGCAAGAAGAAAAACACTGAGAAGGAAAGAAACTAAATGTCTTGTAATAGGATAATGATTTAATAAAATTATGATATAGCCATACAGGGAAATATACAGCTACTGAAAAGAAGAAGGTGTCTGAAAGGGAAAGAGGTTCAAAATATTTGCTAAGAGAAAAAAAATAAGTTTAGAAAAAGATGAGTGATGATTTTTTTAAAGTTGCCAAAAATATTGTGTGAATAATCATAATGATGATGACGATATATTTCTACATATATGAAGAAACATGAAATATGTACTGGGGACAGTGATTACCTTTGGAGGATGAGATTATAGATTTACTCTCCTTGTTATTTATTTCAGTAGTCTGAATTTTCCCCAAAATGAACATGCTCTTTTTGTAATTTCCAAAATACTTTAAAAAAATTTAGCTATTAAAAAAAACAAGGTAAAGCTACAAATACAAGAAAATAAAGTACTTACGGTTGTCATAAATCGGGTTAGAGACAACAGGAGGTAGAGCAGTTGTCAAATTACCATGTTCATCAGGGAGGAAAACTTGAAAACACAGTCTCACCACGTTGAGGTCACAATCTTCAATATCAAGCAGCTGTGCTTCAGGGACTGCAAGGACAGACACTCTTTAAGAACGTAAAATAGTCATGGAGAACTGAAATCCTGCCAGGTCCTTCTCCCTGCCCAACAGATCCAATAACCTAGAGTAGCATCCCAATCTGTGCTAAAAACAGAATGGTCCACAATCTCAAGACTGCCTTTTATCATTATCATCATGTAGTCACTAACAATATTCAGTAAGTTATGGCCATGATCAGGAAGTAACTATCCCAGCCATCTGGACTTGAGAGCAGAATCCAAACTGACATTAACAACAAATCAAATTTTTACAAAAATGATTGCAGGTTATACACAACAGAGAATAGGTATTAATTCATTAATTCAACAAATACGTATTTAGTCCAGTCATTTTGTTAAGGACTCTGTAAATTATCTCCTAAATCTGTACTTGACTACTATCATCTCCCTTTTACAGATGAGGAACTGATTTTAAAGAGATGAAATTACTTGTCCAAAGTTCCACAGCTAAGAACTGGGAGAGTAGGAATTCAAACTCAGGTCACTGAATCCAGAGCCTATGCTCTTAATAAGAATTGAACTCTATCAGAAAATTTTACATGTTTTGTATAAAAGTGACATACACAGGAATATCTACTAAAATTTAGATCAATATTTTAGAGATTAAATACTAAGAGGATACTAGATGATGAAAGGCAGTTTGTTTCCATAAAAAATTTTATATGCAAATTAGGTTTGCTTTAAAAACAAACAAATCCTATAGCAGGAAAAATCTGCAGTTCTGAAAAAATATAAAAACCCATTCTTCATGACAAAATATAATATAATGACAGTTTGTTAAGTTGATATTTGAGAAGAAATCCAGTTCCAAAGGAAAATACTACTGCCTTTTCAAAGAACACCATAAGCTGTAGCAATAAATCGTAAATAACAGTCATATTTTTAAAAAGCATGAAATACACATATTAAATTATATGAAAATTTTTATTTTTCAAAAAGTATTAAAATTTGAAATACTAAATTTGAAAACATAGTCAAAACCCAAATCCTTTAGTCTTATAGGCAATAACCAAAAAAAAGACAATGTTATTTTGACTTTTTATTTAAACTACATTCACAGTCTCAGTGCTATCACAACATTTAAAATTACCCTATTTTCAGCATTTGTAAGTCTAGCAATTGAAGGAGTCTATAGGAACATATCTATACAACTAAAAGGTTAAAATGTTGTGATATGAACATCCGTACCACAGCAGCATCCTCTACTGGCACAATTACGTAGGCAATGAGGTCTATTTCTTCAAAATCAACTTTTTACAGCATTATAGAGTTCAAGATAATGTTTCTCAATTCCAAAGATGACTAATCAATACACACACACACACAAAATTAGTAGCTAAGTGCTCCTGATAAGTTTACAAACAAAACTCTGTGAATGGATGAACTGTGATAGCCATACAACAAAAAAGAACAAACTAAGGATATATACCCTAACATGGATATATCTCAAAAACAGTATGCTGAGCAAAAGGAACTAGATATCAAATATATACTATATGCTTTCATTTATATGAAATTCTAGAAAAGACTAATCGATGATGACAGAAAGTAAATTAATAGTTGACTGGGGCCAGAGGAGGGAGAGGGAATCAACTGGGAAGAAGATCAAGGAAATTTTGTTTTGGTGGGAAGAGGAAACTAAGAAAAACATCTGTCTTTCCCTCTAGTCACCAACACTTCTGATAGCAGATGTGCATGCATTTTCCCACACACAGCAATTCTCCAACTCAGGATACCAACTTGGTGACCTACAATTTAACTCAATTCTGACACTAACTACCTGGGGTTAGCAAAGAGCCCACAAGTAAGGGCTCAATCCCACAAGACTGCTCCCCACCCCTCCAATTAAGGTACCAATTGCAAGTCCAGGTTGTCACCTTGCAGTCATCTGCTGACTGGCAACAAATCAGGGGGTTCCCATCACCCACTCCTCAGGTTTGATAATTTGCTAGAATGGCTCACAGAACTCAGAAAAACAATTTATATACTAGATTATCAGTTATTATAAAAGGATATAACTCTGTAAGAGGTGGCTAAGAGGATGAGAAGTTGAGATGAACTCTCAATAGACTACAGGGGAAAAACAGAGGAACTCAGGGTCTGCTAAGGATGGAGGATCTAATCAATGCCCAACGCTTTTTGACTGGGGCCCGGCAGGAGCTATACCCTAGGAGTAAGGGGGAACTGAAGAAAGAACAGACCTCACGGGGACAAAAGCCCAGCTTCAAATTACCTGAACCATCCACTGATCCTCGGTGATGGGATTGCTAGTGTCACTAGCCACCCAACACAAGAAAATCTCCTGAAGGGAGATACCAACATCCTGGGCTTAAAATCTTTACAATTTTTCACATACAATGACTGTTATTCTATTTTAAATAAGCAGGCATATCAGGAGACAAAATAAAGCGATTTTTTTAAAAGAAAAGAAAAACAACAGGCTATAGAAAGACACCACAAAGGATCCATATAGTGAAGTTTTCAGACACGTGATTTAAAATAACTATACTTAATGAATTCAAGGAGTTAAAAGACAAGATTGAGAATTTAGTAGAGAACCTGCAACAACTAGAAAATAAACCAAATTCTGGAACTGAAAAATACAATAAACTGAAAATTAAGAATACGATCAAATTCATCAACAACTTTATAGAAAACACTTCGTGTCCTGTCTTTCTATACACCAAGGACTAAACTCTGCTTACCAATATTTTCTACCATGAGTTTTTAAAGTGTTGATTTACATTAAAATAGTTAAAACCAATTTCAGCCGAATTTTGTATATGGCGAGAGGCAGAGAATCCGACTTTACCATTTTTCTCCAGCTTCATTTATCAAACATTCCCTCCCTTTTTCTTGATCTGACATGCTACTTCTGTCATAACTAAAGTCCCAAACCTTCTTAGGTCTGTCTCTGGGCTCTCAATTCTACTCCACTGGTCAACCTGTCTATCGTTATCCCAATACTACACTATCTTAATTAGCACTTCTTCATAATAAACCCTAATATCTGAGCTCGCTTCGGCAGCACAGATACTAAATTCTAATATCTGATAAGGTCAGTTTCTCACCACTGTTCCTCTTCTATAAAGAATCCTCCTTTTCCTGTTCAGAACCACCTCATGATATCCAATGAAAAACTCTGTTTGTAATTTGCTTGGAATTGCACTGAATCTGTACATCAGTTTGGGAAAAAATGCCACCTTTATAATATTGATATTAGAGAACATGATATGCCTCTCTATCTGTTTAGGTATTCTGTTATGTCTTCAAAAAATTTTATAATTTTCCCTAAAGAAATCTTGATCATTATTTCTTGGATTATATTGTCTGACAGTATTTCCTTTAATTATCTGCAGATGATGTACAGAAATGCAACTGACTTTGCGTATTAATTTTACATCCATTCACCTTTTTAAACCTATTATTTTAATAATCTATTTGTATATCCTTGAATTTTCTCTGTAAATAACAGTTTCCAATAATTACACATCATTTTCTCACTCCTAACTTCAAAGGGAATGCTTCTGATGTTTCCTCCATTTAGGATAATGCCTGCTGTAGTCTTTTTAATATACATATCATTCTATAATACAAAACGTAACATTTTATTCTGCAATGTGGAAAATGGTACTGTTTTAACATATCCAAAATCCAGCAAAAGGAAGCATGAGACCAATCAAATTCTCTTGACTTTCTCTTAAACTAGTTTAAAATTTCCTTTATGCGTGATCAAAAGAATACAAGGTAACAACTGTTCTCCTTAATGTATCTTTAGAAGTAAATATCACTTCTTAATCCAAAGAGCAATGTGTGTGTAATAAAAATTCTATCATGATATATTTCTTCTGAAAGTAGGGGTTAAAATTTTTAAATCAATTACAACTACTAGCTCTAGAGATGTAACATTTCTAAAATTCTAATACTGTTAAATATTACTGAAATAAAAGCAAATAGGGCAATAATACACAATATGTAGATTAAAAACTTTAAGAGCTATGTCTCATTTAAGAAAAGATATAAAGTTTAGTTATAATTCATTTAATTTCTGTTACTTAAAACATATGGATTATCCCATAGGTATAATAAAAGCTAATATTTAGGTGCTTATGTGCCAGGAAAAAGGTAAATAGCAGTCTATTGTTAATTTAGTCATTCTTTCAACGTATTTATTGAGCTTCTATCATGTGCTACACACTAAAATAACTGCGGAATACACATATGAAAAGACAGTACCTCCCCTTAGTGAGATTAGTGTCTGGATGAGAAACAGGTATATAAACTAAAATTATATAACATAACATGAAAAGCATTATAATGAGAGTGTGTTCAAGGAGTACTGAAGGCATAAAAGAAGTGGCCTGGGGGCCGGCCCAGTAACATAGAGGTTAAGTTGATGCACTCTATTCAATGGCCCAGGGTTCACAGGTTTGGATCCCGGGCGTGGACCTAGCATTGCTTGTCAAACCATGCTGTGGCAGCATCCCACATAAAATAGAGGAAGACTGTCACAGATGTCAGCTCAGCGACAATCTTCCTTGAACAAAAAGAGGAAGACTGGCAACAGATGTTAGCTCAGGGACAATCTTCCTCACCAAAAAAACAAAAAAGAAGTGCCCTAAATTCTGCTTGGGGTAATTAAAGAAGGCTTGAAAAATTAAAGTGACTGTAGTGAAAAAAGGATAATGAAGTACACAAGAGCCTTTTTTTCTTCTTGCTTTTTAAGCTTTAAATCGTAAGGAAAGGCTCTTACTTTCTCGTATTACCGGACTTTAGAGATGAGAATCTGTATTAGAGACTACTTGTCTTTTTAAACTGTACTCCCTTTCAGACTACCAGTATAAAATAATCCATCAAACTCAACTGCAAAACAGTCTTTGTGCTCTCATAAGTCAATGTCCCCTGTACATGTAAAAAAATTAAAATGTCTAATAGAACTGAACTACACATTCTTTATTGCCAAAATGCTATGGGTTTTTTTTTTTTTTTTTGAGGAGGACTAGCTCTGAGCTGACATCTGCTGCCAATGTTCCTCTTTTTTGCTGAGGAAGACTGGCCCTGAGCTAACATCCATACCCATCTTCCTCTACTTTATATGTGGGACATCTGCCACAGCATGGCTTGATAAGCGGTGGGCAGGTCCCCACCCGGGATCTGAATCAGTGAACCCCAGGCTGCCAAAGCGGCAGCAAACTTAACTGCTGCACCACTGGGTTGGCCCCTAAAATCCTACGGGTTTTAATCACTAAATACTAGAATTCCTTACACGTATTAAATACATAGCTGGAAAATGATAAAACAATTAAATTTTTTTTCTGCTTTTGCAGTAAGGGTACTTTATGAAACCTAACTGCTATTTTTTTGGTTCCAGCTAAGTGGACACTGTTAAAATTTGACATTGGAGCCCTTAATTAAATTCCTCCCTCAATTTAGACTTTTAGTGCATAGCAGATAATCTGAACAATATTTTACACGAAGCCTTGTCAAGTTTAACACTCCATGGTTGCTGTATATCCTTATTTGCAAGAGACAGTTCCTGTTTTAAAGAACCAATGTAGAAAGATAAGGACTGGCCTTAAAACATATTAGATAATGTAGTACACAAAATAATCCTGTGCAAAGTAAGAATAATTTTTAGTAGTCTTTGTATTTTCACGTGATATTTGATCTTTACAGAGCAGACTGTCACAATGAGATAGCATCAGTCTATAGACCAGAATTTGTAGATCCTATTCTGCTAAACACTTCCAATTCCATTGTTTCTATCTATCATATATATCAGAAAAACAAAGTCAGCTATGCTCTTATAATTCTTTACCAGTCGAATTTTCCTGGTAAGTGATACATCTACAAAAAAGTGTCAGTTTGGCTCTGACAAATTCCTATCTAAGAGGTAGAATTTAAACTAGTATATCTTGAAAATAACATAAAATAAACAACCAAAGAAAGGATAATTCTACAGTTGAGTTCAGGTTATTTTAATTAGCTTTTAGTGTTCTGAGTTTTTTCAAGGGGATATACTTTGTTTTGCTTAGTATTAGAAACGCACATTTTAGGTTTTATTTCAATATTCTAGGAAATCAATAAAATATTATTTCTATTATGAATACTGTATCAGAACAGAGAATGAGACGTACTCTAACCATCCTATTTAAATTTATAACCTGTCTTCCTAATTATAGATTCCTGGCCCCTTACATTGCTGTTTTTTTCCCTTAGTACTTTTGGTCGTCTAATAAATTATATAATACACTTATTTAATTTGTTAATTGTTGGTCTCTCTCTAGTATATAAGCTCTTCAAAGGCAGGAATTTCTGTTTTGTTCACTGACTTCTCCCAAGCACCAAGAACAATCTAGGACTATAAGGATTAAATGAGGTAAAAATCTGTTGAAGGAATGAATGCATAAGTAGTTAAGATAAATAACCTACTGTATCCAGGTAGGAAACTCATTACCTCAAGGCACTTAGTTATAAAGAGAGGTATTTAATATAACAGTAATACACAAACATTGTTTAGATGCTGAAGTGAAATATAAAGTTCCATCGCAGACCCTGACCACAATGAGCATGACATTCACCTCAAAGGACAACTGCTGAAAAATTAAATGATCCAAGAGATGTCACAAAATTTTCACAATCAATTGCTGAGTGAATGGTATAACGAGGAGGGTATTAGCTTGGGCTTGAGAGAACAGAAACAGCTTTCAGGGCATTTCAGGTAGGGAAAACAACTTGAGTATTTTTGGTAGGCAAGTACAAACAAGGCATGTTCATTCACTCACTTATTCACTTATTCTTTCAACAAATTTTAATTAAACCTCTACACCATTTGCCAGACACTGGACCAGGTGCCAGAGACGCACAGAAGACAGTCCCTGCCCTTCAGAATCTCAAGATTTAGTGAAGAAACACGTACACAAAGTTATAGCAAACCACACTAAAAATATGCAGCACTTTGGGAAAACAGACGGAATAGCTCGCTCCGTCTGGGAAGGTCCCGGAAAGCTTGAAAGAGGTGACCCTTAAACTTAAACGTGAAGGCCAAGCAGGAAGAATTCACAAAGCAGATCAGGGCATTCCATGCAAGGGAACTGCATATATAAAGCCAAAGGAGTGAGAAAGGATATGGCTCTTCTAACATGACAAATAGTTCAGAATGGCAAAAAGCTCAGAAACAAAGTGTGCATGTGTACACTGAGTGTTAGGCGAAGGAAGTGCAGAAGTTGAGGCAGAGGATGAAAGCTGGAGGGGAAGCCGGAGTGGAAAACAAGGATCAGATTGAGAAGAGCTTTGAATGCCATGCTTGAGAAGTTGAATCCAGCTAGCAGAGGAGAATTTCTCAAAGTATGAGCCATGGATCACCTGCACCAGAATCATCTAGGGTAGAAATTTTCAACTTGTAGTTTGGGATCCAGTGGTCAGAAGGTTAATTTAGTGGGTTGGATAAGCATCTTCTTAAAAAACAAAAAATGGAGTTGGGAGGAATGAAATAGAGAGCATACTGCATGTAGTAAGAATATTTTTATCTGTGTGTGTATGTGTGCGTGTGTATGTACTGAACAAAGGAAATCTATTTCCTACTGTGAATCACAGTCGAGTAAGTTAAGAAACATGGATCTAGAGGTTTCTTAAACTGCAGAGTCCCACACTCCACACAAGACCTATCAAATTAGTAGGAATATGGCCTGGAATCTACATTTTTAACAAGTAGAAAGAGATTCCTACATACACTCAAATTGAAACCCGCTGCTGAGGATTATTTGAAACCACTGGAGGATGACAAGCAGAGTTCTGAAATGATTCACCCTGGTTTTAGAAGGATTCTTCTGGATGCAGACTGTATAAATAAACTGCTTGGAGAGTGATCAAGAACAGAGGCAGGAACACAAGTTTAGAGGCTATCAACAATAGCTTGGGTTAAAAATGATGTAAGCTTACATTCCTAGGATGATAGTGAGAAGAATGGAGAAGATGGACTGAGAGAGAGTTCTTCTGGCATAGCGAAGGGTTCATGAAGAGGAGAAAAGAAGAAAAGGCAGGAAAGACACGCTAGAGCTACACATGGAAGACTTTCGACTCAGGGCCATTTAACTTTTAAATTATTCAAGGAATCACTGCAACTTTTTAATCACAATAACGTGCTAAAGCACTGTTCTACGATTATTCTAATGAGGGGAAAATTACAACTCAAATTATGAAATGGTAAATTCTTAAACTAGGGAGACAGCAGAAGGTCTAGAGAAAGGAATGGATGTTAAAAAGAAAAAAACCAAAAAATAAGAAACTAAACAACAGAAAACACAACTACTGCGAAGAATCAACTGGCAGGCTTGTTCTTTCCCCAAGTCTCTATTCATGTAGGTAGCATAGCAGAGATAAGACAAGGAGCCTGGGAGCCAGGCTACCTGTGTTCAAATTCTAGCTCCACTGCTTACCAGCTATACGACCTTGAGCAAATTACTTAACTTTTCTACGCCTTCATTTCCTTATTTATAAAATGGAGATAATAGTTCCTCCTTCATAGGTTGCTATAAGAATTAAATGAAGTAAAATATGCAAAGCACTTATCATGTACTAGGAACTATTCTAAGTGCTATATGAGTGTTTGTTATTAACATCATGCCTGGCTGAACTGCTAAAAAAAGGACAAAAAATCTCCACAGATGATGCATCTGCTCCTCCACTCCTGCACCTTCCTTTTTAATCCCCTTTCCACTGGAGTCAGGAGATCTGGATTTGAATTCCAGCTCCGCCACTTGTAATTGCTATATGACGGGAAAGTTACATAACCAAAGCTTTAGTTTTCTCTTCTGTAAAGCACTCTTGTTGTAATGATTAACTAAAATAGTGTACATTGTAAAGCACTTAACATTTACTCTTTGACATACAAAAAGTACTTAATAAATAGTAGCTATTATTCATAATCTTCTGTTTTAGACTACATTACCCGTTTCATACTGCACCTAGACTTAGACAGCCTCTTTAATTTAAAAAGGTGGCCTTATACTTTAGCAATGAATCAAAATTTTAAATGAGCACACCCTTGACCCAAAAATTTTCCAGTTTCGAAAATTTATCCTAAGGAAATAATCACACAAGAGCTCAAAGTATAAATTCAATGGAGCTTTTTTAATAAAATGAAAATACCCAAACAACAGAATATTCTCTCAAACAGTAAAATAGATTTATATAACTACTTACAGGGAAAGATGTTTAAGATATACTCCTGAGTGAAAAAAGGAAGCAACAGAGTAGGAATGACTTCATTTATATAAAAATATATATGACTATACATATATAAAGGAAATTCTAGAAAAATACACATCAAACTTAACAGTAGTGTCCTCTGATGAGTAAGACTGAAGGGGAAGAAGGGTACTTTTGCTTTCAGCATTATACTAAATTGTATGAAAAATAAAGACAGAGAAAAGAGATGCAGATCTTATGGTTCATAAAAACACAGTACTTGTCTATGAACATATTTCTTAAATTATCATATCTCTGAAATTATTTTTATACATCCAGGAAAAACACAAACCAACAATATAAGGATGCCAAATATGATGACGAAATCTATTCTTTGCAAATTTTACAGTCGCTCAGTTCCTGAATTATGCATATTTAAGTGGCTGCAGAAGACTACAATGGAGACTACTGTAGTGTAGGATGCCACCACTTAGCCTGGGAGTCACTTACCTACTCAAACAACATACAGTGCTGTGCTACTCCAGACAGTGTCACCCCCAACAAAACCCACTAAACAGTAAATATCTAGCCACATACACAAACAAACTTTGAAAACATTTTGTATAGCTTCTACTATTTCTATACTTCTTCCACAGTGGGATTAATTTAAGCTTCGCTGTTGAGTATGTCCTTGAGTTAAACGCAGTCCAATACCTTATAACCACAGTGCCTATTCAACCTTCAGAAAGGGGAGTGTACACTGTCAGCTGGAGTGGCAAATGGCCACATTGAATGAGAATCAAAGCATTTTTGAGAGAATTTTCTTATAGAAAACAATGACACTTTCCACTGATACCAGAAAGCCTTGTTGGCATAAGAATGTTTTTTCAACACTGTGAAAGATTTTAAATATATTTCAGTCCTCAGATACAGGTATAAGTCAACAAAAAGAAAAGTGAACACAGAACTTAAGATAGCTTTTAAAATATAGGTTCAAGATACAAATAGAAATCACTTACACAAATAAGTCAACATCCAAATAATAGAAATGATTATATCAAACATACTTACCATTGAAAGGATTGATTCCTGCCCTTATTCTTGCAACAATAGCTTCTTTTACTTCTTTTTTCTTTACACATCGAATGCCCAAATTTTGAAAACTAGAAGGAAAACAGAGAACTTTCAAACTTCGTTATAGTTAAACCCAAGGACACATAAATGAGGTTTTACTAAAGAATACTGCAAAAATCGGGGCTGGCCCCGTGGCCGAGTGGTTAAGTTCGCGCGCTCCGCTGGTTCGAATCCTGGGCGCGGACATGGCACTGCTCATCAGACCACGCTGAGGCAGCGTCCCACATGCCACAACTAGAAGAACCCACAACGAAGAATACACAACTATGTACCGGGGGGCTTTGGGGAGAAAAAGGAAAAAATAAAATCTTTAAAAAAAAAAAAAAAAAAAGAATACTGCAAAAATCAAGATATATCCAACAGTGAAGTCATCATACTGTCAGATGGAGATATTAAAGCATGAAATACATTTACAATTGCTATGATAAAGATGTGAGGGCAAAAAAAGTGGGGCTATATTCCTAAGAGAACTGTTAAAAGAGAAACAGTAAATACTGTATCATTTTACATACAATATGTTACAATTATACCTAAATAATTTGCCTATATCAGGTATACCAAAGTAGATGAAGATTAACAGGAAAGCAACATCAAAGCTAAAATTCACCTCCCAAATTCATAATCAAATCAACAAAATCTGTATATTCGATAATGTAAATCAAAAGTTGTAAAAAGATGTCTACAGGCTGAAGCCCACAGGTATGTTTAGCTGAGCCCATAAAAGTGTTGCCTACATTTAAAAAAAATGTGCACAGACTACCAACAATTAAAAATCGGGTAATTGCATATAAACATCTGGAGTTCTGCCTTCTCTTGAACATTTTAAAGGTCTGGCAACAGTAAGCTGGCAAACAAACGCCTGGCTGGAGCTGAGCACCTGCAGCCCCATTTACACAGGGCTCTTCAGTTTGCTACAGTGCCCGCTGGTCCTCTGACACCTGATCCACTCCACTCCACACACACTTAATTTCTGAGCCCTGACTTCACTGCCAGTAGCAGGGGAATATGTTTCAGGCCATATTATATAAAGTTATAATAATGATTCATCATAAGAAAGCACTGACATGTTTTTTAAATTAGAAAGATGTTTAATACTAACAATAATATTTAACAAAAGTTTCAAAATGTCATTTATGGAAAACTTCTCAATAGCTACAAATATTACTAATTTGCATATGTGTAGTACAGATGATGGTGGGGGGAACTCCCCTACCACCACCAGTCATACTTGTTCCCACATGGAAAAACCATGACATCATTAAAGTTGGGTGGGTGTGAATAAGGAAGCAAAACTTGGTTATAAAAACATCACTATTTATTCAGACTTCACATGGCACTTTGCAACAGGAGGCTGCCTGCCTTATTTGCCCCTCTCCACGCTCACGCTGTCTTACCTTCACGCTCTTCACATTCACTACACTTGTGATTTTGTTAGCCTAAAATATCTTTGACATTTCCTTCCTCTGCCTACAATAATTAAACAATAAATCTTAAATTCGTAATCCTTTCTTGAAACCCTGAAACTATAATCTCTTCCTCAAAACTATTCCACTTCTTTGAAAGATTCTTACTTTGGTTCTCACTTTTTCTTTGACAAAAGATTTTAAAGAATTCTTCATTTTAATACACCTTACTCAATTCTGTTTCATCTGAATAACCACATTTGACTGCTATTCACAGAATATTAGAAGTAGTGGGGATTTTTGAAATTCTGACATGAGGAAACCAAGGATCATAGAGACTATATGAATCAATTATTCATTCGTTCATAATCACTCAACAAGTTTTGGGGTTCCTACTTTGTACCAGAAACTCTGGAAAGTAATGGGGATATACATGCCTCCTCACACAGGGCTTACAGTCTAGTGGAGAGGTTGAGAAACTACAGTCCATGGTTCAAATCCAGCCTACTACCTATTTTTGTAAACCAAGTTTTATTGGAACACAGACAAATTGCCTTGTTTACATATTGTCTACGGGTGCTTTTGTGCTACTACAGCAGAGCTGAGCAGTTGCAGCAGAGACCATAACACCCACAAAACCTAAAATACGTACTATCTGGCCCTCTACAAAAATAGTTTGCAGACCAGTAGTCTAGTGAAGCAGATAGGTATTAAGCAATTTAGCAGAAAAAAATGCTAAACTGAAACCATGACAAGTTTTATAAAGGAGATATACATGATGTCATGGGAACCTATGATGGAAGAGAACTGATCAATTCAGGGAGGGAAGACAGGCTTCTTGTAGAAAATGATACTTAATAGAAACGAACTAGGGGAAGAGGAGAATAAAGAGACTGCAGGCAGAAGGAATAGAAGATGTAAAGGCCCCTAGAGAAGAGCATTGTGAGCACAGGACACTAAAGGAAAGCCTTTGCGACTGGAGTATAGAGTTCAAGGGGAGCACAGTATAACAGAAGGCTAGAAATACAAGTGGGCCATGAAGACCATATAAGAATGCTGTCCTTATTCCAAGAGCCACATGAAGCCATTAAAATGTTTTGCCAGGGGTGTGACAATTAGATTTGTATTTGAAAAGATCACTCTGAAGAAAAAAAAAAAATCACTCTGGAGTGAAAAAAAAAAAAGTGGAAGACAGATTAGGGAAGGTGGAGGAGGTACAAAAAGAGTTGATGAAGGCTGTTCTGGTAGCCCACATTTAGGCTACAGCAGTAGTAGTATGATGGTGATAACGGTCACTGGGAGAAGTAGATAGGTTCAAAAGCTATTTAGCAGGTACCCGTTAGTGAACTCAATGTGTGCACCTGTGTGAGCGGTGCTAAGGATGACATCTATGTTTGGGGCTTTTATAGCAACCACTAAGATAAAGCACACTGGAAGACCAATTTTGAGAGGAAAGAGGTATGATCACGGTAAGATCATGGTTTGGGGCATATTTTATTTGAGGTGCTTTTGGGATATTTAAGAGAATATGTCAAAAAGGCAATTAGACTAAATACCATTCCCCACTGAAAGGTACCAGGGCTCATTAGAAAAAATTGATGATTTCAGGGCTCAGGCAAAAAAGTACAAGTAAGTCTTAACACTTTGCTGTGTGAGAAAGTAAAGAAGTGTACAAAGAAAGATGGGGACATGTCAAAAGAACACAGGAAACACTCTGAAGGGGCTTGCATTGGTCAAATTTGGGTCAATTTGAAAATCAAAATAATAATGCCAGTAATGGACTATACAGTACACTGAATATAAGAATCCATGGTCTACAGTCATATTTTTTTATGGGGACAGAGAAGAAGGAGAAGTCTTTCTTTACAATAGAATGCCAATTAATATCACTGATGGAAAAAACTATCACATGTCTCCTGAAGGGATATTTTGAGAACCATACAGCATCATCTCTGTAGATTTCTTGACCAAAATGTTTCATGTTAACATGAAAATATTATTTATGTTATTCATGGGAACATGGATATAATCATGAGCAACCACTCAGACTAATTCACACTGAACAACAATCTTCAAAATAGCCTAGACTCTTCAAAAATGTTAATGTCATGAAAGACCAAAAATGGCTGGGAAACTGTTCTAAACCGAAGGAGACTAAATAAGCATGGCAACTAAATATAGTATGTGATCCTTGACAAGATCCTGGTTTGGGGAGAGAGGCAGAACAGCATAAAGGGCATTACTGGGACGTTATCGGACACAATTAAGGTAGTCCAAAAGTTTAATTGCCTGTAAGTAAGACTGAAAAGGAACAGCCAGAAAAGTAGGAAGTAAAACAGGAGAGTTTGTTCTAACAGAAATCCAGAAATAAGAATGTTTCAAAAAAGGAGTAGTCTACAGTGTAAAATGCTGTTGCGAAGTCAAATAATATAAACAGGAAATATTTCTTGCCAAGTGTGTGTTACTAGATATTTAACGTTCTGTGTTGTTCTTGTAAGAGGAATATTTTTAAAGTATGTTTTCTAAATGGTTATTACTAATACATAAGGAGGCTACAACTTTTTTCCTGTTGCAATTAGCGTCATTTTTCCCCAAAGGTAATACATATTCATTACAAAAAAATGAATTATAAACAACCACAAATTAAAAGAAAAACATAAAAGCCCACTATCCTACCCACCCAGAGACAACTACTAATACTTTAGTGTATATTCTACCATGTATATGTACACATTTATTCTAAACAAAAAAGATGCTTTATTATATACTGCTTTAAAATCTATTTTATTTATCTAACATATTGTGAATATCTTTCTATACAAAGACATATTTGCAATATTATTTTTAAGGCCACATAGGAGTACATTGCATGGATGTACCAGTTTCTTTAATCCTGCTCTGTTTACGTTTTGGATTGCTTCTAACTTTTTGCCATTACAAACAGAGCTGCAATGAACATCACTGTAGCTGAGTGTCTGAACATGGTTAATTAATTGTTTCCTGAGGATAGATTCCTGGAAGTAGAACTGCTGGTTCAAGAGACATTCATATTTTTCAGGCTTTTGCTAAGTACTTGTTAAAACGCCTGCCAGAAAGATTTTATTAACTTATACTCTCATCAATATGATGAATGGGCCCATCTTCTGGCAGCCTCACCAACATGAAGTGTCACATAAATTTTTAAATCTTAGAACTATTGTTTTATGTTAATTTTATAACCTGACCTTTGCTAAATAATAATTCCAGTTTTCCAGTTGATTTTCTCACATCTGGCAATTTTTAAAGTTAACTATTAATGAAAAGACGGTAAAATTTTATGAAAGAAAACCTTGCAGAAATTGTTCAAACTAAGAAAGAAAATTACAGCATAAAATAAGTTTATGTCTACTTTTAGTAACAATAAAGAAGTATTCCTGCTACTGTCATGGGCTGTGTCTACTACGGAAGAATGAAAGGGTAGTTCTAACGCAAACAGTAAGAAAATTTAAATGTATACAATAGTAAATAAAAGGAGAATGAGGAATTAGTTTATTCTACTAAAAAATAACAGATGTACACGGATAGGAAACAGAGCATCCTATGCTCATGCTATTCCTGAAGATGTCTGTGACTCTGTACTTACAACAAAGGTCTGCGTTCTTGTCCAAATTCTGCTTCATAGTAGCCATCTCTGCAGTCTTTTCCTACTAAATCATGAGGATGAGGTTTATATGGGTCACTCTTTGTTACTAATGTAATTCTCACTTTTCCTTTTCCATAATAGTTCATAATCTGAAAAGGGGGAAAATTAAATATATGATCCATAAATATATCTCATTAAGAACTGAGCTATTAAATGAAAGTTCAATTTACACAACTAAGCACTGGATAAATAACGTCAAATTGACTGGCAACTGCAGTTTGAAACTTTCCAGAGAATACCAGTAGGGAAGAATTTACCTCTCAGTTCCTTGGCATACTATTTTCTGCCCTAATTTCAATAGGTCATACCATCTGATTCTGCTTATTTTCCCTTGAAAACAAGTAAAATTATACCAAAATATTATCACAGAGCAGGAGGAAATAGGCAGATGCTGAATCACTGAACGCCATGCTCTTACATTCACTGTCATAGCATAAACATCCCTTGAAAGTATACATTTAAGCCACACTGAAAATGACAGCACACCAATATGATCAATTTACTTAATATGTGACATTTCATTTCAAAAAATATTTGTTAGTCAGTAAGCATAGCCAAGTGTTCACTGTACAATAGGCAATATATCAAGTTGAGTTTCACAAAATTAAGTTTTCACACAGTAAATACATTTAGAACACTGAGAAAGAAGAGGAGAGGTAAGCATGGAAGAGGAAGGAGGACACTGAGCATGGGGAGAAGCTAACTGTTTAGTCCAAAAGCTAGCAAATTTGCAAGCACAAAGCACAGGATATAAAAACCAGCATAAGACAAGGAAGCAAGGTAGTTAAAAATGGGTGGCTTACCAGGTAAGAGGACACTAAAATCCACAATTTTAAATTTAAACTTAATTTGAACAGTAATCAGGAAGTATTTATTCCCTTTCTGAATGAAACAGAAGATAACCACTTAAAACTGTAAGATACGCTGATGTAGAACGCAAGCTGTAAAGTGTTCAGGACCTACTGGAATGGTAAGGACACAGATCTTAGAAATATTTTAGAGGATGTAATAAGCTGACTTACGAAGAAGACTTAAAAATCACTCAAAGGATTAGAAGAACAGTGTTTTCTTATTTACCTTTTATTAGCATTTCTCCCTTTTTTTGTTTTTTTGGTGACAAAGATTGGCCCTGAGCTAACATCTGTTGCCAATCTTCCTCTTTTTGCTTGAGGAAGACTGTCACTGAGCTAAAATCTATCTCAATCTTCCTCTATTTTGTATGTGGGATGCCACCACAGTATGGCTTGATAAGCAGTGTGTAGGTCCACGCCTGGGATCCAAATCCATGAACCCCAGGCTGCTGAAGCAGAGCACATGAACTTAATCATTACACCTCCAGGCCGGCCTCCCTTTCTCCCATTTTAACATTGAAATAAAAGGACTTAGATAACTCAAATTCATACTGCTACCAAAAAATGTGATAAAAATTAGGAATTTGGACTTCAATACATAATTTTGCCATTGGCTTATTCTATAATTTAGCATTCCCTTTAAGTTCAACCAAATAAACTTTGTAATTAAACTAGTCAAAAAACAGTGAATTAAGATCTGTTGATGAAAGATTAAATCACACTTTTCAAAATCCACTCTGCTATTAAAGTTTTTACTTGGCATTTAAAGGGTAAAAAATTCATTAAAAATCAAATGAAATATAGTATATAAATATAAAATATAAATATAGTCTATTTTATAGGTACAAACATAGTATATTAACCAAAGTAATTCTGGATCAAAAACTACTTTCAAAATTTATGCTAATATGAAAAATCTGTATTTAAAAAGTGAAAATATTTCACATCAGTCAAAGCAACCTAGAGAATCAGGGTCATAGGCAATGAAGGTAAGGAAAAAGGAGACAAAATGTACTCCTTTTCCGGAGCCTCTAGATTAGCCAAGTGATTGCAGGAAGAAGAATTCTAACTGAGTTCCCAAATCCATGTTTTTATCTGCAGAACAATTTTGCTCACCTCTGGAAGGAGAGACTGCTTTTTCCTCATTAGCTCTGTATTCCATGAAAAGGATCCATCCCATCATCCAAAAGCTGCCAGCGTACACTAAGCACTGTGAGTCACTCTACTTAGATTAACACACAACAATGTATGTCTATCTGCAGGGATGAAGAATCCACACTCTATTTAAGAAATGTCTCTGACATCTATCTAGTACAGATCAATTAAAAAGAAGAAGAAAAACCCATGGAGATGACTGTAAAGAAACTGGGCCTTTAATGTTATTTCTGTAGCTAAAATATGAAGCAAGTGACAGTGAGACAAACAGGAGAATGGGCTATTACCTGGATGGATGGGTATGTTCGGTTGTTGTCTGTGCTGTGCTCCCCTGGAATGCTGCCCGCTGATCGCCCTTCACATTTGTATCTAAAACGCATTCCCCTCTGCCTGGGTTGTTCCATTATCTCTATATATGGGTTATACCCACCTGAAAATTTAAAAGGGGGGGAGGGTGAAATTAGGATAGCAATAATAATGGATTTTAACCATTTTGGTTTTTTCAAAACAGCAGACTAAAAAATTTTCCCTCTCAGTATTAAATAACAAGGTTGAAATGTAATTTTCCAAGATTGTGTGGTAAAGACACCTTGTTCTCCCATTCAAATTGAGCTCCTATACAGTGTTAACACAAGTCATTCAAATCATATTTATTGGTTAGCACTTTATTGTTTAGTATCTACAGCTAATCTGAGTGTGAAGTTCTGAGATAACCACTTTAGAGATATCCACTTCTCACATGAGACCAAGCACAAGGGTTTCCCCCAAGAATCCCCCAGAAGGGTCAAGAAGATAGTCTTCAGAAGTATATTACACTCCAAAAGTGTGTTTAACTGTTTGATTTTACATTAGACTCTTAATAATGGACTGAAAGACTGATGACTGAAAATGAAAATGCATTTAAATCCTTACAGAAGGATATGTAAGTTTTTTATACCTCCATTGGGATCTTAAAGGACTTAGATATAGTACATCAAAACAAGTTCCAGAAGGAACTTTAGGTTCAAAGGAATTTTCAGTCCCATCTAAACCTTTTCTAAAGTATAAGACACAATGGAGGAAAAGAAAATTATTTACTTTCTATAACAAATATAATTCAAAATATATGCACCTTTAGAATGAACTACTGATACACACAACATGGATGAATCTCAAAATAGTTAAGGTGAGTGAAAGAAGCCAGACCAAAAGAGTACGTCCTGTATGATTCCATTTATATAAAACTCTAGAATATGTAAACTAATCTATAATGAAAGAAAGCAGATCACTGATTGCCTAAGAACAGGGGTATGGAGTGGATGAGGAAACTTTAGGTGATGATGGATATGTTAATTATCTTGATTGTGGTGATGATTTCAAGGTTGTACACACATGTGGAGAGTTATCAAATTGCATACTTTAAACGTGCAATTTACTGTACGTTAATTATATGTCAACGAAGCTGTCTAAAACATATGCACCTTTACCCCTCATGTTATTCAAATCGTGGAAATGAAAGTTCAGTGAAGACACTCAAGTGTGCTTACAAGTAGGGTACTTAGCAACGTGTCTTTATTTCAGGAGCGTGAAGGTGTCTTCCATTTAGGAAAAAACCCCTCAGTCAGTTTAGTGGTTTCTAAATTCCCACAATTAGGTATCTATTTTTTTGACTAAAGGCTTATCCTGTTGGAATGCAAGCAAATCTTTAGAAAGGGTAACAGTGGGTCTTATCAGTGCAGTATGGGGAAGAGGCTTTTTGAGTCCTACCCAGCCACATCTTATCAGTGAAGGCCCCAGAAACGTTGTCATCTCTCTTAAGCCTCCTCCTCTATAAAAGGAGGATAATAACAGCACCTACCTCACAGGGTTGTTGTGAGGATTAGAGATAACATGTGTTAAGTTCTCACCAAGTTTCACGCATATGACAAAAACTCAATAAATGGTGTCTATTATTATTTCAGATGCTTTCTTGAAAACAATGATATACAACAGTGATACTATGATGGTATAACAACTGCTACTTTCAAGGATCTTACAGAGCAGTGAGGCAAACACCACAAATTATTAGACTATAGAAGGGAGGAACAAAAAATCTTGTTTATGCTAACAAACTTCTGCATAAAATAAGAATAAAAGCAAAAGAGTTAGGAATGCCTAACTACGTCAAAGGAAAAGAGAGCTAATGAAGCAAAAGGGTGGGGAGGGAGGAAGGGGAAAGGAGCAAGGCAGGCACCCAAGGGAGAGGGAACAGTGTTGTCAAAGGGGTGGCGGCACAGAAGAGTTTAAGACTCATCAATATAGCCCAATGGAAGTGGACTACACTTCCACCCTTAGAAAGAGAACCCGAGGCCAGAGTACAATTGGGGATTTGGATCTCATTTTAGAGTTACAGAGGATCAACGAATGGTTTTACGCAGGGGAATCACACATGATCAGACTGGCATTTTAGAGTAAGAACTCTGGAGGCAGTGGACAGACTGAAGCGAGAAAGCAAGGTGATCAGTTTAGATGCTGTTATAATAATGTGGGCAATGATGAGGGTATGTCTGAAATATGGTAGTGACAATAGAAATGAAGGATAATTTAAAAGATAAAATTGACAGTACTTGGTGACTGACTGAACATTACAGTTAAGAGAAAGTAAAGAACCACTGGTGGCTCCATAGTCTCTGTTATGGGTTACTGAGTAAAGTATCACTGGTACCTTTAATTTTATTTGGTTTGGTTCAGACTCTTTGCGTTTGAATTTGTTACCTATTTGTTTATTCAAAAGACAAAGAGTCAGGGAAAACTGACTTGAACATAATCCAGTTCATAACACTTATTTCAATTTGACTGAAGATCTTAAGGCATGCAGATAAGTATTTCATTTTCACATCCTTATACAGCCTTGTATATTTCAAATAATTCAAATTCACATTTCAGCTTCAAATATTTCACATCCTTATATATTCTTATAGAGTATTTAAAAGAAAGTACATTTTCTTCTCAATAGTTGAAAATATTCAACAATATTCTTTAAGAAATATCTTAAATCACTTAGGTGGTTGAACTAAAGGTCAAATAAATCCCTGCCCACAACTTATTGAAAGGTGTCTTGGTGGGAATTTGACAAAGAGTGACATCATTAATGGTAAGTGGCTAAGTTTTTGGGGAGAAGTGTGAACAAAACTGCTAAGCTCGCAGTGAGCATTCAAATATTTCATTGGTTACACAACACTTCCTTAAACTAGAAAGTGTGTTTAAGTAAAAAGTCTATAGATAAGAGAATAGAAAAGCAGTTGTTGAAAGATTAAATAAAACTTCTTAAAAAGATTTTTAAATTATAAAAATGACAAGTATTAGCTATCATATAACATCAAGTACTTAAAAAACTCGTGAAATCTATTCTTCCTACTGTAGAAGAATTTTATTGGTAAAAAGTCTCACTAACAACCAAGTAACAGAGTTGACTGTAATATTCTATATTCCTCCAACTGGAAATAATCTTCCCCTCCTCCAAGCTACCACAGTATTTTGTTTATGGCAATTACTCCAAATAACTATACTTTAGGGAAGACTTTTATTTCTTCTTGAAAAACAGCTGCCTGTTTCATTTCTTCAAGCTACTTGAAGGCAGGAATTGTCTTACTCATCAGTGTCTTGTACACAGATATTCAGCAAATATCTATGGAACGAATGACTGAAAACCTAAAGATCTTTTTGTTCATGTAAGTTATGCCAACATTGAAGGACTATATTAATGATTAATCAGATGTTTCTTATTAGGTTTCACTACTATGGAAAAAAATTGTGCTTTGTAGGTACTAGAATTGCTACACCCTCATATTCTTCATATCCATTCACATTCTAATTTACCTGTACTTATGATTTTAAAAAGTTTCCCAGCTATAAATCATGTATATCATGCATCAGTACAATGTGCCAGTGACTTCCTTTCTAGGTACCCTGTTTTGAAGTGCCGTTCTTCATGAAGATAAAAAGTGCTGAAATATAGTCATCTAAGGACTAGAAGAAGGTAATATATAAATCAGGGAATTGTAAGGAAAATGAGTACTCTTAACTAAGATTATACCAAATCAGAGCAGTTTTGAAAAGCATTGAAAGGTTTTCAAAATTGGTTTTAAACAAGTTGATTACTGTACTTTCCTTTAACCAATACTATGCAAAGCTAGGACTGACCCTATATTTTTAACATTATTGTAAATGCTAATACAGACCAGAATATTTGAAATATAGCCAAACTGTTTGCAAGATATATTTTTTATTTATGTTAGGCAAAAAAAGAGTGCTATTTGAATTTTTAAGATAAAAAAATTACATTGAACTAAAAGTTAAAAATGGGTCATCAATTGTCAGAAATAGACACATTATTAAGTAAAACTTTATAGCTAGCATTGGGAACCAGAATTAATTGTACAGTGAAAAAAATGTTAATTATAGTAATTATAACACTGTTTTAAAGCACTTTTATATACATTTCTCATTTGACTTTAACTTTAATCTTCATAAAAACAGAACAGGAATTATTATCCCACTTTACTGATGAAAATTACATGAAGTTATAAGAAAAAGAAATTATGAATGACATTAGCAAATATGACAGCTGGGATCCCAGGGTGTCAAAATCAAAGAACAACAAGCATAAAATCAGCTGGGAGAAAAGTCACAATAACCGAAACAGAAAATAATCTAAAATAAATACAACTCAGTTTAAGAAGATAATGCATCTTGGTACAAGCGAGTATTTAGATCCAATCAAATTCCTGGAACAGAGTTCATACTGGGGTGTATATCAGAATCACCTAGGCAGTTTTTTCAAAAAACATACACACCCTGACCCCACCTGAGATTTGCTGAATAGCAACGGAAATCTATCTAAAACCCAGGCATGTTTCTGAAAAAGCCTTCCAACCAATTCTAACACGCTCCTGATTGAGAACCATTGCCCTAAAACATAAGAAGTGGAAACAACAATGCACACGTAGAGAAGCAATCCAAAAATCATGTACAAGTATGGGCCGGGTGAGGGCTAAACTAGGCAGAGGAATTCTGACCATTTGTAACTCCTTTCTCCTCCACTCTAAAAAGCTTATCCAAATGCAAGCAAGGGAAAAAGACATTCTAGGAATAGCCTTCGATGGTACTGATTTATTTAAAAAGTAAATCGTTCACAAAATTAATATTGTAACTATCATCAGTAATACTTCTTACAGCACAACAAACGATTATAACATGCCACTGAATCAACACCACAGTTTGAGAATAACTGACTAGAAACTGCATCTCCCTCAGAAGTACTGGATAACAGACTGCCCAAAACCCAAAGGAGCAAATGGAACTAACAATATATACTTTTCCAAATTTCCCTTCCACTTACTTTGGAGAAAAAGAAAATCAGGTGTATTCTTCTTTCCTCAAGCCTAGGAACCCAATTAAATCATGGTGATTATCTTCTTTACGTTAAGACACAGGTGAGTTTTTATGTTTGTTCCTAATCATGATCAAAATTTAGAGTTACCATTTTCTACAGAGATAGAATTGCATTCAATTAACAAAGGGGCAAAGAAAACTTAAGCCTACTTCCCACGAGCACAGAAAAAGACTAACATGAAAGGTGCAAAAGTAACCAAATGAAGGATAAGTTATGTCAATCAAGTTAGCAAAACAACACATGATTTATCTACTAGGCAATTTTTTATTTACTTTTTTTCTTTCAGAATGCTTACTATCATTTAAGTGAACAAAGGAGAAAAGATACACTGCCCCCAAACATCACTGTCAAATTCTACTCCCTAAGTTTAAATATACACAAACCACTGCAAATTGTTTAAAAGAAAATGGGCATTCTCATATTTTCTTGAAAGACATATTTTCTATCTAGTATCTGGTCTAGTCTATTATTACAGGTTTTAAGGTTTCATTAAATTCTAGAATTTTCAGAATACTTAACAGCAAGTGCCAAGTTTCTCTAGTAGCTCCTGTTTCCTAGATGTCTGAGTCCCAAAACAGCTCTATTATGGAAGAAAACTATGGGCATGCATTATCTCATTTGTTCCTCACAACAAGACTTTTCAGTAGCTATTCCCCTTTTTATATCACAGAGTGGCAGAAGTGGAATAAAAACCAACCCAGGTCCATCATGGGACCTTGAGAGAATTATGTTAAGTGAAATAAGCCAGCGAGAGAAAGATAATCTGTGTATGACTCCACTCATATGAGGAATTTAAAATTATGGACTAAGAACAGTTTAGTGGATACCAGGGGAAAGGTGGGGTGGGGGGTGGGCACAAAGGGTGAAGTGGTGCACCTACAACATGACTGACAAACATTAATGTACAACCGAAATTTCACAAGATTGTAACCTATCAATAACTCAATAAAAAAAAACAAAACTGAAAAAAAAAAAAAAACAACCCAGGTCCATCATGGGCTAAACTCCAGGTTTATTCCAATATATCAGGCTGACTCCCAACTGGCTCTTAGGAATCCAAGTAAGGGAATTTTCAGATGAGTATCTGACTGATGTATGCACCACAAGATAAAAGATGCAAAAGATCTTGGCAACAGAGAGTCTACTGCTAGAGATTCCACTGCCATGCGGGGGGATGGGGGGAATAAGTCTTGAAAAAAAATTTTAACTTCCAGGGTGAAAGGCAGAGAAATTTTTAAAATCTGTCCTAGATTATTCAGGCATTTAACTAAATTAAAAATAGATGGCAGGGCCAAATCATCTGTCTTGATTAAGACTGCCGGATTTAAAAATAAATATTACAGGATACCTATTCAAACATGCATTAAATGAATAATTTTTTTAGTATAAGTATATCCCACGCAATTATTTGAGTCATGTGCCTAAAAACACAAAAATTTGCAGAGAACACAGATGAGAGAAAGATGGAACAGAAGGAAATTCTGAGTCCCATAAACTGTATTTGAGAAAGACACTACACACACCTCAGATGTTCCCAATTATGATTCATCATCTGACCCCTCCCTAGTCATTTCACTCACTCATTCCCTTCACCCTGTATCTAACACATAGCACCTTAATTCTTTTACACCGCTGTTGTCTCTACATTTTCATGTGTTGCACTTCTGAAACAGCCTTCATGTTTATGTGTACAGTCTTTTACTTATAAAAAGAAGTCATTTGCTTTAGCTATCAATTCCAGCTTCCAGCTCTATCATTAAAGATTAAGTTGCATCATACTTACATTAATTTCTCCCCCTTACTCAAGAGAAATACTTCTCTTGAAATTCACACTATAGACAGAGTTGGTGAGTAGCGCGGTTTACAAAAACAATTTCTTCATGTACTTCCTATTATGTGACATAGCAAAACTATACTAAAGAAAACTGAAAATAAATTACCTAAATTTTAAAATATATTTTACCAAAGACAGTACTATTTATTAGTAAACAGAGCTATATGCACACAACAACATTTTGCACTTTCTACTGGAACAATGAGAAGCTTTAAATTCATACATAAAACAGCTAATTTAATTTACATTAAACAGAATTATATATATATACAAGAGTAATGACTACCTAATTATGCATACCCTAGAAGGGACTGAGAACATTTTTCTTAACAATGCCTATTCCAATTAATTGTGTCAAAAGACTGGAATCAAGGTGTAATTAAAAAAAAAAGCAATAAAGACAGCTTAATAGAACTCGAGCTGTGAAATCCTAAATAATCTGATAATTTACCTGAATAAAATTTAGAATCATATATATATATCTATCAAAGTCCCAGTTATTCATGGTACTTATATAATTTTGCTTATGAGATTATGATCTGTTACTTTTATGTTATACAGACCACATGTAAAAATACATAGACCTATTTACATATGACATCCGGTAAGAAATGAAGAAATGGTCCTAAATGCTTGGTAATCAATAAAAATACTTTCTGAGGCTTTAATACTACCTTGCGACAAACAGAATCCAAATTACACAATGATAAACTAATTAAGCAAATTTTTTTCCTGTTACTCTTTTGGTTAAATTACTGTTTCAAAACAGGATGGGAATTTATAATTTAGTAAATCTTTCTCTCTAAGGTCTTTGCACCCAGACTGCTTTTTAAAAATTTTGCTTAGCAGTTTTCAAACAACTGAATTACAGTTTAAATTACTTGTTATATTTTAAATAGTCCCATTTTAATGCAACTCCAGAAAAGGCAAAATTTTAAAAAAAGGTAACTACCCTACAACCTTCCATTCTTTTAAATTTTTCCCTTCAATTTAGAGAATCAGTTCTCAAAACAGCACAAAATATGTCATTACACAAGTTTAAATTCTATCACATTTTAAAATGATACGGGTCTTACAATACTCTACATGAATGGTTAATTCTTTTCTCTGTCTTTTGAAAGAATCAGAAATACTACATTCATATTAATAAAATTTGGTTACACTTCCAGCAGGCTGACCTTTTTTATTTATAATGCTCACCATTCTTTACTTCTTTCATACAAAATTTCTTTCTGGTAACCAATAAATTAGCCAAATATTTCAAATCATCTTTGCACTTTTAATCTAAACATGCTTTTAATTTGTGAATTTACAAGATTATCTGAAAGTTTGGGGTCACTGAAGTGGGTAAAGAGAAAGTTGAAATATTTTAGACTCCAGTTGTATTCTCACATGAAAACCACAGACAAACTGAAATCAAATGTCATGTGAACCACCCCAATTTCCTTTTCAGCCTACAGCAGTAGCTATGGCATTGTTCTGCTCAACCCTTTAAAAAGTCCTCTATGCTTTCTACTTCCTCTTCTCTGCTAGACATCAGCCTCCTGAGGGTCACTGAACCAGGGAGTTGGGAGGATGCGGGTGAAGCATAAACAAGTCCCCCCCTGCAGCCTCCTGGTCCAGCGTTAACGTAGACCTTGAGGCCTCCCTGCCTTTGGGAGGCTTTTCCTCTGCCGGGAAAGCGCCCCCAGGAACCCTGCCACAATCCTGTCAAGGTCCAACTCGAACGCAGGCTGCTTGATTTACTTCCCCTAGGTTACAAAGCGGACCTCACCACGGCTGTGCAGGAGACTCTCTCCCTTGCCCTCGAGCTGTTTCTTGGTTAACTCGCTTCCCCTCAAAGCAAGAGATCCACGCACTTATTAACTGAAAATAAATATTTACATAAGTGATAGAAAGTTGTTTTCATTCCGCCCCGTATTTTATAGCACGAGTATTCTAAAAATCCTCTTTTCCCCTTCTTTTCAACAAAGGAAAACAAAACAAAACTCGACTTCTGTTCCGTAAACTACAAAGTACGCACTTTACAGTAAAAATTAATCACTTTATTCAAGCAACATTTCCACTTAGGACCTGGCAAAATACCCCTGGTGACTTGTAAAGCCGCAATACATTTTGTACAACTGTCCGCAAAGCGATCACCCTTTGGCACTTGATGGAATTAAACCAAAAAAGGCAGAGGTCTCCTTAGGTCTGACGGTTCCTCATTCCTGTTCTAACACATAAAACCACCATTTCAATATCTACGCATTTTTCAATACGAGAATTCTTCGCCCTCCTTTATTCAGATTCTTGCTACTTCCCTAATCCTAAAATCAAGTCGTCGGGAATTTCTAAGGTTCCGGCTGTTAGAAGGGCATCAAATTACAGAGCGTGACTTTGATTTCGCACGCAGACCCTGAACCAGGTAACTTTGTAAAGGCCGACAATTTGCCAGATAAGGCGATTTTAAACACCGAACGCGCCACGACCAAAACTGCGCCCCGAAACTCTGAGCAGCAGGACCCCCGGACGAGCTCCCTCCCCCCGCGCCGGGCCACTCACCGGAGGCCATGGCTCCGCTCCCGCGCCGCCGCGCTCCAGGCGTCCGACCGCGCGCAGGCTGCCGTCGGCACGGAGCCCTCCCGTCAGTCGCGCGGCCGAGGGACCTCTGGCGGCGGGACCCCCAGGTCCCCTGAGCACTCCCGGGCCTCCTCCTCCTTCCCGCCCTCCTCTGGGTTTGCGGCTCACACCTTCCCCACCCCCTTAATTCTCGCGCTCCGGTCAGCCGGCGCCGCCGGTCCAGGCTGCGGGAGCCAGGCACAGGGGGCGGAGCGCGGCGACAGCCGAGCCCGGCGAGGCCGAGAGGCGACCAGCCCGGCGGGAGGGGGATTTCCCACGGCTGACGTCGGCCCCTCACCGCCGCCTTCTGGGGGCGGGGGGCGGGGCGTCCTCGTGGCCGGCGCTCGCGCGTCCGTCCTCGACTGCCCGCGCCCCGCCCCGCCCCTGCCCCGCCCCCGCTGCCCCTCCCGGAGATGCCGCGGGTTGGGACCCCGTCCGGGCAGCGGGAGCGCGGAATTTTCGGGAGCGTAGGGAACGCTGGGAGCCGGGAGGTGACGGTCCCGAGCGTGCGAAAGCCGTCGGCTCCTGAGAAATCCCCCTCCTCCAGGTTGTTCTCCGGCGCGCGGTTTAAAGTTCAGGAGCAGGTGGGAGGGTGCGGTGACGTCGAGAGGGCCGGACGCCCCGGAGCACTTGGGGGCGGGGCGGGCCCTCCCGGGCTGCTGAGGTCGCCGGCCTGGGGTTTTCGATGGGTGGTTCCCCTCCTTCCCGATTTCGCACATGCAAATCTCCGCCCCCGCGCCGGCGCGCGGCTCGGCGCAGGCGTCCCGGTGCGCCCTCGCGGGGAAGTGCGGAAGCGGCTGTCTTTTGTAATTCTTGTATTTGCATAGGGGACCCCCGCCGTCTGACTTTCCCCCCTTAGGCTCTGTTAACCTTACGTACTTTACCTACTAGAACTTTTTCATCTCTTCCGGTCCGCGCTGCGGGTTCGTTGCCTGTTTCTGCGGTGTTCTCGCTTTTAGTGAACTGGACACTGTCCTGGGGTGTGACAGAGATGCCGACGAGGAAAGGGGGAATGGGGACCAACGGTTAGGTTGTTGAAGGAATCGAGTATAACTTGGTTTCCTTCCTGTGTTAAGAACCTCCTGTGTGTCAGTTTACCTCATTTATAACGTGTTATCTTCATTTAGTAAATGAGGTAATCGGGGTTCAGAGAAGTTAAGTAATACTTCGGAGAACTTAAGTCCATCCTTCAGAATGCTGGTAAAAAGAAAAGCACGGTTTAAACCCAGAGTTGTCTGATTCCAAAGCTCCATACTCTTTTCCACTATCCCTTATTGCCTAAAGTAAGTATGGCGGGGGAGTGGGGAATATCAGCCTGCCATACAAGTGCCGAAACTGGAGGACCCACTTAGGGAAGTAGTTAAAAATAAAATCTAACGACCCCAAAATATCCTCTCCACAAAATGTGGAAAGGTAGAAAAGAAGGAAACAGCTTTATTATTGAATAAGCACACTGTGATTCCCTAAAGAGATTGCAAAGACAAAAAAAAAAACCTTTATTTAGCTGTGGGGGATACAAATCCGTTACATACCTATTGTCTTTATCCAAAGGAAAAGTAATAGGAAGTTATTTTGGAGCCCAAAGCCGAGGTTTAAACTCCCACAGAGACAGAGAGAGGGAGCACCATCCTCTTTAATGTTCACATTTCAAAGAGATAGCTGCAAGGCCCCCAGAAAGACCTTGGGGGGGGGGGTATGCAAAACTGGCAAGAGGCCTAATTCGCTTTTTAAAAGGTGTACAAAGAGAAATCATTTACAATTTCAATCTTTCTAAAGGAATTGCTAAATGAAAAGATAAGGGGTAATGTTCTTTGTCTTTTCTGGCACCAGGGAACTTTTTAAATTTGATTTTTTCAGTCGTGTTTAGTATGTGTTTCTTTATATTCCATCTCCAGAAACTGATTGGTTTTAGGCGCTTCTTGAACTTAGTAGAGGATAATGTTTGTTTACTGAAGAGTTCTGGACCAGTTGCAGGACCCCAGACCAGTCCTAAAACCACTCCAATCTATGCAATCACCAGCTGCATCTTATGAGATTTAGTAAAACTACAGAATTTTGAACTTTAGGTTTTATCTTTTATTTTTCAAAGACTTTGACTTATTTAAATCTCCTCACTAATAAGATGGCATGTTTTTGCACCCCTGTGTTCATCGCAGCGTTATTCACAATAGCTAAGACTTGGAAGTAACCTAGGTGCCCATCAAGGGACAAACGGATAAAGAAGATGTGGTATTTATACACGAGGGACTACTAATCAGCCATAAGAAATGATGAAATCCGGCCATTTGTGACAACACGGATGGACCTTGAGGGTACTGTGCTGAGTGAAATAAGTCAAAGGGAGAAAGTCAAATACCATATGATCTCACTCATAAGTAGAAGATAAAAACAACGACAAACAGGTAGCAACAGAGATTGGATTAGTGGTTACCAGAGGAGAAGGGGGAAGGGAGGAGGGCAGAAGGAGTAATTAGGCACATGTGTGTGGTGATGGATTGTAATTAGTCTTTGGGTGGTGAACATGATGTAGTCTATACAGAATTCAAAATATATTACGATGTACACCTGAAATTTATATGTGCTAAACCAATGTTATACAATGAAAAAAGGCATGTTTATATTGATTTCCAGGGCTATTTTTATTTGTCGCATGACAAAGCTATGGATTTATATTATCTCACTTTTTTAAAGTTTTTTAAAAAAAATCCTTTCACTATTTTTTAAACTAGCTGAAACCTTTTTAAAAGATCCAGTCCACATCTGAAAAGTGAAAAAATTTTACTTGTTCAGGATAAACTTAATTAGAAAAAAAGGCAGATTATAAGACACGCTGATGGATGGACTAAAAACACAACAAACATAGATAGTGATTTTGGTTTTCTTCGGGACTTACGCTGGGGGAGAAAAGTTTAGTACTGTAAAGATAATAGGCAGCTGGTTGTTGGGGATTGTAGGGAAGGATAGCGCATGGTGTTTTTCCTCAAGAGTTTACAGTTGTTGATAACCATTCACTTCAACAATTATCTACTCTGTGCCAGGTGCTCTTTAGGCAGTGGCACACACACTAATAAAAAAGACAAAATCTCTGCCATTGTGCAGCTTTGTCCCACATGAAGACATCAAGCATGTTAGCAAATAAAATCATTTAAAATACTATTATTAAAAGATTTGTTTGTTGCTGTAAAGAAAATAAGGCAATAGGATAGAAAGTGATTGAGGAAGAGGGATGCGCTAAAGAGGGGATGTTTGAGCTGAGTCCTGAGTGATAACAAAGAGGCATCCACAGGAAGATTCAGGGAAAGAACATTCTAATCAAAGGATCAGCAAGTGCCAAGTTCTTGAGATAGAAAGGAGCTTATTTGAGGGATGGAAGGAAGGCCAGTAGAAGTAGAGCACACTGAATGAGGGTGAAGAGGTAAGCAGATCCTGTAAGACTTTGTAGGCCATAGTAAGGAGGATGGATTTTATTCCACTTGCACACAGAAAGCTATTGGGGGAGTTTTAAGCTTGAGATGGATTAACGATTACATTTTAAAGTTACTGTGGCTGTTGTGTTAAACCGTTAGTATACACTAACTAGGGGCAAGGGTAAAGGCAGAGCAGCTGAGCCTGTTGCAGCAGTCTAAGTGAGAAGTAAGAGTGGTTTGGACTAGTGTTTTAGCAGAGGAGATGGTGCAAAGAGGTCGGATTTAGTAAGATGTTTTGGTGAAAGAGCCAGAAGGACTTGGTGATGGATCAGGTGTAGGTAGGAGGGGAAAAAGGACTTAGGGATAACTCTCACATTTTTTGTCTGAGCAACCAGGTAAAAAGGAAGGCTGAGAGGGAAGTTTGAGAGGGAAAGATCAAGAGTTGTGTTTTGGACGTGTTAAATTACAGATGCCTATTAAACATTTCCAGGGCCAACCCCGTGGCCGAATGGTTAAGTTCTCGCGCTCCACTTCAGCGGCCCAGGGTTTTGCCGGTTCGAATCCTGGGCACGGACATGGCACCACTCATCAAGCCATGCTGAGGTGGCATCCCACAGCCACAATTAGAAGGACCCACGACTAAAAATACACAACTATGCACCAGGGGCGCTTTGGGAGGAAAAAGTAAATCTAAAAACAAAAGCATTTCAGTAGACAGTTGAATAGGCAGAACTAAAGCTAAGGGGGGATATTGGGACTAGAAATAAAGGTTTGGGAGTCAGCAGCATTTCATTTAAGATAATACCACCTAAAGAAAGCGTGCAGATGGAGAAAAAAAAAATTTAAAGAGCCCTAGGATTCTCTAAGTCTTAGAGAACTCGTAGAGAAGAAAGAGCTCCCAGCGAAGTAGGGGAAAACCAAGAGACTGTGGTGTCCCAGAGAGTGTTTCAAAAAGAATGGAAGTGGTCAGTTGTATTAAGTGTTGCTGAGAGATTCAAAAAGATGAGAAGAAAGAAATGACCTTGGATTTGGCAAGATAAAGTTCATTAATGATCTTGATAAGAGCCATATTAGTGGAATGGTGGGGATGAAACCTGCATTGGTGGAGGTTGAGAAGAGAATGATGGAAACGATGAGTATAGACAACTCTTTGAAGAGTGTTAAAGGAAACAGAAATGGGGCAATAGCTGGAGGGGGTTGTGGAGTTGTATTAGGCTAAGGGCTATCTGTCACTGACAACGGAAATCTCAACAGGTTAATGTAATTAAAGTTTATTTATCATTTGAGTCACAGTCCAATGTGAATTGAGTGCCTTTCTTCCAGGAGTAACCCAGGGACCCAGGTGCCTTCTATCTTGTAGCACCAACATATGGCTTTCAAAGTCGCCTTGCGAAAGGAAAGAGAGTAGAAGATCATAAATGGGAAATTTTTATAGGCCAGGCCTGGTCACAGTCTACTTTCCATATGGCCTCCACAGGGAGCTGAGAAATACACTTTCAGAAAAGTAATTTAACTGTGTGCCCAGGAAGAAGAGAAGAAAATAGATATCAGTGAGGACTAGCAATCTCTGGCACTGAAGTTTTGTTTTGTTTATAGGGGGTGATATTAAGGAATATTTGTATAAAATGAGACTGTTTCAGTAGTGAAGGAGAAATTGATGATGATAAAGAGGAAGGGGGTAATGAATGGGGAAGAGAGAAAAGATGAAATCTAGAGTGCAGGTTATGTGGTTGGCTGTAGATTGGAATGAGGAAACTGCCTCTGTGGTAACAAGAAGGAAGGTAGACCAGATGCAGAGAACCTGGTAGACTTGATGATGTGAAAATGAGGTAGTCAGATTGCCATTTTTTTTTTAATGAACTATGAGGTAAAGTTCAACTGAGAGTGGAGGGCAACAAGGGAATGGAAGGCTCAAGGAAGAGGAGACAGTGAAAACGTGGTCTCTGAGAGTGGAACTTCAGAAAGTATGTCTGGCTGTATTGAATGGCCGTTTGAAATTTGAGGTCATAAATGTAATGTCAGACCAGTAAACAGTATTTCTTATAAGGTTTTTAATCCAGGGGATATCAGTGGGCAATATTATCCTGAAAAAGAAGACAAAGAACCAGGAAAATTTAATGGGAATATGAGAGAGGGATGCATAATACCTCTCAGCCCACACACACTGCCTGGGTGATCTCATTGATTCTTATGATTTTACCTGTGGTCCCAGGACCAATTATCCAGACTAGATCTTTCCCTGGGCTTCAGAACTATCTATGTAATAGTTTGTTAGACACCTCCACTGGGAGACCTATAGGCATCCCAAACTCCAACTACTCAACGTCTTCTCTCCCAAGTTTACTCTTACTTCCATATTCTTTGTACCACTGTCTACCCAGACACAGGTTAGAAGGTTGGGAGCCACCTTTGACTCTCTCTCTCACCATCCCCTACCTACCCCACAACATCCAGTCACCGAGTCCTGCTGATTTTACCAATCAAATACGAATCCATTTCTTCTCCATCTTGATTGCCACTCTCTTTGTTCAAATCTTCTTCACATCTCACTTGAACTGCTGGCATGGTCTCCTAACTATTATGCTTGTCTACACTTTTGTCCCCTTGAAAGCCATTCAAACCCATTGCTGCTTGAGTCCTCTGTATGAATACACTGTCAGACCATGACACTCTTGTGCTTTAAAACCATCCATTAGTCTTAGATGCAAACTCTTAGACCTGGCCAACAAGATCCTCCGTAGTCTGGCCTCTGCCTGTTTCTTAAGCCTCATCTTCTATGCTCCACACTTTGTAATTTGCACCTCATTGAACTACTTTATAGCTTCTTGTATTCCATAAACCATGCTGTTTCTTGTCTCTCTGCCCTTGTTCATACTTTCCCCTCTGCCTAGAGTGCTCTTCCCCAGAGATATGCCATGTTCATGGATTGAAAGACTCACTATGTTAAAATGTCAGTTCTCCCTGACTCTATAGACTTAATGAATCCCAGTGGAAATCCCAGTGTATTTTTTGTTGGAATTGACAAGGTGATTCTTAAATGCACATAGAAATGCCGAGGTCCTAGAATAGTCAAGCCAATATTGAAGAATAAAGCTGGAGAATGTACATTACCAGATATCCAAATTTATTGTAAAACTACAGAAGTTAGGATAGTGTGATATTGGCACAAGATTAGACAAATAGAACAATGAACTGGATTAGAAAATCCAGAAACAGACCCGTACGTATGTAGTCACTTGTTTATAACAGTCTCTACTGCAGTTCTGTTGGGGGAAAGGAGGTCTTTTCATTAACTGGTGCTGGGACAAATTTGTCATCTATGTTGAAAATAATGAAACCTGACCCCAACCTACGCCATACCCAAAATATTATTTCAAATGGATTACCCTCTAAATGTGAAAAGTAAAATAAAACTTCTAGGAGAAATTTAGGAGAATACCTTCATAACTTTGGGATAGGCAATGACTTCTTGAACATTACATAAAAGCAATAACTACCAAAGAAAAGATAAATTGGACTTAATTAAAATTTAAAAACATCACTAAGAGAAGGAAAAGGCAAGCCACATAGTGGGAAAAGATACTCACAATACATACATCTGATAAAGAACTCTGCGGCATCCATGAAGGTACTCTGCTCAGATCTCCCTTCTAGAGAGGATCCACCTCAGCTTTCACACCAAGGCCACATGTTTCCTTGGAACCACTTAGCCAATTATGAGCACAGTGGTGGTACAAGGCCTTGCTTCCTCTGGCCAGCGCAGGACCTCTCTATGGGCAGTCTTTGTGTCAGAGCTCCCCATTGGGCTGGCTGAGACTTTCTCCGAGATGCACCCCAATCTGATTCTATTCCTTCCCAATTCTCCTTTCTTTCCCCTTTCTTTTCACAAGTATCAGACCTGCATCTGAAGACTTTTCCTGCCTAGTCCTTCTTTCTCTCCCCTCTTTGTTTTGAAGAAGAACATTCACCCTGAGCTAACATCTGTACCAGCCTTCCTCTATTTTGTATGTGGCTCACTGCCACAACATGGGTGCCAACGAGTGGTGTAGGTCCACACCTGGGAACTGAACCCGGGCCCCTGAAGCAGAGTGCACCTCACTTAACTGCTAGGCCATGGGGCCGATCCCTCTTTCTCTCCCTTTTATCTTTCATAGGTGTTATTTTCAATAAATATCTTGCATTGCTCATTTCATTCATATGGGCATCTGCTTCCCAGAGGACCCAGCTGGTATACTCATACACACTCTACAAATCAATAAGAAAAAGATAGATAACCCAATTTTTTAAGTGGGTGAAAGACTCAAACAGGCACTTTACAAAGGAGGATAGCCAAATGACTAATAAGCATATAAAAATACGATCAGCATCACTATTCATGAGGGAAATGTATATAAAAACCACAATGAAATATTGCTACACCTTCATCAGAATGACTAAAATTAAAAGGACAATACAAAGTATTGGTGAAGATGTAGAACAAATGGAATTCCCTTAAATTTTTCAAATTGGTACAACAACCTTGGAAAACTGGTAGTATCTACGAAACCTACAATATAAATACCCTGTGATCCAGCAGTACTACTCTTAGGTATATACTGAACAGAAGTAAGTGCTTATATTCACCAAAAGACGGGCAAGAATGTTTGTCACCTTTATTCATGTTACCCAGCAATAGGAAAACTTTGAGTTAAATGTTCATCAGCAGTAGAATGGATAAATAAACTGTGGTATATTCATACCATGGATTTCTCCCCAATTATGAAAAAGAATGTACTATTGCCACACAACCATATTGATGAGTCTTATAAACATAAGTGAAAAAGCCATACGCAAAAGAGTATATACTATATGAATCTGTTTATATCAAGTTCAAAAAACAGATTAATTATTGTGATGGAGGGCAGAATATTTGGTACCTTTGGGGGTGGATAGTGATGAGAGGTGACTCAAGGGAGCCTTCTCAGTCGCTAGAAACATTCTGTATCTCGACTGGGGTACTGGGTCACAAAGACTCTCACCTTGACCAAACTCTAGTCAGGCTCCTCTGAGCCCTCTTCTCGACACAGCCTCAACCTTGGTCTATGACAACTGCAGACTCTCAGCACAAATTATTTTGCCCACCCTTACACTAAGAGACTTGAACAAACACTAGCAAAGTTTCTAACAGCTCAAGGCTACATCTTCAGGATGATGGCTTCAGCTGCCTTAGGTTGCTGCTTGGGAAAGCTCAAGGCTGCCAAAAGAATTTAGTTTGCTCCAGCCAACACCTAAAGACAAGACCCCTGTCTCCCAGTCTCTGTGGGAGGGTAGGCGCCTGACTTCAATAAATGCCAGCTAACAAACGCAGATGGCCTGATTGCATTGACCAACTCCCCTTCCCACTTTTTGTAAATTTACACTTCCCTGACTTCTCTTCCTCCTCCCTGTTCCCTCCTCCCTTGAAATCACGCAGTCACCTCTGCACAAATTGAAGTCGAATTCAGTTTACACTGGGCTCTCTTCCTTATTTTTTTAAAATTTTTTTTTATTTTTTTCCTTTTTCTCCCCAAAGTCCCCCGGTACATAGTTGTGTATTCTTCTTTGTGGGGCCTTCTAGTTGTGGCATGTGGGACACTGCCTCAGCGTGGTTTGATGAGCAGTGCCATGTCCACGCCCAGGATTCGAACCAAGGAAACACTGGGCCGCCTGCAGCGGAGCGCGTGAACTTAACCACTTGGCCATGGGGCCAGCCCCCCTTATTTCAATAGTTAGGGAAAAGAATCTGTCTTTACCACTTTAACTAGTGTCCAGCTTTGTTTATCTTTGTCATGGGTTATATATATTTAAAAATTGAGCTATACTGGTGTGTAAAGACTTGTGCACTTTATGTATGTTATACCTCAATTTTTAAAAATATTTGAAAAGATTTTTGGATACCTTTTCCCCTGAGGGCCACACAACTTGCACAGTCTGTCTTTGAGCCCCTGCTCACCACTTCCCCCCTCCCTACCTCCTAACACACACTTCTTCACTTGGTTCATTCCTCCTCAGCCTTTCAGATTCAGCTTACAGGAAGGCTTCGAGGATTCCCCTGGCCAGATAGGCTGTTCCTTCTCTTTTGTTGGTTAGCAATTTCAGGAATTCCCTGTGTGAAATTCAAAACTGGCCCTTGTACACAGAGGGCAGGGAGAGACCGAAGGAAGAGGCAGACCACTCCAGATTGGTGGGTGGCAGGTTTAATAAGCAAGAGAACTTGTATATGAGGCTTGTCTTGGGCGGCTGCAAGATGAGTAGATCTCTGCACCCGTCCGCCAGGTTCTTAATAGTTTACATGGAGTTCTTAATGGGGTTCAGTCATGTGCATAGTCCAAGTGGTCTGAACAACACATTACTCTCTCAAGGCTGCATCCTTGAAAGAGCTCCTAGTGTGTGAATGGTGGGCAGAACGTACATTCCAAGGACAGGAGTGGGTAGGGAGCCTCCAATTGCCCAGCTGGGTGCAGAGATCTACTCATGGGGGACCACAGTAACTGACTTTATTCTGAAACTTTGTTATAACTACATCTATTCAGTTTGATGACGGGTGTCTTTTTTATTCTTTCTACAACAACAAAAAGTCTCTTATAGAGCAATTTCACTTTTTGTCTCTCACTCTCCCTCTTGCATATTCCGGATCACGTCTATTTACTAATGAGATTTGTTTGTTTCTTGAAGGATGTAACTTCTTGATTGCTGTATCATTTAAAAAAAAAGATTTTATGTTTTAGGCATGTTCTTTAGTATCAAGAACAATGGTTTTCCACCTTATTAGATCAGTGTCCACTGTTTTATAACTTATATTTGTAACATCCCCTTTACTATCCTGAAGTGAAATTCATAGATATTTACCTTACAGGTACATTTTCAAACAAATAAAAATAATGCTCTAAGAGCAATAGAGAATAAATAAAAATAAAGCCATTTATAAAAATATATTATAAACTTCAATATGTAAATGCTTGGTATGAATAAAATAATAGAAAATATATATATTGTCTTTGCCCCAGGTTCCTGGCACAGAGCTGCTAAATCCCTTAGAATTTTCTGGGCTATAGCAGTCTCTTTTGTTCTAATGAGGCAACTCTGGGTGGGCTCCTGGTAGGCTCCTGGATGGGGGCTGGTCACCAGAAAGACCAAGCCATGATTAGAAGCTTGGAATTTTCAACTCCCTTCTGCAGAGAGGGGAGAGGGGCTAGAAATGGAGTTTATAATTGATCATGCCTACATGAGGAAGCCTCCATAAAAATATCAGTAGTGGGGGTTCAGGGAGCTTGCAGGTGGTGAACATGTGGAGGTGCTGGGAGAGTGGCTCGCCTGGAGAGGGCATGGAATTCCACCCTCCTTCCCACATATCTTGCCCTATGTATCTCTTCATCCAGCTATTCATCTGTATCCTTTATTTTGTCCTTTATTATACAATAAACTAGTAAATGTAAGTAAGTGTTTCCCTGAGTTCTGTGAGCTGTTTTAGCAAATAATTGAATCTAAGTGGGAAGAGGCCATGGGAAACTTCGATTTGTTGTCAAGTCAGACAGAAGTTAAGGGTGACCTGGGGACCTATCACTTGCTATTGGCATTGAAGTGGGAGGCAGTCTCATGGGACTGAGCCCTTAACCTGTAGGATCTGATACTATCTCCTGGTAGATAGTGTCAGAATTGAGTTAAATTAAGACACCCATCTGGTCACACAGAGAATTGTTTGATGTGGGAACAAAAACCCCACACATCTGGTATCAGAAGTGTTGTGAGTTTGGTAGTAGTGTGAGACTAAAGGACAAATGAGGAGAGCTGAGTTTTTCCTTACACACTTGGACATGACTACTTTAAAAGACATGATGAAGTTTTCAAATGTTTGCTCCTATACGTAGAATCACTTTGAATGCAAATGCTCCAAATACAGCCTGATACCAATGAGTTATATTGGTGAGCTGTCAGAGTGACGATTTTCCAGCTTTTAAAAAGTATCCTAATAAAACTGTCTTATGTTCATTTATACAGTAGTTGCATTCCTGGGAAATTGGTGTATATTAAAACCACGCAAAAAGTATTTTGCATGTATATGTAAAATGGCGTTGTGTTCTAGGCTTATATTATTATAATAGACTTTTCATCTACATGAATGTGAATATCTGGTGAAAGGCATAAGGATGGGGGACAACTCTTAGTTGTGCTGGACTGTCCTTTGCAGGGCATTTAGCATACCTGACCACCCCTACTGTAAAAGCCAGTGGTGCCCCAAATCATTGTGACAAGAACAGTTTGGTCACAGATATCCAAAATACCACCAGTGGTTTGGAGCAGTGGTTCTTAAATTTGGCGGTCATAAGAATCACTCTGGGAGCTTGTTTGGAATGCACATTCCATGGCCCCACTCCCAGAAATGCTGATTCAGAAGGTAGGGGAGGGGCCCTGGAATGTACGTTTTTTACCAAATTCACCAAGAGTTCTGTCCCTAAAAACTCACTTTGACAAGCTTTGCTCTAGACTAGAGCCATGATATTCAGCTTACCATGTTCTGCTAAAGCATGCAAGTCACAGCGGGAGACCAATTCACCCCATAAGAACCTTTATATTTAGAGATCCTCTTTTGGTATATTTATGTTTTAAAGCTATACACATTGCAGTAGTATTTTTGGCAATAAATTTTACTGCTGTCACTTATGACACCAACAAAAAGTAAAAATTCCATTAGTAGTTGAAAATTGTAATAATACCATTGAGTATATTCTTGCTACTCTAATAACTATTTAACACAGAAGTAAATCTTAAAACTCAAGTGGTAATGGGCGAGGGCCAGAGGAACAATGGGTAGTGTTAGGTGAGGTTAGGGAAGTACTTGGAGAGGACAGGGGAGCCCAGGTTCATGGTAGCCTACCGAGGAGTCCAAATAGACAACAGGGTGGAAAGGAAATGGCATCCTACCCTTCTAGGTGAACACCAGAACTGAGGGGGCTCAGTTTAGTGATCGGTGTGAAAACCCTACTCCCCGCCCAAGTAACATCTGCGTTTTACTACCAGTTATTGTAGTAAAACAAATGTGAGCCTGAAACAGCCAGGATATTGAGCACGGAAATGAAGTCAAAATGAAGAGTAAGGAAACAATCAAGAGATATTACATGAGAGGTTATAGGCCTTAATGGCCAGCTGGATATAGGGAATGAAGGAGAACCAGGAGTCAAAGAAAAATCCCAGATTTCTAATCTGGAAAACTGCTGATACAGCAGCAATTGCTGTCAGGAAAATGGAAACATATAGATTAACTTCAAAAATTCTTGAATAGTTTGGAGAATAGCAGCAGACCCAGATCTTGCCATCATCAGTTTTGCCTGTTCTCCCTCCTATCCAACACGAGTCCATGTACCACCATTTTTAAAGCAAACTTTAGGGGAAAGGGACAGTTCCTTAAGTAAGAACTATGGCTATAAGGAAACTTGCCTCATTCACCTATTTTCATTTAAAAAACTGAAACAAGATTTATGAACACCCAGAGAAAATGATGTCTTAGTACATGGAAACTCTAAAAAGTAGTCATGAAACGTTCATTTTCAAAATGGTGCTCTCTTTTTACTCTTTATGTTTATATCATATAGGTCCTATAGTATTATACATGCTAGTTTTGCATGTATAGCACTGCTTGAAAGTATGATACAGCGAACTGATTTGATTTCTGTAACAGTAGTAATATCTGATGTTTCACAAACATGAGATCCAATACTTACTTGTACAGATTTAGAATTATCATTTGAACTGGTAGTAAAGTCATCATCACCTTTAAGTCATAAGATGTTTCTGTTATGTCTCAACAGCGGACAAAGTTTAAGGTTGGAAGGAACCCTGTAGATCATTTGGTTCACTCCATTTTATACATGGAGAAACTGAGGCACAGAAAATTTAAGTACTTTGCTCATGTCCATACAGCTAGTTAGTTGCTCAGCTGGGACTTGAAACTAGACCTTCAAACTCTTAGTTTGGGTCTTTTCCCTGTATGCCACATTGCAATTCCAAATATGACCTAAGACATAAAGCAATATAAAAGTATTTGCTAGCTAACTAGCAGTGATAATCTTACTAATAAAAATGCTAACATATGGAGTGCTTGGCATTCACAGCCTCTGTATCATTTAAGACTCTCATGCTCTTTTCTCAAAAGTCCTCAATTCAACATTTCTGTGGAAAAAATAAAAATCAGTCTTTTAACTTTTTTTTATTAAAGGCATTAACTGGGTGTTTTTGTTTGTTTCCTGTGGTGGTTAGTACAGTGCCCTAAGTGTTGCAGATGCTCCTAAATATCTAATGAAATATAAATTGTTACACATTGAAGCACACCTGTATTGATATGAGTGATAATATATCACCACTGGGCATTAGGTACTATTCAAAAAGAAGAGGCACAAGCCTTAAGTCCACAACCCCCACCCCTGCCACCACCAAAGAGGTAAGTGACTATGCCTGCAGAGAGGCATAATAGTGATTATATTAAGACAAATACCAAAATTAAGGATTAATAGCGTAAAATCAAGCTGAGCCAACCAGTTAATAAGCTCTTTAATAATATTCAAAGTCCTTAATTTTTTGCTAAAATTTTTATTTTAAAATTATAACATTAAGCAGCTGGCCCCATGGCATAGTGGTTGGGTTCAGCGCATTCTGCTTGGGTGGCCCAGGTTTGCAGGTTCAGATCCTAGGCGTGGACCTACACCACTCATCAGCCATGCTGTGGCAGCGACCCACATACAAAAAAGAAAGGAGGAAGATTGGTACAGATGTTAGCTCAGGGCAAGTCTTCCCTAGAAAAAAAAGTATAACATAAAAAAATACCTATAAAACATTAAAGAAAGATTGGAGAGCTGGCCCCGTGGCCGAGTGGTTAAGTTCGTGCGCTCCGCTGCAGGCGGCCCAGTGTTTCGTTAGTTCGAATCCTGGGCGCGGACATGGCACTGCTCATCAAACCACGCTGAGGCAGCGTCCCACATGCCACAACTAGAAGGACCCACAACGAAGAATACACAACTATGTACCGGGGGGCTTTGGGGAGAAAAAGGAAAAAATAAAATCTTTAAAAAAAAAAAAAATTGGAGAAAAGAAGAAAAAAGACCTGTAGTGACTTCACTAACACAAATATCACCTATGTGCATGTGTAAGTCTGTGTGCATGTGTTCCCTTCCAGAGCTTTTCATATGCAGGCTTTGATTTATTTCTTCTGCTATTACTTGATCTTGGTAAAAAATTAAAGCAGAAAAAAAGAGAGTTAATTAAAATGACCTCACCCCCAACCCTGTGCAAAAAATGTCCAAGAGTAGTGGTTTGGAGTATATCCCCACATAAATTTTACTGCATATTTTACATAGCTACAATTATGAATACTATACATACATAAAATTTGGTAGCCAGTTTTTTTTCACTTGGTATCATATTATTCACGTTTTCATGTCTTGCTCCAATTTTTATACTAAGCTCTTTAAGGAAGGAAGTTGGCTACAGAATGGATGTCCTAGGAAATTTGGAATAGTTCCAAGGTTTGTAGGTCTGAATGAGGTTAAAAAGCAGATTTTGTGTGACCATGGATCAGTAAAGTTGGAAAAGTAGGAAATTATGAGCAGAAGGTTTGGATTTCTAAATTACTGCATAAGAAAGCAAGGCTTGTATTTTGTTATCTAACAACTGAGATTGAAGACAAGCATAACTTTCATCTAATAATCTAATTATTCTAAATATTTCATCTAATATTCACAGCAAACTATTAAAAACTCTAACAAGATTCAAAATACGCTAAACCTAATTTTGGATATTCCAGATGGAACTTTTTTATTCTAATAAACACATACACTCTTATTTCTATTTAGTGCTTATTAAAAGTGATCAATATTGTAAATCGTAAAATTGTACTTTCATATTACTGGGTATATTTTGAATACATTTTTTGCCTTAGACTTTTGATATGATCTTGGTCACATCACTTCTCTTAGTGGTTGTTGGGTGCTGTGTATATAAATGAGAATTAAACTTAATAAATGTGGAACTAAGGGCCGGCCCGGTGGTGCAGTGGTTAAGTGCATCAGGTTCCGCTTCAGCAGCCTGGGGTTCGCCGGTTCAGATCCCGGGTGCAGACATGGCACCACTTGGCACGCCATGCTGTGGTAGGCATCCCACATGTAAAGTAGAGGAAGATGGGCATTGATGTTAGCTCAGGGCCAGTCTTCCTCAGCAAAAGAGGAGGATTGGCAGCAGTTAGCTCAGAGCTAATCTTCCTAAAAAAAAAATGTTGAATTAATCAGTGATTGAGTACTTACCACACGCCAAGCACTGTGCTATACACTATAAATACAAAGGAGAAATTATGTCCCAGCATCAAGGACCTTACAGTCTGTGGGGACACTGGTCTGCCATTCCCATACAAGATAATTAGTGCTGAAATAGGAGGGACAGAATACAATAGAGCATGGAATCTTCTCTCCTGCTTTGCAGACCCCAGAAGATCTCCCCTTCTGTCTAATGCAATATCACACTTTTGTCACCTAGGCCTCAAAAAGGACTGCTTGTGCCCACAGACTCACAGAATCGATCATAATACAGTTCCTTTATCTTTTGGCTCTAACCCCTTCCTCTACAGGGACTCCAAACCATCTTCAGGCTGATGATAGCAACAGATGCCATCCCATCTCCTATACTGTCCTTGCTTTCCTCTGTCGCTTGAGCCCCTTTGCATCAGAACTCTTTTGTACTTCTGCAGCCATGAAACAAATTTCACCATATAAGTGAACTCATGTTGGAAGAAGTGGACAGTGAGAGTGGCATCTAACTCCATTTTAGCATTTGAGCTCCAGTGAGAATATGAGAGAAAGCTCACCCTGTCAACAATGTGGGAGACAGGTTGCCGGAAGTGCAAGACCAGAGGCAGAAGACTAGTAGGGAAAGGAATTGTAATAATGGAGGGGAGAGAAGATAAGTGCTTGAGTTAAGGCAGTGGCTTTAAAGGAATAGATACTTGGGAGACATAAAGAGAACTGCCAGGTTTCTGCTTTGAGCAACTGTTTTAGTTGTGGTGCCATTCAATGGTCCAGGAACTCTAGGGCAGGGGAATTTCTCCCTTTGTATTACAGGAAGTCCAAATATTAAAAGGCCCCTTGTCTATCATTCTTTCTCCCCTTCCCCCTTTTTAACAGACCAGTGATTTTGTTTAGTAATCCACCCTGCTACGAATGAGAAGCGCATCTTTAAGTCAATCATGGAAATCCCATTCTTTTTTTTTTTTTAAAGATTTCATTTTTCCTTTTTCTTCCCAAAGCCCCCCGTACACAGTTGTATACCCTTAGTTGTGGATCCTTCTAGTTGTGGCATGTGGGACGCCACCTCAGCATGGCTTGATGAGCGGTGCCATGTCTGCGCCCAGGATCCGAACCAGCGAAACCCTGGGCTGCAGCACAGAGCTTGCGAACCCAACCACTCGGCCATGGGCCGGCTTGTAATCCCATTCTTGAGCCAGAGAGTGGTCAATTGGTCAATACAATTCTGACCAATGAAACAGGAGGGGAAATTTGCTGGGGAGACTCTGGAATAAATTTTTTTCATTCATAAAAAGAGACACCCAGGAATTCACTGGACTTTGCTGTGTCTGTATGTGACAAGTGAACCATAGAAGCCATTTTAAGACCATGAATTAAAAAAATAAAGCCAACATGCTGAAGATGTTAGAGCAGAAAGATTTAGAAGGAATCTGAGTTTTTGATGACTCAGTTAGCTGCTGAGTTGAAACCATCCCACCTCAGAATCCTTGTTACATGAGCTAATAAATATCCCCTTATGGTTTAAGCCAGTTGCATTGAGGTTCCTGTTGTTTGCACACCAAAACAATTTAAGAGATATAGAACTGTCTCTGAAAGAGATAATTCTAGCTAGGCTTGTAATCACTTGGAAATAAGATCTTTGGGGCTGGATCCTCAATGGCCCAACCAATGGCCCAGAGCAGTTCACCAATGAGAAGATGAGCTGACTCTTTGAGGTCTGAGCTCTTGGAAAATGGTCTCCATTAAAATATGTATTTCCTTAAAGTGGGCATTTAATTCTATCAACATTAAGTTAAGAAATAGTATTTTAATTTTCACTTCCTGTATTGTATTTACCGTCACTGTACACATAGTGTTGCTCAAGACCACTGGCAGATTCAGAAACAGAACACAGTGCCTAGGCCAAAATGGAAGTTTACAACTTTGACAAAGCCCTTTGACAAAGAGTACAGGAAATAAAAGTCAACCAAACAGGAAGTAGGCAGAATAGAATAGAACAGCCGGAAATATTTGGGCCTGTTGCAAAAATTAATCTATCTACAGAACGCATAAATACCAAGCGAAATATTTAGAGCCGAAGTCTTTAATTTGTAAGCATTTTAAGAGGATCATAAAAGAGGGGAAAAAACACAGGGAAGTGAAAAGAAAAGAGAAATAGTGTTTCTCACTGGAGTAATTATTACATAAACCAAAGAATGTCTCCTGTATAGATAATAGCAGTTTTAAAATCTTTCTGCAAATTCTTTACCATCCTCCCATGAAGAGGTGAATTCTGTGCCCCTTTTCTTTGACTCTGGGCCAAACCTTAGTGACTGGTTGACCAGTAAAACATGGCAGAAGTGATATAATGTGACTTTCCAGGCCAGGTCATAAAAGGTGGTATGGATTCTACCTGGTCTGCTGGACCTGCATGAGAGCCATGAGCCACTGTGTAAGAAGCATTACCACCCTGAGACCATCATTCTGGGGAAGTGCAAGCTAACCCTTGCAGACAGACCACATGACGAGGCCCCCTGACATGGAGAAAGAGAGATGCCCCGTCATGCCAACCTCTCCCAACGCCCGCCCACTCTTCCAGCTCATGCCACTATCTGACTGCAGCCACATGAGAGATTCTAAGGCAGAATCACCCAATAGAGCTCTTCCTGAGTTCCTGACCCACAGAAACCCTGAGAGGTAATAAAAAGATTGTTGTTGTTTTAAGCCAATCAGCTTTGGGGGGGTTTGTTTTGCAGCAATAGATACCTGGAACAATAGATGCGGTGATTTAAATACTATGGCTCTTTAATAAGTAAGGAAAGAACTCAAGGGCTCATTAGAACTCATTATAGCTAATTGCTATGACAAGCAAAGTGAAGTGGTGGTTTCCAGTCAGAGGACCTTTTACCAGAGAATAAAAGCAAATAATTAATTGGTGAGGCCTTGTAAGATTTTTTAAAAATCTTGATTCTGAAAGAAATTTAATATGAAATGTTTAAAGATTAGGCTGTATTTCTCAAAGGCAATTTGTATAAGTAATTTTCTATTTACCACTTTCTCTTCCTATTTCAGAGATTCATATTACCAGCAAATATGAGAGATATTTGGCCTGATTCCTGTCCTGTCACCATTCAGTACCTCAAAAAGCCACAAGCTGGGAGGTTTAGGATCCCTGTGCTCTGGGTTCCAGGTTCCTGACCTCAGAACATTCAGTCATGAAATATTTCTATAAGGGAAAGTCTAGGACATTTTTAGTTTATGGAGGAGACGTAGCCAGTGGGGCCATATCTGTCAGCTACATTTCAGGATGGGAAAGATGGATGTCAGAGAAGTCAAAGCCTTCTATAGCTCACACTTCTGGTATGAATTCTTCTTGTTCTTGTTTTAAAGTATTGAAAGAAAATGTATAAAAATTCAGATCAACCAAAGCAGATGTAGAAAAGTAACATGGAAAATGTATACGAAATGTCCAGAATACACAGATCCATAGAGACAGAAAGTAGATTAGTGGTTGCCTGGGGCTAGAGGATATGGGTCTGGAGGAACATGGGGACTGATTGCTGATGAGTACAATGAGTATGAAATTTCTTTAGAAGGTGCTGAAAATACTCCAAAATTGATTGTGGCGATGATTGGAAAACTCTGAATGTACTAAAAACCATTGAAATGTATACTTCAAATGCGTGAATTGTATGATGTGTGAATTTTATCTCAAAAAAGCTGTTATTAAAAAAAAGTAACATGGGAAAAAAATTTATGTAAAATGAAAACAGATAAAAATCAAACTTCTTTCTCATAATTAAAATGTTTTCACTGATGCTTAGAAATTCCCTTGCCTAAATGAGAAGATGACGCTGAGATCCCTCTAGGGCAGAGTTTAACAAACTTTTTCTGTAAAAGGCCAGATAGAAAAACTTTAATTGCTTTTGCAGGTCAAGAGGCAAAATTGTGGATGTTATGTAGGTCCTCATATAACAGGAAAGAAAGCAAATTTCTGCACACTTTTTTTTTTTTTAATGTTATGATAGATTACAACCTTGTGAGATTTCAGTTGTACATTTTTGTTAGTCATGTTGTGGGTACACCACTTCCCCCTTTGTGCCCTCCCCCCACCCCCCCTTTTCCCTGGTAACCACCGAAAATCATTGTCTTTTTTTGTTTGTTTGTTTGTTTGGAGGAAGATTAGCCGTCAGCTAACTACTGCCAGTCCTCCTCTTTTTGCTGAGCAAGCCTGGCTCTGAGCTAACATCCGTGCCCATCTTCCTCTAGTTTATATGTGGCATGCCTACTACAGCATGGCTGCCAAGCAGTGCCATGTCCGCACCCGGGATCCGAACCAGCGAACCCCGGGCTACCGAGAAGCGGAACATGCGAACTTAACCGCTGCGCCACCGGGCCGGCCCCTCTGCACACTTTTAAATGGTGACATTAAAAGTAATTGAATACAATTTTTTTTGTAATACAGATCTACTAATGAGAACAATGGAATTCTTTTTTGGGAAATAACATTTCACTTCATTGAGGTTCCGTATCCTCAAATTGATTGCAAATGTTCTGCTCGGAAAACAAAGTCCTTAGCTTGTGGGCCATATAAAAACAGACGGTGGGCTGGATTTGGCCTGTGGGCCACAGTTTGCCAACTCCTGCTCTAGAGGACTAAATTCCTAACGTCTGGTTCATTCGTTTCCTAGGGCTTCTGTAACACAGTACCACAAGCCAGGTAGCTTAAAAAGCAGAAATTGATTATCTCACAGTGCTAGAGGCCAGAAATCTGAAATCAAGATGTCGCAGAGCTGTGCTCCCTCCAAAGGCTCTGGGGAAGGATCCTTCTTTGCCTCTTCCAGCTTCTGGTAGCCCTAGGTGTTCCTTGGCTTGTGGCAGCATACCTCCAATCTCTGGCTCAGTCTTCATATGGCTGTCTTCCCTCTGTATCTGTGACTGTGTTTCTTCTCCTCTTCTTATAAGGACTCCAGTCATACCCTGATTCAGTATGACCTCATCTTAACCAAATACATTTGCAACAACCCTATTTCCAATAAAGATCACATTCATGGGGTTAGGAATTGAACATATCTTTTTGGGGGACACAATTTAACCCACAACAGCAATGAACTTGGGCAGAGAGCCCCGGAGGATCCTTGGGTCAAAGGTGTCCTCCTTATTATGTACTTAGAACAGTGATGCTATTGGTGACCACCAGTTTGGGCTCAGTTCTCATCCTAGTGAGCACTTGCAAACCTGGGGCAAACAGAAAGCACCACCCTTCATGGTGCCCACAGCTCCAAACACTTGAACACTTATTTTTTGTTGTTTTAAGGCCCCTAGGTATTAGTTAGGTGCTTTCATTTAAAAATATGTCATTATTAGGAAAAAGGGCTAGAATTTATTCTATATTAGAATGAATGTTTCTTAGCTGTTTTGGACTTCCTGGAAGCTTCATGATACATCTGAGGCTCTAGAAAATGGGCAAATTTTTGTCTCTTTAGTTTGTTTCCACCTTAAAACTTTTTAAAAAGCTATTACCATGGTCCAGGCAATAGTGGCTTATACCGATGTTGTAGCAGTGATGATGGAGAGAGATGGATGGATTAATGATCTGTTCATAGATAGGATCTACAGTATTTGAAAATTTGTGTCTATAAGGGTGAAGAAGAAGGTGTCATGAATGACTTCCAGGTTTCTGGCATGAGCAACTAGATGGAGAGTGGTACGATGGGCTGAAATAGGGAACATTGGAAGAGGTTTGGGGTAGGAAGGGGAGGATCATGAGTTTGGTGTGGGTATGTTTGTTCTGAGCAGTTTGCAAAACTACAAGACGGCTGGCTATATGCACCTGAAAGTGGAGATATAAATTTGAGTGGGGTTGGTGGGATTTAAGGGGACCAATGGATAATGCCCCTACCTTCTGAGTTCAGAACCAACTGAGAAATAGATCTTAGGGAACAAAATCTCAACTTTTTTATTGGTTTAACTGGACTGTAGAATACAGCTTTGATCTGTAGACAAAACTGGACTTTTATTATCTTCTCCCTGAATTTAACTTATTGGCCCCCAACTGCAGACCTCCCTATGGCAGAAACAGAGCCTGGCCCAGTAAGATTGTATCATGTAGGAGAGAGGACTGGGTGTCTGCTGCAGAGGGTATGGATCCAGAGAGAAAGAGAGGAGAGAGAGAGGAGAGAGGAGGCTGTCTGTGAGTCACTCCCCCTGGGGGAAGGACTGAGTGTTTCCACAGGAAACAAATGGTGTACTTAAAGAGATAATTGAAGGGAATATAGCAAAGGGATTATTGGCAAGGGTAAGTGTACCAACAGGGGATGTAGAAGCATCCAGGAACTACATATAGGGAAGTTCTAGTAGGGGTAAGGGGAGGGAGCTCTTACCAGAACTCAGTGAGAGCTGTAGCCAAGACAGAGGCGCTGTCCAACAGGAATGTGCCAAAACGGGGGCCCTGACTGCCCAGGGATGGGAGAGACTATAGGGGGAAGATAAATATCCTGTCTATTCACTCTTCCCACCTTAAGAACTCCCTCCCATCAACCAAACTCACAGGAAACCAGAGGACTATAATGACCAGGGAATGTAGTCGGTAGCTGTTAGCCCATCCAGACACAGAGCAAGGCAGAAAAGGGTGGGGAATGGGCAATCAGAAAATAACCAGCACACAGTTACCAAGGGCTGGAGAGAGGGCAAGAGGTGTCACTTTACTATTCTGGCGGTGAATTTCCCTGAGGGGAAGATTGGAAACCTGCTGTCCTTCTCCCACCTTTATGAGGCTAACCTCCATGCCCCGCCCACTACCATCCACTGCTCCTTTGACTCCCTCCTTCGACCACTGATGGGTAGTTTAGCCTTTGCTCCAAGAAGGCTCTGAAATGGGAGCAGAGCCATTCTTTAATTAAATTATCAGTGCCCACTGCACCTGAGGGTGAAAACTTACCACTGTCCTCTTTCCTGTCTCATACTTGCTCAGCTGTGTTGTAGCCAACTGGTTTACCAGAAGACACGCAATGGGACGAAATGACAATGTAAACCTATGACAATATGATGTTTGACAGTGATGCAATGCCAATAAAATTGAAATGTCCCAAATAATGTTCTTCCATTACAATATTTCATTGATTCTAAGATGTGATTTTTTTGGTCACATTTTTAACCTCTCTAAAATTGAAAATCATATTACAGTCTCATCAGCCAGGCAGCTGTTATGATGGTGGAGTCATTGCCTGCCATTTGCATCAAAACTGACAGAATATGTGTCGGCAGCTTGAAAGAAAACCCAGCAGATAGAGTAGAGTGCTGTTATAAAATGCTGCATCACCAGTGCTCTTGATGGTGATGATGGTATCACACAGAGGGTGATACTATCTGAGTTCACGTGGGCCACTCTGAGTTAAAAAGTGGTTCAGCCATAGAGACAGAAGGTAGATTAGTGGTTGCAGGGGCTGGGAGAGTGGAAAGAGGGGAATGGGGAATGACTGCTAATGGATATAAGGTTTCTTTTGGGGGTGATAGAAATGTTCTGGAATAGATAGTGGTGATGGTTGGACAGCTTTGTGAAAATACTAAAAACCATTGAATTGTACACTTTAAAAGGATGAATTTTATGGTACTATGTGAATGATACATGAATTTTTAGAAAGTGATTCAAAACATTGAGGAATGCTGGGTATGGATATATGGGAACTCTTTGTACTATTTTTGCAAGTTATTGTGAGTCCAAACTTATTTCAAAATAAAAAGCTTAAAAAAATACCCTTTGGGACACCATCCAAAAATGGAGGTCTTATATAACAAAAAAATCCATATTCAGAGTATATTATAGACTTGTTTGGACTATCCCTTAGGGGAAAAAAGTAAAATGATATTCAGTAAAATCTCTTTTCCAAGTTTGAAAACAAGTGTGATTCAGAATATTTGGATTCTGAATATAGAAAGCTTCTAACAAAAATGATTCAGAATATTTGGATTCTGAATATAAAGAGCTTCTAAGAATACTTTAAGTTATTTTACTCATATTTTCCTTTTTATGTCTTCACAAGAACAACATAAGATAAAAATCTATGTCTAAGTACATCTAAACGAGCTCATTAAGTAAGTATAAGATAAACTAAAATGTCACTTAAAATAGTGACAAGTATTGTGTCAAACTTTAGTTGGCAGTTTCTCCTCCTTTCTTGGTAGTATGTTAAATGTTATGAAATATGGTATTACATTCCCAAGGAGGAATAAAAGCTCTGAAACCAAATCTCCTTGCTCTTGTAAGACAAAGACCACAGACGTTAAAGCGCACAGTTATCTCCTACACAGACTCGGATGCTGTTCAGCCTCAGCCTAGGGGCCTCGCTCAGTGCCTAGGAGGAGTGGAGTCCCCTCAGCAGTTGCAGCCAAAGTCTCTTGTATGTCCCACTTTCCAAAGGGTTAATAGGACGTAGAAGATTACCCTAGCGCCAGCCCCATGCCCAAGAAACTTAGAAAACATGAGCAAATCTGCTGGCCTCTATGGCATTTAGACCAGTTGTATCAGTCCTGATTCTAGGTTGTGAGCTGCAGAAACCAACTCTGCCTGATTTAAGCAGAGAAGGAAGTTATTGATAGTTCTTTGGAGAGTTGCGAGAGTTGCAGGGAAGACTGGAAAACCTGGTTTTGAGTAGTGTGCCCTGTGAACTGGTCCCGTGAAGACACTTGTCAGCAGCTGAGCTGTGGACCCACCCTCACGGGGAATTCTCTGCTGGGCCTGCATCTGTGCATCGCTGATTCAAAGTCGAGGGAGGCGTGTCTCCCTGACTCTGTCTTGCTCAGGTGGCTGCACCCTTGTCATATGGCTGCAAGGGAAGCTGGGAAAGTAAGTGGCATTTTCTGCTTCTGTAAAGGAGATAGTCTCTGCCTCCCACCAAGACTCTTAAGGAAGGGGAAGAGATTCAGAAGATGGGCAGCCAAAAATCATGACAAATGTCTGCTTCAATCAAAATAAAGTTCTTGGAAAGCCAGAACGCACACATAGTACTGGCACCAGCTACAGACCCTCGCAGAGGCCTAGCTGTATCCAAGAGAAGCAGAGAAGACTGCGAAAACATGAAAGAGAAAATCTTGTCAATATCAGCTTTGTCTGAATTTCTGTCAGTGTATATGCCAATTTTCTATAGTTCTTGACTTGTGAACTTTACACGGTGTTGGGGGAAGCCTTGCATCAAGAGGTTAATTGTGGCCTAGCTTTACCATATCATATCTGGAAATTGAAAGCTTCCTAGCCTCTTGCAAAATTTAGAAATTTTAATGGTGCTTCAGGATTTACTGGAGGCTCCTTTCTTCCTCTTTCTGTATATTTAAAATCCCTTAATTGCTTTTTACCCTGTGTCCCTCTCAGACCAAGGACACAGACACATTTCCTCTGTGAGCAGTCACTGCCATGTTGTGCTGGTAAACTGGCTCTCTGAAAAAAAAAAACCAAAAAACCCTGATTTACAGTATTTGCCAATTTTCTTGGTGTAAATGCTCCCATCTTGGAAGATTTCAAGATACCAAAGTTGTGGCTTGCTAAACCCGTGAATATTTAACTATCAGCTTTTATGAGCCCCTGTGAGCCACTGCCTCTTGCCTGGAAATTCTTAGGGCTGTAATACCTGCCTCCTAAGGCAGTTTTCTCACTTGTTTAATCTGGAGAATCACTTAGAGTGGAGCTGTTCCACGAGGGCAGAGGTCTTTCTTCACTGTTACACTCCCAGTGCCTAGGACAGTACCTGGCACATCCAAGGTTCTCAATACAAGTTTGTTTGTGGTGATGGTTCTGAGGCTCTTCCCTGGGACCAGTGAGGAAAACCACCTCTGCCATGGGCTGGTCCACAGAGCACTGCCTTTCTCCTGGGTATTAAAGCTGTGTCAATGGCAGCAGAGACCTTCCTTATGTCTGTCTTTTTCTGCAAAGTGGGACATGTCTCTGATCATCTGTTTGCCTCTGTTATTCCAGTTCTCTTTTCGGGAAGACTCAGCCACATTTTAACTTGCTTCTTAAATTGATCATTTCCTTTTTTGTCATTTGCTATATCGATTAGTGTTTTCCTCTTAATTTCCCTTTGCCTTGAGTCAAGACATTTGTTTTTCTGATGTACTCCTTAGATTCTGTCTGTGGGGTCTACCACAGTGAGCAATATGAAGTTGTGAAGTTTCAAGTCTGCCAGAAGCATAGCTGTTGACACAGACCTTGTCCTCCTTTATCTCTCTTCCTGGGTGGATGATCCTTCGTGGATGATGTTGTCCTACTGGACCAATATCTAACCCAGGCCTGGGCTCTATCTACCACTGTCCTGCCTGGTTTGCCTAAAGTTCATTTCATCTTCCTGTGCCTTCCGTAAAAGTCCTCCTCAAATTTCCTTGGGTGTGTTCCCTCAAGGGACATGCCATGCCTGCATTCTCTCCTGTAGTGGTTGAGGCACCTTGAAACTCACTGGTAATGCCAGAAGCATTCTATGCTTGTCTTCCCAGACCCCTCTCCCCATCAAATCTGGCCACAGTTGCTTGACTACCTGGTATAACTGTCGCAGTCTCTAAAGGGTGATTCCCCAATTAAACTTATTGTTGACTCCTTATCTGACCTTTTAAGAAGGCACTTCTCAAGAGCTTCCTGGAACTGCACTCCCTGGCTGGGGGTGGTGGAGTGTAGATTATTCCAGTCTATTCTCTGAAATCTCCCCTCCCTCTGTCAGAGTTCTTTGGATCCCAGTCAATCTTTCTGGTCTAGTAGTAACCAAGACAAATAAAAAGGGTTTCTAATACCTTCCTTGAGAGCCGTTAGATCCAGGCATATCTCCTTTTGCCTTTCATGTTGGACTACTCTGGCCTCTATGATCAAATCCTGTCTCTTAAGGAAATCCTTCTCTCTGCATGGCAGTGGTGGTAAGGCCCAGTGCTGGCCAATCAGAATGGACACCGCCTGCAAACAACCAAGATGTGTCTCTGGCTGAACCTCAGGCTTCTCCTGCTGACCACCCCCCTCCATTATCAGCCTGGCTCCTTTATTTATCTCTCTCTCCCACTGTTCTCATTCTGACTTCAAGATCAAAATTTTGTTAAAGAAAAAATTATTCATGACTCTTGTTAAAGAATGGTAAGGCAGACTTTGTTCAGGACCACTGTGGTAGGTATAGGAACCCCTGCAATGGGCTTTTGCAGTAGGGGAGAGGTATTGGGCTCAACTCCGAATACAAAAAGGAAAAGTGAGAATATATAGCCAAGGAGCAGGGAAGGGGGTCAGTCGATGGAGAATTACTAAGAAGAAGCATCAGGGGTGAGGGGGATTCTTGCTGAAGGCAGGGCAGGGTGATGACACATCACCTAGGAAAAGGCGGAGCGTGAGGAAGCTGATCAGATATCGAGGGTGGGGCTTCTGGCTAAACTGACTTAGCAGGATTCTTGCTAAAATTGGACAATGCAGAGATGAACATAGAAGCCCAAAAGTCAGGGCCTAGTTGAGAAGGGAGTTCAGAAGAGCCTGACTAGTTTGGTCATAGAGAGATTCTTCAATCCAGCTGCTCCTTGATTCCTGGAGAGAGTGTGTCCCTGGCACAGGCCTTTTACTAGATGTCCGAGACTTTGGTTTACTAATGTTTTCAATAATACTCAAAATGTGGCCTGCCACCTATAAAATAAGGGCCCCTCTCCTCTATTCATTGATGAAAAGCCACCACTTTCTGTGGCTGAACCTCCAAACCTGGGTCTCAGATCAAAGCCCTGCCAGGCGTAAGTAACAAATCTACAGAGGACTTTGATCCCCGTGGTGGGGTTTGAGGGTGATTCTAGGAGTCTCTAGGTAAGCCATAAGGAATCAAGTGGTTTATTCCACCACATTTCACTCTGTGGCCCTAAAACTGGATTCAGTTCAACATACATAAAGAAGAAGAGAGTTTGAGGCAGTTGATTTAATACACCTAACGCTAGAATCACACAACTAATATATTCTAACCCAGTGGTTCTCAAGTGGTCCTCAGATCAGCAGCATCAACATCACCTGAGAACTTGTTAGAAATGCAAATTTATAGCCCTTACCCCAGATGTACTGACTCAGGGTGGGGTCGGACCCCAGGAAACTATTTTAACAAGCTCACTAGGTGGTTCTTATGAATGTTAGAGTTTGCGAACCACAGTTCTCACCCAGGTGGAGCTTAGCTCCCTTTACAGGAAGTTTCGTGTGAAACTTAGCTTCCTTTGGGCTGTTCCTGCCTGAGAAATATGGTAGGAGCAGCAAGAAATTTTCCCAGCCACTAATGCCTAAAGTATTTGTTCACTGAAGCTCTGCATGTTTTAAGTGATGGAAAGACTCATCTAATCCCCATGTTGGGTGCACCTGCTTAGATCTGTAAGTTCCAAAAGTCTGTACAGCCTGTGTATGCTGAGGTTGCAGAGGTGTGGGGTTGCTGAGGGCCTGTGACATGGGTCTCATTAAACTGCTGTATCTTAAAGCAGTCAAGGACCTAGAAACCCTGTGCTTACTAAGGTGCTGACGCCTCCTATCCCAGCCACACCTGAAGCGCCCTTTTCTCTGGATGTATCTTAAATCTTCAAAGCCCTATCTTTGTGCCTGTTCCTTAAGCTTTCCTGGTTTGTGGACCGTGTGTGGTGGCTGGGGGTGAGGAGGAAACAAATCAAACCCCCCTCCTCTGAGTTCAGAACCAACAGAGAAGTAGGATCAGGACATCACTAGGGATCAATGCATCAATTTTACTGCTGATAAAGTTGAATTGGAAAATGCAGCTGGGAATCCAGCCACCGTGGAGCTTCCTCACACCTTCCTCCGGGATTGAACCTCCCCACCCTAAATGCCGGCTTCCTGGTCTGCCGGGGAGGTTGCCAGATGCTGCGTTGTCACTAGAGCTAGTGCAGCCTTTCCCCAACCTCCCAATCAGCTCGTTTACTTGGTCTTTGGCGAAGAAGACCAGGAGAGGTGCTTTGGTACCATACCTTCCTGAGTGGGTGTGAGGATGGAGGAATAAGTTTTTCTCCGGCTGTGGGAACAACATTTGAGGTTATTGACATCAAAGAAAGAGTCTAGAATGGGAAGAGGGGAAAGTCAGGACTAAGGCTTGAGGAAGGCTCACCGTAAATGTGGTTTCAAGGAGGAAGCCCCAGCCAAAGAAACTGAGAGGAGAGACCAGAGAAAGGAGGAGGACCAGGAGCCTGTGGTGTCAGAGGCTGGGTGAAGAGCATTTTCAGGTGAGAGTGATCAGCAGAGTCAAAGTTTCCTGAGGGGGCCAGAAAATGCAAAATAAAAACTGTTCCTTAGACTTAGGCACGTGGAACCCACTGGTGATCTTATTGAACAGTGGGAAGGGGAACCAAGCTTTAGGGTAGTCACTGGAAGGTGTCTAGGGGGAGATTTTAAAGATTGGCACCTGAGCTAACAACTGTTGCCAATCCTCTTCTTTTTTTTCTGCTTTTTCTCCCCAAATTCCCCCCGTACACAGTTGCACACTCTAATTGTGGGTCCCTCTAGTTGTGGCATGTGTGATGCCACCTCAGCATGGCCTGATGAGCGGTGCCATGTCCGCATCCAGGATCTGAACCAGTGAAACCCTGGGCCGGTGAAGGGTAGCTCGTGAACCCAACCACTCTGCCACAGGGCCGGCCCCTAGGGGGAGATTTTTTTAAGGGGGACAAAGCGTGTTTGAAAATTGGTGGGGAAAGACAGCCACATGTGCTATGGAAGTTGTGGCAGGAGCAAGTAGCCGGTGCCCACCTCTCTAGGCCAGGTGCCTGGGTTTTAGGGCGTTGTCTGTCTGGAGCACATTTTCCTAATTTGCACAAAGATACAGTGTGAGCTAACAGCAAGCGTGAGTGGGACAATACTGGTGCCCAAGAGAGGGGATAAAGGATAGTAAGTCACGTAGTCACCTGCAAAGCCAGGACTAGAAGCCAAACGCTTTTGGCTCCAAGTTCAGAGATAGCTCGAAATTCCGCTTAGGTCAGAAACAACAAAGGCTCTTTTTCACTTGAAGAATTTGCCAGTATTTTTGGCAGTCTCTAATTATTTCAACACCAATATACCGAGTATTTAAACCCTGATCTGGTAAGATGATCAGGATCCAATGGTCGTAATCTTCTCTTAGTTACAACACCTTAGTTCCCTAGGGACCCACACTTTAGATTATGGGGAGGGAGGCCCACAAAGGTGACATACCAGCCTCTGAGTCTCAGGATGGGAGACTGTCTCCCTGGACCAGTTGGTGGTCTCTCCCTACTGTCTATCACTAGTCTCAGAGCCCATATTCTCTAGGAGCTGGTCTTCAGACACAGTTTTTAGAACCAGGGACTTAACCTTTATTTACAGTATCTTACTTTTTTCAATTAAATCATTTCCAACTCTGATATTATAGAACTATTACCATTACTACAATATAGTAATATTACTTAATGATAAGCTTCCCCCTGCTAGTACCACACTCTTCCAATTTCCTAAATCATTTATCATGTGCTCACATGTCTGGAAAACCAAAATAAGTGGACTTGGGAGAGAATGTTTGGCAATTTTGCTAAGGATCTTATAGGTCTCTCAGTATGTGTTTTTTTCCTGTAATGTTAATCAAATTCCATAAATAAAAACATAATACTACAAAGGTACATTTAGCCTATATTAAGATTTAAATCTGTCCTTGAAGGAAAAAAGTACAATTGATGCTAAAAGTTTATTTTAAATTGGCCTCTGGATAATTTAGATATGTAAGTTGTTTTTTAAAGGCATACGCACACACCAATCTTATCAAACAGATTTTAAAAGTCTAAATTTCGCATACTGTAATTAGGAGTCAATTAATCAATAATTTTAAGTTAATGAAAATCTACCCATGTTTTTGGTATTCAAAGGTAAATGAAATGACAATATAAAGATTTATTAGGAAACGATTAGGTAAAGGACCCAAGGGGACTACACAAGGGGATGTATGATGATCAAAATCAGTACACATGTGGTAGCCAGAAACTTAAAACAGACTGAGAATAAATTTGTACAGAAACATTTCTCCATCCACTGTATAACGTTTATGCCAAACTCTTTTTTAGCAGATAAATTATTACACTGTGATGTAATAGGCTTCAAAACAACATGATAAAAAAAACACAGCAGGGACTTATTTATAGATAAAAATAACTTCTAATGAGATTTTGGCCTTTCCTTTGAATGGGGTCCGAGGTGGAGTGATCTTTGCAAAAGTCTATTTTAGGGTTAACAAGTTCTTGTGGTAGTTTTAACGTGGTTCTATTCTTCTGAAGCCTAGGAGGAAGCTGACTAGGTCTTGTACTGGACATAGAGGACACACGATCACTTCAAAGAGACATAACAGGTCTGTGCAGAATGATCCCCTGGTTCAGGCACAGCTGAGACACGGGGCTGTTACACCCAGAGATATAGAGAGAGGAACCAGGATGGCCCCTCTACATACAAAATACTCTCTAATATATGAGAATGGTTTCCAGTAGGGATGAGGGGGGAGTAGGGAGTAGAAAGGAAAGGAAATAAATACATAAATAAAACAAGAGTGACATTTTACCATGCAATGATATAATAATGATGAGCATAATGTGCCATGAACTGGGGAGTAGAGTTAATAGTTCAATTAAAAAATACATCATACTTACAAAGAAAGTATACCCAGTATAAAGTGGGTGTGTTTTCAGTCCTTTTTACTTTTCACTTGGCTCCTTTCCCATTCCTTCTTTCCTAACCTTCCTTTTCTCCATTCTTTGGCTGGCCCAATGGCTACCCAAGAACTCCTCACGGTGAGCCCCTCCCCAGGCAGTATCTCATGCTGGCCACATATTCCTCCCTTCTCCCTCCTCTGTGCCTAGCCTGCACTTCAGAGGGCTGCTCCTGCCATGCCCCTCTCTATGAGGAGTCCCTAGGGCCAAGGGGACACGCCCTCTTGTCCCATCCCAGAGTGCATGCTCTCATTCTAGAGTACATTCTGGGAATCTGGGACCCCAAAGAGCCCCAGCCCTCCTTCAGGCCTGTTCCCAGTATTGGTCCTCTTGAAGGCAGACTGTGAACCGTGTGTGTACTCCAAAGTCCAAAGTGTCCAGTGTGTATTCCAAAGTCCAAGGGGCAGGTGTTTGGGAAGGTGAACAGAGCTTGGAGCTGCCGACTGGGGTGTCCACATGCATGTGCAGGAGGCCCCTGTGGTGTGGGATGGAGCCAGGGTGGGAGGAGAGGGGAGGCTGGACATGGGCTGGGGGCTAGGGGCTGGCCCTCCATGAGCTACCTCTTCTGGCAAAGAAGTCCAAAGAATCTGAGAATTCTAAATTTGAACCCAACCTTCCAGGTTGCTCTCAGGGTAGAAGGATAGAACATATTTTATCAGTTTGTTGGCTTGATTTATAACTTTCAAATATTTAAACACATTTTTTAGGCCTCCATTTGCCCTCTTGCCTTGGCAAGTATAAGCAACTGTCTTGGATTGGACTCTCTGCCTTTCATAGGACATCTAGGGCTTTAATTGGTGACCCCTAGAGACATAGCACCTTAACCCAAGGAAGAGCTGCCCTAATCAGAGCAAGGCAACTGCTGTGGCAGGTGAGTGGTGCCTCACTGCCTTTGCCAGCTCTTCCTGCTGGAGAACTGCAGTTGGCCATTATGTTATCACTGAGGTGTGCAGTTAAAAGCAAGCCTCCCGCTCCGTATGCAGCACTGGGGCAGCTGGCGTCCCTTCCACCCTCTCCCACCTCTAATGGGAGAGGTGGTATTTACACAGGCTGTAAATAGTTTTTTATTCTTTCTTAACACACACCCTTGTATGGTGGAAATTTTAAATGGGGAGGCTTTGATACAACCTAAAAGAAGCGCCATTAGTGACGAAACCAGCCAGAAGGATTCCTTCGTTAGGAGGAGTAATGAACCTGGGAGGGACCAGAAAGCAGAAGGGAAACCTGCTTCAGGACCTAGCTGAGGCAGAAAGATCTAGGGCAAGTCCAGTCCCGTGGGTCATGCATTCCATGGAGTCCTCTTCCCTTCATTTGCCTTCCTCTCCTCTCTTCCCTGTTTCCTTGCCCTGGCTCCCACTCTCCATTCTTAGCTGTGTTCTCATTAAAGTATATTAAAGATTAGAAAGGGATTACTGGGGCAGGCATGTGTAGCCTCTGTTAAATAGAACTTTCAGAAATAAAGGGGAAAGACAAAACTATTTCCCCCTTCAAATAAGTTGTATTCTCTCAGGCCAAAGAACTCTTGGAGATTTCCCCCAAGATCTCTTTTACCAAGCTGTTTTGTTTCTCATTCGTGAGTAGGGACTAATTAATGCATTAAACCAGTGTTTACTGAGCTTGTATTACAGGCCAGCACTGCTCCAGGTGCAGGAGAAATTGGAATGAACTGAAATGACAAAAACCCTGCCCCCATGCCCTGTACACTCTACTGGGGAAAACAAGCAATAAACAAGGTAAGTAACAACAACAACAATGTGTGTGTGTTGGGTTTGTTGGTGAGAAGTACTGGGGACAAAATAAAGAAGGGTACAGTGTAAAGTAGAGTGGTCAGGGAGGGCCTCACTGAGGAGGTGACATTTAAATAAAGACCTGAGGAGGTGGGGAAGAGGCAGGAGGATACCTGAGGTAAGAACATTCTTGGCATAGAGAAGAGCAAATGCAAAGGCCAGAGGCAGGAGCGTGCCTGACAAGTTTAGGGATCAACAAACATGCTAGTGTGACTGAGTCAAAAACAGGATGAGCACAGGAAAGAGGAGAAGATGAGGTCAGAAAGGTGTGGGTGTGTGGGTGGGGGATCATGGAGGGCCTTTACAGCACTTTGATTTACTCTGAACAAGGTGGGAAGCCACTGTATGGTTTAAGCCTAGGAGTGACATAATCTGATTTGCATTTTATCAAATCACTCACTGCTGTGTTGAGAATCAACTGTGGAGGACGAGGATGAAACCAGTTAGGAGGGTACTGAAATAATCCAAGGAAGAGAAGAAAGTACCTTAAACCAGGGTAGAAATAATCCAGATGGTGAGAAGTGGTCAGATGCTGGATATATTTTGAAAATGGAGTCAAAAGGATTTGCTAGTAAATTGGTTGTGGAATGTGAGAAAAAGAAAGGAGTCAAATAGAACATTAAGTTTTTTGATTTGAGCAACTAGAAAAGGGGGGTTTGCAGCAGTATTATTAGCAATTGTTCAAACTACAAACAATTCAAATGCCCATCAACGGTAGAATAGACTAATAAATTGTGGTATATCCATACAGTGGAATACTGAATAGTATCGGAAGTTTGCAAACTACGGCTACAACCACATGGATGAATCTCACAAATGTGATGTTCAGTGAAATGAGCCGGACGTAAAGATTTTTCTCAAAACATGGAACGTCATAAAATCAGGAAAATCTTAAGTGTCTATGGTGTTAGAAGTCAGGACAAGAGTTACCTTTGGAGAAGAGGGAATGAGTAGATGTAGGGAGGGCACAAGAAGGGCTTCTGGGTTGCTGGTAGTGTGTGTGTGTGTTTACACCTCAATGATGGTTATACAAATAAAAAATACATATACATTTTGGATAATTCACTGAGCTGCACACCTACGATTTGTGCGCTTTTTTGGTCTGTGTATTTCACTTCAATTAAAAACCAAGACTGCTGCCTTGTTCCCGTCCCGGGCCAGTTAAATCAGAATCCCTCAGGAGAGCGTCCAGGGTTGAGAATACCGCGCTCTGCCTTCGCTGGTGCTGTTCGCTCTAGGAGGGAAGACCTAGGGCTGTGTGTCTGGGAGCTGACCTAGTGCCTCAGAGAGGTGGTGGGGACAGGGCTGTCTCGTGGAGAGAAGGCTGGAGGTTCCTGTGCGCAGGTGGCAGATAGCAAAAATGTCCCGAGGTCACACCTCTGAGGGTGAGGACGAGGCTCGGCACCTGGGGTAGTGACTAAAGACTACCAACAGGGACACTGGCCTCCAGGGACTGCCTGTAGTCACCCTCCCTTAAGAAGTGACTCTTGAATTTAATTTCAAGTTCACCAATCGTTTGCTGCAGCCTTTAGTTATTTTTATTTGCCAGACATTTTGTGGAGATTTTCACCTCTTCATTGGTGTTTTTGTGTTTTACTTTAGTGACTTAGTTCTTGTTGTCTTAATTCTTTTCTGTCTTCTTTCTAATATATAACCTCTCAGTCCACCAGTGATCCAGCCACATCCAATGGCTGGCCCCTCACCTGCCAGGAGGTTGGGGCTTGTTTTCTAACTCTCGGCCCACACAGGGGGTTGGGGGGGACAAGCAAATGCTAGTGCATGGCACTCTTTTTTATTTTTTTAAAGATTGGCACCTGTGCTAACATCTGTTGCCAATCTTTTTTTTTTTCCTTCTTCCTCTTCTCCCCAAAGCCCACCCCCCACCCCCGGTACACAGTTGCACATTCTAGCTGTGAGTGCCCCTGGTTGTGCTATGTGGGACGCCGCCCCAACGTGACCCGATGAGCGGTGCCATGTCCACGCCCAGGATCTGAACCAGCCAAACCCTGGGCTGCTGAAGCAGAACGTTTGAACCCAACCCCTCGGCCACGGGGCTGGCCGGCCCCCACCTCCACTCTCAATCTCTGCTATTCTCAACTTTACTCCATTGAGAAAAGGGTTATCAACAATGAAAACCTTTAGTATCTCTCAATTATTACTCTGAGTTTATAAACAGAAAACATTTATGGGCCAAGCTCTGTAGCTTGATAGAGACTCTACCCTTTTAACATTTCTTCAGAGGCTTTAACAAAATAATACCTTTAGAATTCAACTTAAATAGTATTTTAACAGGGCTGTACCCTCTTTAGCTTTTATTTAAATAGCTGGATATAGCTTTTCTAAAACTATTTTTGTTATAGAAGATTTAAGGTATTATCAAAAGAAATAAACTTGGTTGTAGCTTTAAAATAAAGCAAAATTTACTGTATAGGTCACATATACAATTGTATAGATTTTACAGATTTTGATGTAAGGGATAGTGAAACAGAATGCATAAATATCTTTTTAGATGCAAAACTGTTCTTCATATGACCGTTACAATTTCTGAAAGAAAGTCTGTATACATATATCTCTATTGTGTAGGAAAAAGAGCTGCTGCTTATTCATTGGATTATGGGTGATTTCAATGTTTTCATTTTTGTCTGAATTTTTTTGGTCCAGTAAAAAGCAGAGGAAAAAGTAGGAAATATGAAATACGGGCATCCTTCTCTACATAGTAGTTAAGATCTTACTAGCAAAGCAACTGAGTTTCTGGAAGCTGCAGCATCAGCATCACCTGGGAACGGGGTAGAAATGCAAATTCTTGGGCCCACCTCAGACTTGCTGAATTAGAAACTCTGGGGCTGGGCCCAGCAATCTCCTTTAACAAACTCTCCAGGTGATTCTGATGCATCCTAAAATTGGAGAACCGCTGCTCTAAAGAATAGCACGAAACCAATTTGGCCAACCCTCAAGCAATCCATTCTGGTGTTTTGTTTGGTAAGTTTGTTTTTTGCCCCCCCCCACTCATCACCCCCCTATCAAACCTATACCAGTAGTTCTCAACTCTTTTAAAAAAGACTCTCCCCAGATGGGTCTTGGGCATCCAGGTGCTTCTGATGTGCGCCAGGGCTGATAAACTCTGTTCTATATTCAGGTACTTTTGTGGTTGAGACAGATGATTGTTAACACCTGCCCCCAAATTCTTTTGGTTATTTCCTGCAAGCCCTGTGATGCAGAACTCAGGCCTCTATGGACCGCTTGTCCAGATCTAAAGGTGTTTCCTGAGGGCCGAATTGGCCTCGTATGCAGGTTCCTCTGCAGACCACAGCAACGCACAGAAGATGTGGCACTGCCTCCTGGCACGCACACAGGGCCGGCTCCCCCAGCTACACATCAAACACCAACTCTGCTGCCCATGCCGGATGCCAAGTGAGATAATGTGAGTTAAACCCTTAATTTGGTGCACAGAGAAAATGTCAACAAATGCTAGCTATCTTTATCTTCATTATCTAAGGCATATGGATCCCTTTTCGTTTAAGCTCACAAAATACCTGCTTGCGAGACCCATCTTGGTTGTTTCATCTTAAATTCTCTACCCCCTGACCCCCTGCTTCCGCCCTCGCCCCCAGCTTTACCTGCAAAGCCCAGGAGGGACTACTCACATTCATGAGGGATGTTCTAAGCCAGTGGTTCCTAAAATGTGGTGCTGGTAGGAGTGTCAACAGCACGAGTATCATCTGGGAAATTGTTAGAAATGCGAACTCCTATCACCTAAAAATGTAATAGTAATAAATGAAGAGGGTAGGAGGAAACTTTTTCAGGTGATGGATATGTTTATGGTATAGATTATGGTGATGGGTCCACAGATGTATATTTATCTCCAAACTCATCAAGTTGTATATATTAAATATCTATGGCTTTTTGTATGTCAATCACACCTCCATAATGTGGTTTAAAGAGAATGCAAACTGTTGAGCCCCAGCCCAGAACTTCGACCTCAGAAACTCAGGAGGTGGGGCCCAGCCATCCACGTGTGATTCTGATGCGTGCTCACCTTGGACAACTACTGCTCTAAGCCCTTGACTCTCAAGATGGTTAGAAATGTGGAACCTCAGACTCCAACCCAGGCCAATGGAATTATAATCCCCAGGTCACCAGGGTGCACCGTTAGAGTTTGAAAAGCACCGCTCTAAATTCTGTCCCTCCACCCAGTTAAGATTAGAACACCAGAAAGGTGTGTTCTTGGATTGCAGCTTCTTGGCTCCCTGCAGAAAAGCCATCACAAGACAATCATTTCAGTGTGAGAAACAGATGCATGAAAGACCTTTCTATATCCGGGGAAAACAGTTTCTACTGCCATTCACCACCCCCTCGGATAAAGATTCCTCCTGTCCGTTTTCTTAGAGTTTAGAACAAGCACGTATGTCTGTGTTTTAAAAAAGAAGTTGAAGTTATAAAACTCATTGTACCTAAGTTGCCAGGACACTTAGATTTTACCCCAATTCTAAGATATATTCTTAGTCTAGGTTCTCTCGTACAGCTCTCTCTTCTCCTCCTTAAAGTGATCTTTGTGTTTTAGTTCTTGTTTGAACGATTCTACTGTGGCTGGCTGCCTTGTTTTACTATAAGTAGCCTCAAATATGGTGTGAGGAAATAAGGGATTGATGAGAAATGAGTCCGGCTGATGCCTTGGAGCAGCGCCGCCTGTGTGACGCATAGTGCCTTCAAGAGCTCAGTTCAAGGCCCTCCTGCTCATGAAGCGTTCCTGGTGGCTCTCCGCCACAACTATAATTAATGTGGCCTCAGATAACACTGGTATCGTCATTATAACATATATCACTATTGCCCAATATTGTGTGAGTTAATGTTGGTAAAGTGCTCGAACAGAATAGGAACATAGTACATATTCAAATTATTGTTGTTACCATTACCATTATTATCGTCATTGCTTATATATACTTATATGTCGTTCCTACTAGACCATAAGCCTCTTTGGCGTGAGGAGAGGGCCTTATTTATTGTTGGATTCCCAAGTAAGCCTGGTGGATGTTGCACTCACAAGAATTTCTTACACATGACATTAATGAGAGTAAATATGAGAGTGCTTTGAAAGGGAAAACATGATTTAAGGCCACGATTGGAGCATCGAGTCCCAGCCCATCTATCCAAAGAGAGATGCTGTTGTGACAAGAAGAGCAGCACATCCCTTAGCCTGGGTTCTAGAATGCATCAAAAAAAAAAGGAAGTGAAGGATAAATGTCACAAAACGTGTCAGTGAAACTCAGTTCAGAAGAAACTCTGACCAAAACCAAAATGGAACCAAATGAAAATGTTAATGGTCATTTTTAGTAAGTCACAAGAATTTGAAGAAAGGCTATTTTAATAAATAGAACAATTTCATTTTCCATACAGCCTAGGAAATTAGATCTAGTTGGTTTCTTTTACATAGTCTCTGCTCAGCTTTGCACTTCTTTTGCAGAAAGCAGTATGGTTTCACCTTCAATAACTTATGAAAAAAGGAAGCAAAAGAGAGAGTGTCTTAGTATTTGTTTACAAGAGAAAAACACATTGGATGTCATTTGTGGGGTTATCTGACATAGGGGAAAAAAAAGTTCAGGCAAGAAAAGAAAATCGAGCAAAGAATCAGGTTTGCCTGATGTGTGGAAGCAGGTTCACAGGGACCCTCATGAAGCCGGAGATTCAGGGCCCCTCTCGTAGGCTCTTCCAAAGCCCCAAGAGAGCCCCTGGCAATTTTGTATTTATAATTCTGCATTAGCGTTCATAAGTGGGCTTCCCAAGTTGTCTAAGTTTGAGGCTTTGTAAAACTGAAACTGATCCTGAGGAAATGCCTGTTTCTGTAGCTCTTGCTTTTCAGATTCACTCTTTTTCTTAACTTGTCTTGCCAGGTAAGGTGATGCAACAACTAGGGGATTTGATAGTGAGGAAGAGGTCCTTGGAGGACTGCTGGGAGGGGAGGTGGATCACCATGGGCTGAGTTCAGTGATGAAATGTAGTTACTAGGATGTTTTTCTTCAAGAATTAGCATTGTCTTTCTAGGGGTAGTGGTTCTCAACCATAGGTAATTCCACTCCCCCCGCCCCCCCGACCCCTGCAAGAGACACTTGACAATGTCTGCAGACATTTTTGGTTATCATAAATAGGTTGGGATGGGGAGGGCTGCTGCTAGCATCTAGTAAGGGGCCAGGGATGTTGCTAAATGTCCTACAATACACCGGACAGCCCTTCACAACAGAGAATTATCTGGCCCCAAATGTCAATAGTGCTGACGTTGAGAAATCCTATTCTAGGCTACTCCTTTTACCGCAGGTCACTGACAACTCAGGTTGTCAAAATGAAATAACCAACAAACAGTATAAGGTAACGTCTCAAAGGCATTTTGCAGTTTGATCTCTCCCATAAGCCATTGTTGGGCATGTATCTGGCTTTCTTTAGTAACTTCCACTCCCCCCCCCCACCACCCACCTCCCATGTGCAAAGGCTCTCAGGACAGTGGCTCTAACTAAAGCAAAGGTGGAAACCTGGTTCAGGCGCTGATGTGTGAGAAACAGGGAGTCCCTCTTACAGTGGTGGAGAGGGGACTGGAAATGGCCTCCACACCTACAGGAGAATCC